>NC_064253.1:35986128-36288628 GCF_003254725.2 Canis lupus dingo | reverse complement strand
ATTGTGATGCAGGGCTCAATCCCAGGACTCTTGAGATCATGACCTGAGCTGAAGGCAGACACTTAACTAACTGAGCTACCCAGGTACCCCGAAGGAGAAGTTTATATAGAGATGAATGTTCACAACTGTCTTGAAGCTATGCAATAAAGGATTATTTCTTTATTTCAATTAATTTATAATTGGGAGGGAGTGTTATTTTTTTATCCATTTCTGTTTCATTTTTTAAAAAGATTTTATTTATTTGAGAGGGAGAGAGCACGAACAGGGAGAGGGGCAGAGGGAAGGAGAAGCAGACTCCCCACTGTGCAGGGAAGCCTGACGTGGGGCTCAATCCCAGGACCCCAGGATCATGACCTGAGCCGAAAGCAGCCGCTTAACCGACTGAGCCACCCAGGTGCCCCTCCATTTCTGTTTTATTTTTATTTTTATATTTTAAAAGATTTTATTTATTTATTCATGAGAGAGAGAGAGACAGAGACAGAGACAGAGAGGCAGAGACACAGGCAGAGGGAGAAGCAGGCTCCATGCAGGGAGCCCGATATGGTACTCAATCCCGGGACTCCAGGATCCTGCCCTGAGCCTAAGGCAGGCGCTCAACAGCTGAGCCACTCAGCCGTCCCTCCATTTCTGTTTTAAATTAAAGAAGGTGTCTTAGAAAAAAAATATTTTAGCTGCTTCCCCCCCAATATTTTCTCATTCACTTCATGAACTATGGTCAGTTTTGCTTATCGCCATATTTACTTTTTAAAAGTTACTTAAAATTTCCTAGGCTAGTATTTAAGGTTTAATGAATGAGCTTGAATTCTTTTGAGATTCTCCAATGAAGTTTGTTTGTATTTAAAGGTAATGAATATCTTGATTATCAGTACTGTGATCACTGTTTTTGCTAAAATCTTTGGAGGAAAAAAAAATAAAATCTTTGGAGGATTTGAAGGTCATAGAAAGCCTTACATGAGAGAACAGGGGAAGAAAAGAGTAGCAGAGAGAAATACAAAGAATTAATTGTGCAGAGGCTATACCTTGAATTTTGAAGTTGTTTTTACAAGTGAATAGGTTTGTGGGGAGATAATTAAAATTGTTTTTGGGGTTCTTTCATCCAGTCAGGTCTCAGATCTCTATTATATTGAATATAATCTCTTCTTCTGAGGAAGGATGAGAAAACATTAGCAATGACTGGATTTTTGGCAGTTATTTCTCCCCTCTGCTCCTAAAAACAATACAGCTGCCTGATAGAATAGTTTCTTTTTTTGTGTGTATCAGAAGGAGGAGAAAGAGAACTACCTTAGAAACATATTTAAAGCACATGATGAAAATGAAAGGTTTTTTTTTTTTTTTTTTTTTTTAAAAACCTCTTAGAATCTATTTTCTTTGTGCCAGGTACCAGATGTTGATGTTGGCAGTGCTTAAGAGGGTCACAGGGCATTTAAAATCACTAGGCTGTGGGGAATAAAATTCCAGGTCTGTTGCACTGAAGATTATTTAAAACTTGTGTTTACCTAGCGGTAACTAGCACAAAACTACTTGTTCTATGTGAGCCCTTCTTAAATAGGTATCTTAGAAATACATGATCAATGAAATCACTACAAAGTAGATTTATGTTCCAAGGGCTATTCTTAGCCTTATCAAGGTTACTGGTTCCATTTGAGCCTCCATTTCTTGATGTGAAAAGCAGATTACTTTCAACTTTGTTAGGCATGAATGGCCTTACTTTTGAGCGATTCATTTCATATTAAAAGACATGGTTGTATACATGTTATATATGGTTATATACATGTACAGAAGAGGCTTATGTACCATATTTAGATGATATTTCCTTTGTATCCTCCAGAAGTGGAATTTTGAGAAGGAAACAGGACCCTATACCCCTCTCTACATAGTTTCTTCTTTGGGTAAGCTGAAGTTCCTTTTCTCACTGATAAGATTATACAGGAGGAATAGGTTTTCCTGGACTTTTTTAGTCCTTGACTGGGTCTGAAAATTAAACTGATAAAGACAGCTTAACAGGAGAAACGTATATAAGTTTATTTAATATAAGTTTTATGTAACATGGAGACTTTTCTAAGAAATGAAGACCCGAAGAACCAGACCTGAGTATTTGATGCTGGGTTTGATGAAGAGTATACAGTTGTAGAGGAAGATGATAGGGTTAGAGTATGAGATAATTATAGTAAAAACCAGGGAAAACTTAGCAAGACCTATTAGAATTCTCTTCCCTTCGTCTTTGGAGATAAGGATACACCTTTCCTCTTGATGTAGGGAGGGCACCTGGTTATATGAAGGTTTTATGGCCTGTTTCAGAGAGGAGGGACCAGTGAAAGGTCAGTGTGACCTTCCTGCTTCTGCCATTTTTCTCAAACTCCTTCAGCTTACGATATTCAATATGCCAGCCTATTTGGTGGGGGGATAAATACATCCTGAACCTAGCCTGGATAATAGGGTTAATGATTTCAATGGAAAAAAAAAAGGATTTTAGAAAACAAGGTTTGGAAAAATAAATAATAAAATACTATTTTCAGTGGACGTAGCACTGGAAAGTATTAGATAGTGACCTTACTGAGCTTTTCTAAAGGATTTTAATATATTTTTTGTTGTAGTTATGTCATCAAAATTTTATTCAAGAAATTTGAATTTATAAATGCAGTAGAATTAAATTTTTCTAAGCTACATTTTCCTTGTTCTTGTCTGAGAAAATTGTTTCTTTTTTTCTGTTAGAAAGGAAATATTTTAATAGTCTAGCAGTCAGGAAAAAAAATTAGAAGAAAATAGGCCAGTATGTCATTAGTTGTTGCCTCTGAGTACTAGAATTATGACTAATTTATTATTTTTTTTAGATTTATTTATTTTAGAGAGAGAGTATGCATGAGTGGGAGGGGCAGAGTGAGAGGGAGAGAGACTCAGAAGCAGACTCTGGCTGAGCACATAGCCCCACATGGGCTCAATCTCATAACCCTGAGATCATGACCTGAGCCAAAACCAACAGTCATGCCTAACTGACTGCACCACTGAGGTGCTCCCAATTTCTGTTTCTTGATGTTTTTCTACACTTTCAGGATTTTCTTCTTTCTTTCTTTCTTTCTTTTTCTTCTTTCTTTCTTTCTTTCTTTCTTTCTTTCTTTCTTTCTCTCTCTCTCTCTCTCTCTCTCTCTCTCTTTCTTTCTTTCTTTCTTTTTAAATATTTATTTATTCATGAGAGACACACAGAGAGAGAGGGAGAGAGGCAGGACACAGGCAGAGCGAGAACCAGGCTCCATGTAGGGAGCGCCACGTGGGACTCAATCCTGGGTCTCCAGGGTCACACCCTGGGCTGAAGGTGGCGCTAAACTGCTGAGCCACACCCCGGCCTTTTAGGATTTTCTATAGCTAGAGTATATTGCTTGTAGAATCAGAAAAAGGGTAAATATATATGTATATTTTACCATATTTTCATATACGTAAGGAGTCAAATGTCACCTGCTCTAATTGCAAAACTTGGAACCTTGGTTCTAGGCAATAAAAAACAAAGCCCTGTTGATGTTTTTATAGCTTTCAGAGCTACTTGCTGTTTGGATTGATAGTACATCCATTCTCAGGCAACCTTCTCATGGGGTTTGCTGTTGACCGCAGGAAGCAATTGTGTTTACGATTAAAATGGCAGAAAGGGCTCACTATTGTCATTACGGCCATATGGTTCTTTACCTTCTCCCTCCTGTGTGTGTGTGTGTGTGTGTGTGTGTGTGTGTGTATTCTGTGTGCATAGGTTTATTGTATTTGTAATAATACATTCTGTATATTTGTGTAGTGGAAATGGATTAACAAGGTGGTGGGAGAAATTGTGGGATAATTTCACCATTTCTCTGTTATATAGTTTAGTGAACATTGGAAAATGAATACCTATCTGCAGGGTGGATATACTTAAGATTTCATTATGATTCATACAGTCCCTAGCTTAGTTTTGAATTTTACTTCTAGTGGGAGAATTTCTTTAAACCATAACATGCTATATTAATTTGGAAAAATTACAGACAAGATTGATATTTGAACCTAGAAGATTGCTTCAATAACTTTTTAAGTGTGATCTTGGGGCCAGTACTTTTAACCTCTGAGGAGGACAACTTTGTTGTCCTCATCTGTAAAATGGGGATGGTAATAATGTCTTCCATTAAAAGACATTAGGGGACATATGAAAATCTTTTGTAAATCCATATACGTTTCATTTATTGAGTAAGCTACTCTTGGCAAACTACCTAAATTTGAATGTAGGTGATTTGGATCTCATCCCTGAGTTCACAGCCTAGAGTCAAATTGCATTTGTCCATTTTGCTTAGAAGAGGGGAGGTCAAAGATACATGGTTTTAATCTTATTTTTGAGAGGCTATGCCTACTCTTACCCCCATAGCTTCCATTAAAATACTTGAAAATAATTCATTTTCTTTTCTTAATTACTTGGCAGAAATTTAGAATTCAAAGAGAGAAACTAGTAACAACCAACCTTTCCTTCATACTTCCGGATCAATGAAAGGGATTCTTAGGTCCTGGAGACCAAAGTAAAAACCAGCAGGAATGCTCAGGTTGAACTGATGGATTGTAGAGCCAGGCCGGTAATTACTTTCATTGAGCTAAAGCATTAACTTAATACACGGGAACAGGGTAGATGAAAAATCAAGATTTGGACCTCTTCCCCCAGGGCCCTGGTGGATATCCCACACTTTCCTTCTGGAAACAGCCTTCTCTTTGGTGGGATAGCCCTCTTCTCTTTTTTGGGACTTGGTGTGGATTTTTGTGCCCCACCCTTGCAGACCTTTTGTTTTAGTTGTCCTGGGCAACCGTTGGTAAAGAACTATTTTTGTTTAGGTCAGCCAGCTTTCAGGGTGGCAGAGTACCCCAGTTTCTCAAGAGTTTTCATCTAGATACCAGGTATTGACAGATTGCATTCATCTTGGGGTTCACATTTCTAGAAGTACCAAGCTTTATTTTGGATTTTTGTGACAGTCCCACGAAGTGCACGCCTTGATTGGCCAAGGAGGTTTCACTTTTATTTATTTCTTATTTTTAAAAAAGTTTTATTCTAGGGCGGCCTGGGTGACTCAGTGGTTTAGTGCTGCCTTTGGCCCAAGTTGTGATCCTAGAGACCTGGGATCGAGTCCCACATCAGGCTACCTACATGGAGTCTGCTTCTCCCTCTTCCTGTGTCTCTGCCTCTCTCTCTCTCTCTCTTTCTCTGTGTGTGTGTGTCTCATGGATAAATAAAATCTTTAAAAAAATAATAAAGTTTTATTTTTAGAGTGAGAGACAGAAAGAGAGAGAGACAGAGAGAGAGAATGAGCAGGAGGGGGAGAGGGAGAGAGAATCTTAAGCAGACTCTGCATTGAGTGTGGAGTCTGATGCAGGGTTCAGTCTCATGACCCTGAGATCATGACCTGAGCCAAAACTAGGAGATGCTTAACCGATGGTACCACCCAAGCATCTCTTGGAGGTTTCACTTTTAAAGCTCACATATATTGACTTCATAACTTCCTAGTATGCTATACTATGAAAGATTGTGAGCCCATAATGAGATTTAGTGACATGATTATTTAGTGTTTTGTGTTTGCCATGGGTTGAAAGGGGCACATATATATTTTCAAGTGATTGTCAAATCTATAGTACATGAAAGCTCATTTAATCTACATTGTTGGGCAGCTAGGGTGGCTCAGTGGTTTGGCACCACCTTCGGCCCGGGGTATGATCCTGGAGCCCTGGGATCGAGCCCCATGTCGGGCTCCCTGCATGGAGCCTGCTTCTCCCTCTGCCTGTGTCTCTGCCTCTCTCTCTCTCTGTGTCTCTCATGAATAAATAAATAAAATCTTAAAAAAAATAATCTACAATGCTGTCAGCCCCAACCCTTCTATTATACAGTGAGAATGGGATATCTAGAAAAAAACTATTTGCAGATTATTAGAGCCAAGAATGAACTTGAAGTCAAGTTTTCTGGATTCAAGTTGCTTGTTACTTATGGGGATAAGAAAAGTAGCTACCTTATGGGATTTTTTTAAATTAAAAAAATTTTTTTTTATTTATTTATGATAGTCACAGAGAGAGAGAGAGAGAGGCAGAGACACAGGCAGAGGGAGAAGCAGGCTCCATGCACCGGGAGCCCGATGTGGGATTCGATCTCAGGTCTCCAGGATCGCGCCCTGGGCCAAAGGCAGGCGCCAAACCGCTGCGCCACCCAGGGATCCCCCTTATGGGATTTAGAAAAAATTAAATACAAAAAAATCTATATGAAGAGTTAGGAACAGTGAGTAACCTGGAATAAGACTTAAAAAAATAAGGGGTTCCTGGGTGGCTCAGTCGGTTGGACATTTGCCTTCATCTCAGGTCATGATCTTAGGGTCCTGGGATTGAGCCCTGCATCCGGCTCCCTGCTCAGCAGAGGCCTAGTTCTCCCTCTGCCTCTCCTTATGCTGCTCTTCCCTGCTCTCTTGCTCTCTCTCAAATAAATAAATTAAAATCTTAAAAAAAAAATAAAACCACCATCACTGTCCTCTTCCTGTTTACTTTTTATTATTGCTATTGTTACTACCACTGCTGTGCTTTATAAGATAGTCAAACAGTTCTTTGGTGTGTGCCACATTGTGGAAGCTCAACTTTTGCTACTAAATGGAAGCAGATACTGAATTTATCATGACTCTATTTAAAGAAAATTCTACAATGTTTGGTGCTTTTGACTTCCACACAAAAATGCATTGGCAGAAGATAATTGATAATTTGCAATCCTCATTTTTAATTTTGCACATTTTGTATTACTGGTTTGGTAATATTTCTAACCTAAGTTTTGTCAAATGTGATTCTACCGAAGTAAATTCTTTTAACAACAGGGATTTGTTTGGAATCATGATTCATGGCTCGGCAGTCTCCTATACTTCCTTGTTTCTGCAGATATCTACATGGAACATGTAATATTTCAAGTATTTAAGTTTTCTAATCTTGTCAGCACAAAGCTTTCAGTTGGAAGACTTTTGTTATGAAATATATTCTGATGTAATTAAATTTTTTTTAAGATTTTATTTTTATTGGGACGCCTGGGTGGCTCAGCAGTTGAGCGTCTGCCTTCGGCCCAGGATGTGATCCTGGAGTCCTGGGGTCGAGTCCCACATCGGGCTCCTTGCATGGAGCCTGCTTCTCCCTCTGCTTATGTCTCTGCCTCTCTCCCTCTGTGTGTGTGTCTCTCATGAATAAATAAATAAAATCTTTAAAAAAACAACAACAAAAAAGATTTTATTTATTTGAGAGAGAGCAAGCACAAGCAGGGGGCAGGGGCATAGGGAGAAGCAGATGCCCTGCTGATCAGGGAGCCCATGAGCCCCCGGGATAGTGACCCGAGCCAAAGGTAAATGCTTAACTGACTGAGCCACCCAGGTACCCTCTGATGTAATTATTTAAAAGATCAGAATTTTGAGGAATTTATAATGATACGGGAATATACTCACAATATATTAATTAACAAGAAGTGGACAGCAGTAAGAAGTGTAAATAATATGACTCCCAACTTTGTGGCACATAAAAAGATATATTAGAAAGAAATGTTCCAAATGACTAATAATAGTGTTACCTATTCTCTGGGTAGATTAATAACTATTTCAAAAATTTTTTACAAATAATTTTTAAAATTTTGTTTGAATCACCTGTAACTAACTCACTTATTATATTTTATATGAATTATGTAACAAGAAATTAAGTCACTTATGCCTTGGTAAGAGTGGTGAATTTCTCTGTGTTATACTAGGTCTAATTCTGATATATTTACAGCTGGTCTCAGGCAGTGTAGTTTAGTAGAAAGCATGTGGGCTTTGGAGTCAGGTTGGTGTTGGTTTCCAGCCTATTGTCTTCATTTAAGAGTTTTGGGATTAGTTGTGTTGCCTCTCTTGAGCCTTAGTTGTCATTAAACCAGGATGCCATCTCCTTTGCAAGGTTTCTTAATTCTGAAAGCAGCTTGCTCTAAGAGGTGCTCAGTAAATGTTTGTTCCTTTTCTCCTCCCAACTACTACTCTTACTCCCTACCTCCTATCCAGAATTCCACAAGGATCAATTCAGGGAATAAAGGAACTTGGAAAAAAGTTTTACTGTCATACTAATATTTTCAGTGGTTTGCCTTTTCAATCATCTTTTTACTGTAAATCTCATATCCTTGGGAACCAAACTCATGACAATCAGGAAGTCTCTTACTTCAAAGGATGAGAAAACTGAGCAAACCAAAATCATGATGTGCCCTCTGGAGCAGTGTGTGTGAGCATGCCTCTTCTCTTGAATCGGCCTGGGAATGTTGAGTAACAGCATCACCATCCACCTCTCCCTGGCAGTGATGTGGAGGGTGTGGGGAGGACTCTGGGGCTGAGGTAGGGTTTATAATTGCAGGGCCGTCTGGCCTTCCCTGAGCATTCTTTTCCCTTCCAGGATTCCTGTAATTGTCATCAGATGGCTCAGTCTCCCAAATGTTTCTGGTATTGCAGTGACTTTTGGAATATGTTTTTTTTAAAAAAAAGCCAGAATTAGTTTGTGTCTGTTCTGTGGTATGTAGATGTATGCAGATCAGGGATCTCAGGAATATAAAGAAACCAGTCAGATGTGGAATCCTCCTTACCATCATCTCTTGAGCCTCCCCAATTTCTTTGCTGATTCTTTTCCACCTGCATTGTTTTAAAGGAAAAAAAAAAGTAAGTGAGGGAAGATGCAGGCAGTAGTCCTACTTTCAAGTATAGTCAGCTTTTTGGTCTCATTACTTTTGGGGACATGTATAGAGCTTGCATCTTTTCTTGGGTCAACTAAAGGCCTCAGGGAGGTTGAGAGTTGGCTAGTAGGTGAACCCTGTGAAGAAGGATTCAAAGTTTTGGACTGTGCCTGGGCATGGAAGAAAAGGGGACATGTGAGACCCCAGTCCAAGACCTTGAATTTCATCTGCTAAAATTTGAATGACAAATTATAAGCATTAGTTGGCAAGGCAAGTATTAAGGTGGAAACAACAACCAAAAAGCATAGAGGAAAAGATGAAATGTATTCAAGGAGGAGTATATGATGCAGTTTAGTTTAAAAATGAGAAAAGTTTTGGGGTGCCTGGCTGCCTCAGTCAGTAGAGCCATGACTTGATCTTGGGATTGTGAGTTGTAGCTCCATGTTGTGTGTGGAGCCTACTTAAAAAAAATGGGGGTGCCTGGCTGGCTCTTAGGTGGAGCTTGCAACTCTTGCTCTTGAGGTTGTGAGGAGCCCCATGTTGGGTGTAGAGATTACTTAAAAAATAAAATCTTAAAAAAATATGAGAAGTTGCACAAAATTGTATTCATACTTTGAATAAGGGTCAGCCCAGTGATTCCAATTTGAGGATTAATTCTGTCTGTAAAGATACAGAAGGAATGGCCTATGCCCTCAAAGACTGTTGCATTCTGAGTTTTTCAAGGTATTTGAATATTCCTTCATCATAAGTCTATATAACTGAAAATTCAAATACAGGAAGATCTTGCGTGGGGTATTTTAAATCAGATAATCTCTCGTAATTTGACCTTACCTGCTTTCTAGGAAGGCAGAAATGGTCTAAATGAAAAGACAGCTAATTAAAAATATATAGTGATTGATACGACTAGCCCTGTATGTTTTCTCACCTCCTCATTCCCTAAGCAGAGACTGAGTAGAGAGGTGAGGTTGGATAGGATTACTCAACTAGATCATATTGGGAAATGTAAAATTGAAAAGAACTGACACAGTTTCTTCTGATTCATGTTGTTGGCTGAGAAATTGTGCTTTTTATTTTTTTTTTTTATTTTATTTTTTTATTTTTATTTATTTATGATAGTCACAGAGAGAGAGAGAGGCAGAGACACAGGCAGAGGGAGAAGCAGGCTCCATGCACTGGGAGCCCGATGTGGGATTCGATCCCGGGTCTCCAGGATCGCGCCCTAGGCCGAAGGCAGGCGCCAAACCGCTGCGCCACCTAGGGATCCCAAATTGTGCTTTTTAAAAGCTACTTTGCTTTGTTGGCTCTTATTCATCTAACTAGGAAAATGGTTCATTGCATTTCATTGCATTCTGGTGCCCCTGTTGTCTAATGTTGGAGTGTTCTGTAAACTCACAGGGAATTAGATCTAGATAGTGATGTTAACTGTTGACTTCTTTACATAAAACTGCCTTTAACAAATGTCATATGAATCTTTAAAAACGATTGAGGTCAACACTAATATCTTCATTAGGAACCATCCCACCTCTCTCTTTGCAAGTGTCTGGGGGTGGGGAATGGGAACAGGAAAGCCATTGAATTTAGCAATAATAGGAGATAATTCATGATTAATATAAGAAAAGTCAAGTCATGATGATTTTATTTCCCTTGGCACTGATTGGTCTAAGAGTGGGCATGTAACTAAGTTATGACAGTAATCTGTAAGAGCAAGTCTTTTGGGAGAGGGTAGTGCAAGTCTCTCATCTAGAATGAAAAACAAATGATGGCTTGGAATTTGGCTGTAATGCTTACTGAGGCAGTGAACAAACCTGAGGATGGATCCTGATGTAGCAGAGGCAGAGCTGGTGTCATTGACACCCTGACTACATATTTATTTTGTGATAGAACTAATTACTTAAGGTCTTATCAACTGGATTTTCTGTTACTTGGAGCCAACCTAATTTCTGTCTAATAAAATGCTTCTGTGTTTAATCATGCTCTTTTTATTATTGTCCCTTCAGATTTGTGAAGTAGTTCCTTAAAATCCATAAGTCACACAACCCACTACATATCATTGAAAGCATTTTCTACTTCAGGACATAAAAGACCAAATACTCCTTATTGGTGGGATTGAAAGCTAAACTGCCCCTTCCCAAAGCCGTGCACCTCTGCCAGTGAAGTCTTTTTGTTGAACATCTCATTTCACCACTGACGGAACCATGGTGAAGGTGTGATGGGACAAACATGTTTGCCTTTGTTTTGTATTAATTTATTTTGTTTCTATTCTTTGTAAATTGGGTACTCTTTTGCTTAGCAACTTTTTTTCTGCTTTGGATTATTAAGATTGACAATAAGAGAAAAAAAGAGGTATTGGGTATTGTGTAAAGATACAGTAGAGTGGTTATTCAGTTTTTAGTTGGTATTCCTTTGGGCTATAGGGTTTATTTTGTGTCTCGCTTTGTCAACAGTCCTGTTATGTTTAAGCTTCCTCTTGCACTATGTTTTACTGTTTTGTAAAGAGAACACATTTTATTTCCTAAGATGAATTATAATTAGGACTGCTTGGTACTGAGAATCTTTCTCACTTAATACCCTTAATGAGATACAAATGTTCTAAATGTGTCCTTCTGAATGTATTATATTTTGAGAGGAATCTACTTATTTTAGTTAACTTATCCTTTGCTTTTGTATACATCCTTATTAGGTTCTCATGTTTCTGTTTCCATATGGAATTCCTTGTAAAATCAGACCTTAGCAAACAGTGTTATTAACTTTCAGAGTCAGTGTTACTGAGAATGTCAATGAAGTTTGTTGGTTCTACATATCTTGTTTTTATGGCACTCTTGCTTTTTAATACACTCATGATAAATATAATTCCTTCACTATTCTTGCAAAATGAATTTTGTTTCTTAGTTCTTTTCTGGTTTTTATGCTTCTTCTCCCTAGCATAAAATAATTGAAGATATTTGAACTCCCTCGCCTACTTTTTTGGCTCCTTTAATAGTTCTGGTTAGCTCCTTGGCTCTCTGGACATTGTGCATCTTTGTCCTTTTGCCAGAAACCTGAAAATGTCCCAATAGAACTGTTTCCTATGTTGAGTCATAGTGAACTAGATTTGTTCAATTTCTAGGAGTCAGTGTTTTACCCTTCTCAGTGACCATGTCCTTCTGTGGTCTAAGAAAGCAAACACGTTACTGAAGAAGTTCTGAAGAACTTGAACTATAGAGTTATACTTCTTGAGTTCAAATACAGGCTTAACTGCTTACTATTTGCATGCCCTTTGAACAAGTTACCTGACTTCTCAGTGAGTGCTTCAGTATTCTTCTATAAAATAGAGACTATAATGCTACTTATCTTGTAGGTTATTATGAGAATTGTATGAGAAAATTTAATGAAAAGCTTTTATAATAGTGCTTGGTGCATACTAAGTGTACACTTGATGCGATAGTATCTAGTTGAATTTTTCACAGTACATTTTAAAATCTTTTTCTTCTTTAGAGTCTTTACAACCACCCTGTGCCGAAGGAACTGTTATTAAACTGTATTTTATAGGGAAGTCATGGAGGTGCAGTGTCCTTTTATAACTTTGTTACTGGTAACAGAGTTTGGATTATAATCTGACTCTTTCCTGTAATTTGCTATACTTGACTGCGAATTGAGTTAGGAAGTTTCCTTGATTTTGTGATACTGTAAACTAGAAGGTGTAGAACGGAAGGGCATAAATTCCTATTCCTTAAATCTGGTCCAGTAGTGGGCCAGTTCATTAATTCTAAAATTATTTTTTATTAAATATAAATAATTCTTAGTTTGCATGGTTCCTGTATGCACAGTATTCAGTTATTACAGCTAATTAAATAACACCAGTTTCCCAAAAACACAGTTTAAATTTCACTTACCATGTTAACTGTAATTTTATAAAATCCAACTAGCACACTGTTATTTGGTCCTGAACAGACAGCAAAGCGTGTAGCCATGTTGCTTTCTTGTCTCATTATAATGTTTCATAAAAATGGATAATGCAAAGGGGGGATTGGCCAACAAAGATCAAAGCTGCCACAAAGAAATAAAAAGTGATAATGCTGGAAATGAAATTTGAACAACTTCTTTTTTTTTTTTTTTTGAACAACTTCTAAAGAGAGTTCTGGAAAAAATAGCTGACCATGGCAATGTCAACACTGCCATTCCTTACATGCAGCCACAGCAGCTGAGTGCAGGGTAATTTATCACAGATTAGGAAGATGGTTGTGGGGGATCCCTGGGTGGCTCAGCGGTTTAGCGCCTGCCTTTGGCCCAGGGCGCGATCCTGGAGTCCCGGGATCGAGTCCCACATTGGGCTCCCGGCATGGAGCCTGCTTCTCCCTCTGCCTGTGTCTCTGCTTCTCTCTCTCTCATAAATAAATAAATCTAAAAAAAAAAAAAAAAAAAAAAAGGAAGGTGGTTGTGACTAAAAGGATGAAGACCTAACAGAGGAAAGGATGCTGGCAAAAAACTTTATGTTAAAGGAACTCCTTAGAGGGATACTGCAAGACAGTAAAACACAAAGGATAAAATGTTGGAAGCTCATCCAAACATAGGAATAGAGCAGTTCACCAAGGCATAACAAAAAAACTCATTTGGTATTTTAAATTTACTGTGAGAAGATGGCAGTGTGCACAACTCAATTTTTTTAATAAGAGAAAATACTTTAAGTCTCAAAATTTCAAATATTTAAAATTACAGTATAATAAATAATTTTTCCCATTTTCTTGTACATATGTAACTGATAGTTTTTAATGCCTTGACAATGTTAGAAGACATAGAAAAATCATAATTTTCCTATTGATTATTAAGATTGCTTTGCTTGGTTTCAGGTTGCATGGTCATTTCTATGGCTGTGCAGCAAGAGCTGACTGTATTGAGCCAAGGGTGCACTTTTATAAGTGGTGGGGATACAGTGATGCCTTATGACACATTTATTACAATACAGATTTTGGAGGGTCTGCCATGTGCCAGGCTGCATAAACACAGGTGAATAAAAAGTAGTTCTTTTTATCAGTTGATAGTTGATTGCTGAAAGACAAGACAATTGTGTCACAACATATGCTATAAAATATATAATACATTACTTTGAATGCAGGGATAGGGCAGTATTAGGCATTATGAGAGCCTAGAGAAAGGGCATCCAACTTATTAGCTTGGGAATTTGAGGGGTAGTGTGGTATTTGAGGGAGACAGTGTGGAGGACTTAGGAGTTAGTTGGGAAAAGCTGTGTTGAAGAATGAGCCCGTGGTGAGAAGCTTATGCATGGAGAGTGCAGGACATTTTAAAAAGTTGATTATTGCTGGAATGTGGAGGGCAAGATGGGACAGAACAACAGTGCCATGGAACCTGTAGGCGGGGGTGGGGGGTGGTCCATGGAGTTTCCCAATTTTTTTTATGTTAAGGTAGAATTTATATAGAAGAAAATGGACCTATTTTAGTGTATAGTTTGGTATGTTTGATACAAGGCCTGTAACCACCAGCAGAGTCAAGATGAAGAACATTATATCACCCCTTAAAATTCTCAGTGCTCCTGAGTGACTAACCCTTTCTCTCACCTCCAGCCCTGGAACCACTGATCTGTTTTCTGCACCTATAGGCTTATGCTTTTTGTAGAATGTCATATCAATGGAATTATATGGTACATAAACTTTTAAGTCTGATTTTTCTCTTAGTGTAATAGAGATTCATCCATGCTGTTGCATATAAAAGCCTTTGGGTTGTAAGAAATTTTTCTGAGATTTGATTGAAGGATAGATTTGAGAGGACCAAGAAGAGAGGAAGTTACTCCAAGTTAGCCAGGTGCAAATGAAGGAGAGTTGCAAAGGTGGGGTTAGTCACCTGATCTCTTGATACTTATAGTATCAAATAAGTCCATTCATCTGCATTTACCCATTGTTTTCCATAGATGACAGTATAAATGTTTCTGGAGAATCTGTGGTCCTTGGAGCTAGAAATCAAGAGTTCAGTGGTCATGAGCCAGCCATGGGTTGGGGATTCTCTTTTCTTTTTTCTACCAAAAAGAGTTCTCTTGAACTATGTTTTTATAGGGTCCTACATTTGAACCAATTTGAACCATATGAAATGGAAATAGTAATGAAAGAACAGTATTATCTATATTTAAGGTGTGGCTGCCTCATTTTCTGTGCAAGCTCTGATTCAGTGAAGATCCTCACGCTGCCTCCAAGCTAATGGTAGAATTCTATGCTTCATTAATGTCTACCTCTGGCCTAGGAAGGGAAGCACCTTGGAAAGTGCTGGGCAGGTATTTGCCCCATTGATGAAGAACTTTCCAGAAAGGTGATTTACCACACAAAGGCGGGCATGTACCTGAAAGGTATTGGGTACAAAATTGGCTCATGGCCGTAATTACAGCTAACACAGCATTTCATAGTCAGGACAGCTCCATAAGATAGAGAATATTTTTTTTTTCATCTCTTACAGGTGGGGAAACCGAAGTCTAGAGAGGTCAAGTAACCTTCCCAGAGTCAGACAGCTAGTTCTGTTAGAGCTGGAATGCAAACCCAAGCCATGTGGTTCCAGACTCCGTACTCTTCTATGTACCTCATGCTGTCCTTAGAGTTCTAGAATGCTACCATGGGAAGGATTCACAGGAATTTTTTTTCCCCTCAGTCTTCATTTTATAGCTAAGAGCAATGAAGTCTAGAGAGGCTCTGATGACTCACTCAGGATCACAGAGAAATGTAGAGGCAGGGCTAGTTACAGGGCCTTGCCACTCTTGGAAATTTTATACCTTTGTCTTGGTTGCTTGTCAGTTTTGTATCTGTGAAGAATAACATTGAAGTAGGCAGACTGGCACAATTGGTCTTTAATTCTATCCTTTTCTTTGGCCTCCGCTCTCTCTTGCCTGGGAATGTACTAATTGGCTCTCTTCCCTTCCCCTCTGTTACTTTATTATTCTCAAGGGAACCTGGAATCACCATTACTGTTCTCCAGCCTGTCCTGTTTGATCATTGTGCGATCTTTGCTCTTTCCAGTCTCTTTCCAGTGGCAGTTGGGAAGGGGAGAAGCTGTCTAACCAGCTGGGTGAGAGTGGAGTGTGGGGTTAGGGGTAGGGACTTTTAAGGGATTGAGATTATTGCATGGTAGATCAAAGACTTTCCTTTAGGGGTGCTGTCCTTTGTGATTTTGCTCTTCCTTCTTCACCAGCACCTACCAGAGCTTACCCCTCCATGTTTGGTGCAGGGCATCACCCATCTGCAGTTGAAATTTAGAGCTGTAAAGACAGTGCCAATGAATTTGCTTGCCCCAAGCACTTATTCACATGGAACAGGGCATCCAGAACAGAAAAAGGAGCCATTGCCTTAACAGTTTACATTTCATATTTGTTTTAATTTTATTTTGAGGAGCCACGTTTGGGGGAATAAATTAATTTTAACATTTGTTAATCTCTCTCTCTCTTTTTTTTTTTTTTTTTTTTTTACAAAAAGCCCCTCATGTAAGCTTATTCAAATAGAGGCTGATGTTTTTCTTCTGTTTCCTTCTTTTTCCCTCCCTTCCTTCATTCCTCCCTTGTATGGTGGGTCTTTGTATGTAAAAATTTAACTCCTGATCTCGTCTGTTCCACTTGGAATGAAGTTGAATGTTAATGCATTATGGTCACCATTCTCCAGTGGCTTACTCTTTCTGTACATTCTCTATAATTAAAAATGTCCTTCTCGGGCAGCCCCAGTGGCTCAGCGGTTTAGCGCCGCCTTTGGCCCAGGGCATGATCCTGGGGTCCCAGGATTGAGTCCCACATCAGGCTCCCTGCATGGAGCCTGCTTCTCCCTCTGCCTCTGTCTCTGTATCTCTCATGGATAAATAAATAAAATCTTAAAAAAAAAATGTCCTTCTCAATTTCAACTCAAAATACCTGAAAAGATTCCTTGTTTACTTAAGAGAAAGTAAATTTCCCCAGGTAAGTTCTCATATGTTTTCTGTAAAAACTGGCACACACTTTCTTTGTATTTTACCCGTCCAATGAGATCCTTGTAAGAGTAATCAGCCAGTCTAAGCCACTCATCTCTTTTTGCCTGCATTTTCTTGGGCAATTTTAACTCTTTTGGTGCTGTCCAGGAAAGTTTGCTTCTATCTATTACACAGAAATGCCAGATTCCTGAGATTGCCACCTTCCCTTTAGTTTCCTCAAATGGCCATTGAGCCCTAGGGCTGTTCTTCTGAACAGAGGCATGTGCACAGAGTTTCCCTTTAAGCCCCTGGGAGGGGTACCAGCAAATGTGTTTACATGATTATTTCTTTTTGTGAAGTTTGCGTATATTTTTGTGTGCTTTCTTTAAGAGGGTCTTCCAAAGTATATAAGCTTTAGACCTTACCTAACCTGCATCTGCTTTTGAGTAGTTCTCTTGAAGAAATACAGAGCAAAAGCTTCTACCACGTTAGTCACCTGATCTCTGTGGCCTTCCAGTTCTTCTTTTTAATTCTAATTCTGGTCTCTGAAAATGGGGAACAGCTATTCATCCAGTGTCTATCAGGAAGTAAAAGCCCCAAGAAAAACTTTGCCAGGGAGATACTTTAAGGCTTAGACAGTCTAGTCTTACATTGCAGTGGGCATGGATTTACTTGGTAGAGAGTTGTGTTGGGCAAAGATGAGTTTAAGGTTCTAGTTCTTTCTCTAATACCACAAGCACATGTCCTTCTCAGGAAAATATACTGGAAGGTGTCTCTGTGAAGTGCATTGTAATGTCAGCATGTACACAGGAACCTTAACCAATTTCTAGAAGTGCCCATCATTCTTCAGATCTCACAGGCTCAAATAACTGAGTGATCATTTTCTTCCTTTTTCTTCTCCCACCCCATTTGCTGCCATATCCTGAAGGCATTTGTTTTAGTTTGCATTGTCTCCTAGAACTGTCCTTTCCTTAAAAAAAAAGTCTTATGATTACTGGGAAGTCATGGAGGTGGTGGTTTATAAAGTGAATTCATACCACTCCTTTACTCTATTTTAATCTTACTGTCCTGCTACAAGCTGGCTGCGGTAATTTGGCCAATTCACCCTCAGACTCCCTCCAGGCATTGACTCATTGGCACTGGAGGCTTTTAAAAATATTTGGGTTTATCACTGTTCAGCTCTCAAACTTCATCCATTACACACTCTCTCTTGTCAGAATAAGTCCTTCCTTCTGTATTCAAGTTCTCCGTAAGCATAGGCAAGCTTATCTTTTCATCTCCGACTCTCACTATACTGTGTCCTAGTCATATTGTTTCCAAGATATACCTCCTCTTTTGCAGTGTTTTCCTTAAGGCACCTACTGCTTTATACCTTGTGGGACAATTACTTAATATCTGTGTAATGCTCCACACTAGATTTTTAAAAAAACTGTTGAAAGTGCTTTGTCTTATTTATTTTCAGTGGTAGTAGGTGTCCCAAGTACTCAGTGAAAAAGTAGCACCAGATTACTACAAACACCTTTAAGAATAATCCACTTAGCACACTGAACCCTGATTACCTGCGTCCACTACCACACTGTGAGTAACTCTAGAACCAAGGCTATGCTCTTTGAATTTCCAGTGCTGGAACAGTGCAGCAGCAAAGTCTCTTGGATCAAAAAAGGACAGTCATCTTTGTTTCTTCTTCCTGTGGTGCTTTCCTCCATTTTTTAAAAAAAGATTTTATTTATCTATTCATGAGAGACAGAGAGAGAGACAGAGACACAGGCACAGACAGAGGGAGAAGCAGGCCCCATGCAGGGAGCCCGAAGCAGGACTCCATCCCGGGACTCAGGGATCACGCTCTGAGCCAAAGGCAGACGCTCAACCACTGAGCCACTCAGGCATCCCTCCTCCATTCTCTAAATACAACTTTTTTTCTTGTTTTAACCAAAAATTTTGAATTTTTGAATTTTGAATTTGTGTCAGACTTACTGGAAAAAGAAAATCAGATTCTGTTCTACTAGGTAAGGTGTCACTAGTGTCACAAACACAATCACTTTGTGTTTGAAATTTTAAGTTTAGAAAAAAATCTTAACAATTTTTTTATGTATCAAAAAAAACTTTTATTTTTTTAAAAGATTTTATGTATTTATTCATGAGAGACAGAGAGAGAGAGAAGGGCAGAGACACAGGCAGAGGGGGAGAAGCGGGCTCCGTGCAGGGAGCCTGACACGGAACTAGATCCCAGGACTTCAGGATCATGCCCTGGGCCCAAAGGCAGGCGCTAAACCGCTAAGCCACCCAGGGATCCCCCCAAAAAACTAAAAAATTTAAATGAATATTAAAATTTATATTTGGAAAATTACCACTGTACCTTTAGCTAATTGAGTTGTTGTATAACCACTGTTAGTAATGATCTAGTTTTAACATGGCCTTGATTTTTTTTTATTTAAACTACTTTCTTTAACATTTCTAGATGACATCGAAGGACCATTGAATATAGCAGTGGTATAAATAAAATGGAGGTTTAATTTGTGAATTTTTAATTCAAGTTTGTTATATAACTATTATGATTAAATGCTAAGTAGATAATACAAAGTAGTGCACATTTTTTGAAGCTTTTAATCAGCTCTTCTCAAATAGGTCTTAAATCTAAATCAGTATTAAACATGTCTTGGGGTGCCTGGCTGGCTCAGTCAGTAGAACATGCTGCTTTTTATCTCAAGATTGAGTTCAAGCCCTATGTTGGGGCTTACTTAAAAGTAAAAAAAGAAAAAAAAAAGTGTCCTAAGTGGTATAATTGTTTCATAGGCAACCTGAACTTTGATAAGTTTGTAGACTCTTGAATCCTGTAATATGCAGAAGAGTAAGCTTAAATATTATATAAGCATAAGTCATGATTTGCATAATTTGTCTCTTCAACATAAGTATTGTACTCATATAGTAAAATTGCTGTCCTAGAAGTCAGATTTTGATTGTCTATTTGTAGGAGAAGAGGTTTTAGGGTTATGTTTATGTTTAGATTTAAGTTGAATGGTAAGATTTATGGTGAGCAGTGTACAGAATGTTTTATTTACTTTTTCAGAGCTTATGAATAAAAGTAACATCTGAATCTGATCTTTGGGAAGCAAGTTGAGGAAATATGGTATAATTCTATTTTAATTGTTTCCCTTAATTGAACCGTATTTCTGTTTACTTGCAAATGGTGTATTTAAGACATTAACATATTTAATACCTCTGATTGGATATATTTAACTTTCTAGTAGTAGACTCAGTCTTATACTTTCAGACTCTGCTAACGAGCACACAGGACCTGTCTTTTGCTTATATTACTGAACAGCTATACTCTGATGTTTTCATTACATGAAACACACACCCCTAGTTTACTTAAATACTTGTAACAATTCATATGCTTAGCTTCTGTGACAGAATGTTTACTTCTTAATTCATCCATTAATACATACATTGTTTTATTTTTTTTCAAAATTATTTATCAAATTCATACTATGTGCTACAAGGTATAGTTGTTGTAGTGGCAGAAAAAAACAGAAACATCTCTTTCTTGCCCTCAAAGTATCTTAGAGTCTGATAGGGGAGAAAAATGTGAAACCAGGCAACCATAGTACCTTGTGATAAATGCTATGGAATGCTAAGTCCAGGATTCCATCAGCACATGCAGTGAGTGCCAGTGACTTCCTAGTGTAAGTGACACCTCTGCGTCTTTATTTTTTAGAGTTAGCCCCAGGAAGTGAAGGCTTCTAGGAAGTGTGGCTAAAACTTGTTCCCGGCATATGGAACAACACTGGTAAAAGCCTAGAGTGAAGAGAAAACCGGGCATGTTGGAAGACTAGTATATTAAAACTTGAGGCAGGTAAAATTCAGACAATCAGAACTCTCATTTTGGATCAGAACATTTTTCTTCCTCTATTTACTTTGATGAGAAGATGAGAAATAACTACAGATTTGTTTGATTTCTGGCCCTCCATAACAGAAATACTCATGTTATCTTAGAATATTTGAATTGTATGTACCTAACAAAAATTGAAAATCACTCATAATTTTAACACCTAGAGATAACCTTACTTATGATTTTTATAACTAACCTTCCTGAGTTTTTCCAGTGTGTCTGTAGTTCTCTAAAATTGAGATGATACTAAATATGCTATTTTGTAATTGGCATTTTGAACTTAACATAAAGTTATAATTGTTTTCAGAACCTTGAGGGTACTTGTTATTTATGAATTTTATTTTTTTAAAGATTTTTATTTATTCATGATAGAGAGAGGGGGGGAGAGAGAGAGAGAGAGAGAGAGAAAGAAAGGGAGGCAGAGACACAGGCAGAGGGAGAAGTGGGCTCCATGCTGAGAGCCCGACGCAGGACTCAATTCCCGGACTCTGGAGGCACGACTCGGGCCGAAGGCAGGCGCCAAACCGCAGAGCCACCCAGGGATCCTCTAAATATGAATTTTAATGGCTATGGAGTATTGTGTCATGAGCCATTATTTATTTACAGAGCCTTCATTATTGGAAAGATAGGTTGTTGCCAACTTTTTGCTATTTTAAATATTGCTGCAATTAATGTATTTGTATTTAAATTTCTAAACCCTTCTCTATTTCTTTGGGGTAATAAAAAAAGGTATGTCCTTTCTACTGTGCCCCTGATTTTTTTTATAGTTATAAACTGCTTGTTTAGCACCACCACCCCTGAAAATCAGTCTAGCCCTGATGACATGAGGTCTTGAATTTGGCATTTTAGACCAGTACTATTTCCAAGATACCTGCCTGAGGAATAAATTTGGAAATGAATCCCATTACATCTATATAAATAAAAGTATAAGTTGAACTAGATATTATATGGCTGGACATGAAATGTAAAGCTAGTATTGTTACATCCATTTTTTTTTAGAGTACCCACATGTCTTGAGAAATGACCTATTCAGGGAATTTTTTTTAAATAGCGGAATTAAATCTTTTATAGGGAATGTTCATTAACTGTATGATTAAATAACTTTTCTGTCAGTGACTTGGAATATTATCTTAGTCCGTAAATACCTCTGTGAAGTGAAAAATCAAAGAAAAATGAATGTATTTCTTGGGTAAGCCCTTTTTCTTAAAGATGTAAGATGATTGTTTTCATATAACCCTATGGAAGATCCTAACAACAAGAATGACTTGGCTTACATGGGTTTTATTTTTTTTTTAATTTTGTGCTGTTTCATGGCTGAAATCCTATGTCCACCTTAGCTCTAAGCACTTCATACTCAATAAATAATGCCCCCAAAACACTTAAAAAATAACAGGTTTATTTAGCTATAAGTCACATACTATCAATTTACCTATTTATGGACTGTTTATTGGTTTCGGTGGTTTTTAGTGTATTCAGAATTATGTAACCATTACCACAATCAGTTTTTTATCATCTCAAAAAGAAATTTATGCCCTTTAGCTATCATCCCTAGCACTGCCATCCCTCTGCAGCTCTAGGACACCACTCATCAACTTTGTCTCTGGATTTGCCTATTCTGTATATTTCATACAAATGGAATCATAGTATATGTGGTATTCTGTGACTTGTGTTCTTTCACTTATGTAATATTTTCAAGATTCACCCATGTTGTACCATGTATTAATACTTCATCCCTCTCTTTTTTTTTTTTTTGCCAAATAATACTCTTGTGTGTATAAATCACATTTTTGTCCATCTACAGTTGATGGAAGAAAGAGTTTTTAATATTTAAATGCATGTGGGTAGATTTGTACTACAAAGGCAAAAAGAAAGAAGTGAAGTTGTGGTATCCCAAATTGGAGATGCCTTCAAAGCTTGTTAGTGATGCCTTCAAAGCTATATATGTGCTTAGAATCAAGTTCATATGGTTGTTGGGTCAGAATGAAGAATATCATCGCATCAATCAGAACATCTTGTCAGTTCTATCTCTTGAATACTTCTTAAATTTGCTCTCTTCTCCTTATCTCTGGTAACTTCTTTAAACCACAGCTTTGTTTGGTCATTGCATTACCACTGTCATGCCCTACAGCAGACAAAAGGAGCTTTTTTTTTTTAAAGGAGTATTTCTAAAGTCATTTCCCCTTAGGAGTCAGAAAGCCTTAACAGAGCCTGCAAGCCTGCCTCACATCAGCCGTTACTGCTCTTCCCTCTCTTCTCTTTCCATTATATATTTATTTTGTACTTAAGAGGGATGAAGGAGTCCTTTCCGAAGTTGTGTGAGCACTCTAAATTTCAGCTTGTACCACTTCAAGACCTATGTGTTAAGCCCCTTTGGAGCCTAGTGTAGGAGAAAGAGTGCAAGAGCTCTAAGGTCCACTGAACACTAGAAACATGCTTGTTTCCTTTAAGCCTCTTACCTGCAAAATAGAGGTAATACTTTTTGCAAGTTGTTAAGAAGATTAAGGGAGATATTATGTGAAAGTATCTGGCACATAGAATGTGCCTAATAAACTAACCTTTCTACTTTTCATTTAGGTTATTGTTAGAATGTAGTGGTTTTGACACCCCCCATTTTTTTTTTTTTTTGCTGAATATAGAAACTGATATATTATGATAGTTGCCTATAATTGAGAGTTTTTTTTTTCTTTCCAAAGTTTGTATCTTTGTCTTAGAATTCTGTTTTTGTGTAGTCTCTGGATTTTTATAACTGCTCCAATACCTCTGCCTAGCAGCAGTACTTGCACACATCCCTGCCTATTATTTATTGCCTTTTTTCCCCTAAAACATTTGTCTGTATTTTTGTATTTCCACATTATGAAAATAATTACTTTTCATTTAATAAACAAGATTTACAAAATAAAGAAAAGCTAACATTTAGTTGCAAACTGATCACTTGCTCTGGTGTCCATTGTGGTTTATCATTTTTCCAAACTATTCTATGTGTATATTCATATATGTGTTCATATTTTTTGAGATAGAATTTGGATGATACTATATGTTTTAATTCTTTTTTCACTTGCCAGGTAAGTGTTTTTCAATGTTAGTATCGTGGAGGTATATAATTTTTTATGGCCTCCTGGAATTCCAGTGTATAAGAGTACCATGATTACTGTCACTACTACTATTTGAATGGGTGTTAGGTTGTATTTAACTTTTAGTTATTATAAACAGTGGTGGCTTTGATTTTGAAGTTATGAGTGTTTCTTTTTTTTTTTTTAAGATTTTGTTTATTTATTCATGACAGACAGAGAGAGAGAGAGGCAGAGACACAGGCAGAGGGGAGAAGCAGGCTCCATGCAGGGAGCCCGACGTGGGACTCGATCCCGGGTCTCTAGGATCACACCCTGGGCTGAAGGCAGTGCTAAACCGCTGAGCCACCCAGGCTGCCCCGTAATGAGTGTTTCTGATATGCTTTTAACTTTCTCAGTGAACAGTACTCATGAAGTAATTTCCCTGAGATTTAATGCCAGATCTGGTTTAAACTTCCCCTCCTACTTTGCACAGGTCTTGTGTGATATTACCACTAACATGAAATACTTTCTCTCCTTTCACTTATTTTGCTTTTTACCTGTGCTGGTTTCATAATTCCTTTATACCCACACCTCCATTTACCTTTGCAAAACTCTTTAATTTTCTCTTTGCCCCATACTGGTCCTGTCTGATCTTTAATATTCAATTAATGAGGGGACATCTCATTAATGAGGGTGGCTCAGCAGTTGAGCATCTACCTTTGGTTCAGGGCGTGATCCTGGGGCCCGGGATTGAGTCCCACATTGAGGTCCTTATAGGGAATCTGATTCTCCCTCTACCTATGTTTCTGCCTCTTTCTCTCTCTGAGTCTCTCATAAATAAATAAATAAAATCTTTAAAAAAATTTCAATGAATGTTACCTTCATATTGGTTAACATGTCTTTGCATTTCACTATTAATCCTTATGATTAAATTCATTAATTTCTTTCCATTTCATTTTTCGTCACCTCATTCTAAATTTGGGATTGTTTAAGTATTTAATTGTATTAATTATTCTAAAAGAGAATGCCTGCTTTCTTCCAAATAAAAGAATCAGGGACGCCTGGGTGGCTCAGCGGTTGAGCGTCTGCCTTCGGCCCAGGATGTGATCCTGGAGTCCTGGGGTCGAGTCCCACATCAGGCTTCCCATAGGGAGCCTGCTTCTCCCTCTGCCTGTGTCTCTGCCTCTCTGTGTCTCTCATGAATAAATAAATAAATAAAAATCTTAAAAAAAAAAAAAGATCAGTGGAGTGGTTTGCGTTGTGTAGCACAGTCAAAAGATATTATCTTTACAATTAATTGTTGCCCCAAATTGGGATATTCCTAAAAGTGTTTTTAATTCAGGATTGCTTTTCCTCTTTCTGAGTATATTTTTGGCTCCTAGCCAATTGATTATGTCCTTAAGGAGCATATTGGCCATTTTAAATAATTTTAGTATGAAGCTAAGTAAATCCTATTGTATATTCCAGAGCTATGGTTATTAAACTTGAGCATGTATCTGAATCACTTGGAGGTCTTGTGTAGTCACAAACTGCTGTGCCCTAGACCCAAATTTTTTGATTTGGCCAATTTTGGAGAGGGCCTGAGAATTTGCATTTTTATTAAGTCCACAGGTGATGCTGATGCTGTTGGTCCTCTGGCCATTCTAGGTCAATAACTTTTAAGGAACATAGAAATAATTTTTGGATTGTTTGTATTGTTTGTAACATTCATATTTCTCTTTAAACTATTGCATATTGAACTACTGAACATATTTTAGTAGAGCTGTTGCTATTTAAAAAACAAAAACTCTTATTAGTAAAATATAGAAAGGTTATTGGATATAGAGCTATATGGCCTGATGTGAGCCAGATCAGTAGCCAAGGTGTCTGGAGTCCTAGTTTAGGGTCTTGGGTTGTTTGGTCCAGGACAGGTTTTCTTAAATATGTTATGGTCTTAGTTTCCTTGGAGAAAAAATGATTGCTACTAGTTTTTTCCCCGTCTCTGCACTTCCTAAATCTGCAGGCAGATTCTCAGTGTGTTTACACAGGCTCCCAATGTCAAATATCTCAATTAAGAAATGCTATGTGTTATCAATAAATGTTCAAAGAAGTTTACTTTTAAATGTTTATTTTTTAAAAGCTTTTATTTATTTATTCATGAGAGAGACAGAGAGACAGGCAGAGACATAGGCAGAGGGAGAAGCAGGCTCCATGCAGGAAGCCCGATGTGGAATCAATCCCAGGCCCCAAGATCATGATCTGAGCTGAAGGCAGACGCTCAACTACTGAGCCACCCAGGCATACCCCAAGGTAGTTTTTTTTTTTTTTTTTTTTTTTTTTTAAGGTTTTATTTATTTAAGAGATAGGGAGAGAGAGCAGAGCAGGAGGGAGGGGAGGAAAGAAAAGCAGGCTCCCCACTGAGCAAGGAGCCCAACACAGGGCTTAATACCCTGGGCCCTGGGATCATGACATGAGTGGAAGGCAGACACTTAACTGGATGAGCCAGCTAGGCACCCCTCAAAGTAATTTGAATAGAGGCATTATTTTAAGGTTTTATTATGAGGATTTAGAATTTAGATATGGAAATACTTTGAAATCATAGATATTTCAAATGGCTCTGGACATCAGAGCTACAGGAGAACTGATGGTTGGTTCATTTGTCAGGTGTGCTAGAATATCAAAGTGAGCCTGGAAGAAAGGAGGTGAGAGAGAAATTTTAAAATAATGGGAATTGAAGCTGTCTTTGGATACATTTGATTCATTGGATCCAGGTTCAGTTCAGTGTGCAATCCTCTGGTTCCTTATCAGATATAACTAGTAGTTGTTATATTTATTAGTATACTGGCAATTTGGACCTTTGGGTTTGAAGTTCTTTCTGCTTGACAGCTGACATGGGGGAGATGTGTAGAACCTTTTGCAGGTGGCTGGCAGGCATGTTATTTGTATTTCAATGGAAAGGATGCTCTCTTGGAAAAAGCACAAGAGGAAAGGGCTTTTGTAGAGGATCACTTAGCATGTAGGTGTGTGAAAGGTGAAGCTACAGTAATGCCTGGCAGCTGATGAGAATGCAGCAGAGTAAGATGAACGGGAAGTTTCTACGAAGCACTTCAGCCTCTCCAGTTAAGACTTAGAGGGCCACTGTGTTAGCCAGAATGCTTCAGTTATACTATAGAGACAAGTCTCTCGTCTCTGTCAGTATGAGTTGAAATTTTAAATCTTTTTAGAAAGTCCTTTTGAGTCATTTTTTATTATTGTTGTTATCCTTTCCCTTACCACTCCCCCCTCTTTTTTCCTTTTGATGACGTGACATGTATGGTCTCCTTATCTTAGAAATTAGGAGAAAATTTCTGCAGAGTAAGAAACCTTATGACCCGGAAAACATTTGCCTGAAGTGTTCCCATGTGAGCAATGGGCATGGGCATATACTAAAAGAGAGGGAAAAAAAGGCTTTTTGTTGAGAGTGACAGGCAGACAGGAGGAGCAAAGTTTAACTTAAATCCTCTCATTGATATTGGAAAGTCATAAGCCTTCATATGACACTGCCACATTCGTCTCACTGTGTGATCTGGAGCTCTGTAGCTTGTACCATAGTGAGAATGTGTGTGTGTGTGTGTGTGTGTACACAGAGTAAACATTTTATGAACTGCAGTGTCTGATCCATCCGTCTGTCTGGGCAAGAATGTCCCTTGATAGTAAAAAGAACAGCAATCAGGACAGAATTGGTCAATGCGGCATGTCTAATGGTGGGAAGATATTTGAAGGACTCGCTATAGACACAATAGTCTCTCTAAATAGCCTCTTTGCACCCGAAGTCTTATTGCAAACAGGTTCATTAAGGAGAGACATTCTGACACACAGCATCACAGTAATGAAAGTAGCTCTGTTTTTCTAATATTGTATCTTGCCACTTCAGTTATGCTGCTAGTACAAGATTTCCCTTGTGTTGTTGTATATTTCTCCAGAAAAAGAATCAGTCTTCATAGAATATACAATTATTTTGTACAGGAATATATAACTCATACCTAAGATCCAGTCCTCCCTGTTTATGTGCACTAGTGCAAAAATAATTGGCAAACACATCTTCCAGACCAAAAGATTCCAGCACCTTCAATTTGTTGGGCTAGAAGATGTTGAACCAGAGTTATAATAAACTTAAAAAAAATGTGTAATGTTCAAAATGGATTTGTGATCAATCATAAAAGAAAAAAAATATTAGTACAGTTTCCCATGAGGTGTAATTTTTTTCCTAGGGTTTTAGCCAACTCCAGTATAGTGTCTGTTCAAAGAGGGGGAAAATGCAAAAGGTTTTCATCCACCAAGCTTTACATATAACTACTATATGAAGACTTAAGCTATTGGATTTTCTGCCTGTTAATGTACAGCATGAACATTATGAACATGGAAAAAAAGGTTATATTGGTTTAAAAGTGGATATGGAAAATTTAATGTGCTCAAGTGGGAACAATGGCATATTAAAAAAAAACACTCATGACACAGATCTAATAATTCACTTGCCCCTGTAGGAGAAGGATATCAGCTCTGATACTGGCTCATAGTTTATTTTTATATACACCCCCTGGTCCCTGCAGTATACCCAGTGTGTGGGTTCCAGAGAAAAGAAAGAAAATAATCTGTAGGGAAATCAGCCTGGAAACCTTTCATTAAATACATTGTACTTTGTATTGTGTCGTTCACAGAATCTTCAAGAAATAAAGAAAGGAAAAACCTGTTATCAGTCTGCATGTGTGAAATATTATATTTGAATACTATCATTTGTTTTAAGATTAAGCAGAGGCTGCAGACATATTAGTTATTATTCACTTACATCTGGTAGATAATGCAACAGGAATTTAAAAATTCTTTTTCCATTTCTAGTCCCCTCCTCCTTGTCGGCCTCCCTCCCCCCAAACAATGGAAAAGATGCTACTTTAACTTAGAACTGAGTTGGATAAAATATTTTCATGTTGGCAGTATTGCATCTTTTTAGAGGATTGGGGTGGTGAGGGTAATAAAATGAGTCTTAAAATTCTTGGTGGAGTTTATCTGTCATTTAGCAAAAGATGCATTTCTAGGGAAAATTGGATAAAGTGTTAAATACATTCCTCCTCCATGAGAAAAATATACACGCTAGGGGTGTAACTATGAATAGTGACACCTTCATCAAGTTGAATGTCCTTTGGAGTAAGCCTTTGTCTTGTCATTATAGTTCATGTATTGCTGTTGGTGGGCCTTTAAAATCTGTAAACGTCTTACCTTTTTTGCTGACTATTCATGCAGGATACGCCAGGCAAGCCAACTGTGACACATGTTCTGCCTATACTTGTAGCTGTCTCTTAGACGAAAATGAACACACATCTTAAACTTAAACCTTTGGTGCCATATAACAGTATTTAATGAACTTCCAGAATAGCAGATATTAAGACTTCGGTTTTGATCTCAGATACCTGGGAGTACATTGTCCTATACAGTCTGTTGAAAGATTTATTATTTCTGAAGTAGCTCGTGTTGAAAACCATATTTTAAGTATAGAGGGTTGTAAGCCTAACAGTCTCATCAGACTGATAACTTGTTTCACACCTGTTAGACTCCGTGCCACCTCTTGGCCTCAGGACAGATACAGCACATTCCACTCCAGAGTAGATCATCTTGCTAAGAAAAAAAATATTGTATGAATTGGGCGAGGGATGCAGAGCTTTTCAAGTGAAACAGCCTTTGGGAAGTTGGTTATCATAGTCATTGTGGGTAAGCTCCTCATTTGGAGGCAGTTGTTCTAGCGTTCATGTGGATCATTTTCAATTTTGGTTCCTTTCCTCCAAGTGCCTGTCAGTTGAGTTCTTAAGCCATAGACCATTAATTTAGAGATGTTGATGTCATTTAGTATTTACGATTTGGAAATACTTTCTGACTGTGGATCATGAAGCAAGTGTCTATTTTTCAAGGGTGGATGAGCTTTGGGGAGAGGTTTCTTATTACTACCATCTCTGTTTTACTTAAATGAAAGAGCACAATCAGTCTATCTATGTAGATATTGAAGGGTGTCTCTGATCTTTAAATGACAATGGATGGGCATCCCCTGTCAGCTCTCTCATTCTCTCTAGATGACCAGTCTCTCACATTCTGAGATTAGACTTCACCTTCTAGATTAGCATTGAGCCACACAGTACTGTGTCATGTGCCCTGTTATTGAAGTGCCTCAGAAAGGAATGAGCTTTCTGTTTTAGCCATGACTGTTGGGTCTAACATTTGAGGCCAGTAATTCATTGAATAAATCCTGGGCTTTATGTGTGCAATACCTGTCGCCCCTCTTTCCAGCCTCCTCTTCCCTACGGTCCCATTTCTCTGCATTCCTATAGGGTAACAGAATAGGTGTTTATCCTACCTAGGGCCCTTCTTAGAGCCTGGAGAAATCCTGTAGGGTGGTGTGCACTTCACATCACCAGGGATTTCTCAGGATCACAGTCAGGCTTCAGTGACAATGAAGCTCCATCCACATTAACATAGTAAGAGGTGGTAGATCTTGCTTATTGTGTGCCAGGCATTCTGCTTGATGCTTTGCATGCATCAATGTTTAGTCTTCATGTTAAGCTGGTGAAGTGGAGACTACTTTTTCTCCCTTTGGCAGGTGAGGAAACTGTGTCACTAGTAAGGGGCAGCACTGGAATTTTCAGATCCAAGCCTGCTCTTACTCCCAAGTCCATGCCCCTTATTGTTACTTACATCACATCCTAAGCTATGTGGTCTCCTGGATTTCTGCTCCCCATTCCCTTGGCTCTCATGCTCTGGGGACTTCTTCCCCATGGAGTGACTTCTTCCCAGTGCTTTGGGGCCATTCTCCTACTAGCCAGGTGGCTGTTAGAGCCTTCTCGACTGAGCTGCATTTTCCCTATCAGTAAAACAAGGGAGAATGATCTTTCTTATTTAACCTGATGTTGTAAACAGATAATGAGGTCATGTCTCTGAAAGCACGTGTTATTTATTGGTCATCTTCTTTATGGCAGGCATTGTGCTAGAACTTCTAGCAGAGTAGTGACATGGACCAGACATAGTTCCTGCAAGCCCTTGTAAAGCTTACAGACCTGTGGACATGACAAGCCACTAAAACAAAAATTTACAAAATTTCTCCGCTGTGCACTGCATGTCTAAACCATACATAGATGTTAAACTAACTTCCAGGTTTAAGCCATGGTCTGTACAGATGCTAGACTTTTCCAGGGTCCTGTTGGTAATTCTCAAAGTAAGCCCCTTGCTTTCTTTGGTTTTGCCTTTTTAACCATAATCCTCTAACATTGTTCTCCATGTCAGGTTTCTGGAAATCAGAAACCTGAAAGTTCTTCCCCTGCCTGCTCCTCAGCTTTCTCTCCTCCTTTCTCTGCGTGTCCCTATTTCTTAGTCCTTACTTATGCCTGTTTTGCCTTCTACCTTTCTCTGACTTCGGAACCCAGTTTCAATTTAATCCTTCTTCAGATCCTAGCTCAGTCCTCACTGGCTTTATGTCATACTCCTCTTTTATAAATAAATATAAAAAAAATAAATATTCTTTTATAACACTAATCCCAATTTTGCAGTTATCTTTGTGTAAGCAATCGGCCTATTTCTCCAACTGGAATGAAAGTTCCCTGAGGGTGGGTGCCACTTCTCTGTCTCTCTAGTATCCATCCCAGGCACCAATCTGTTTTCGAATGTTGAAGTAAATTGGATTTCCTCCTCATTTTCTTTTCTGAAAGAGCTCATCCTTCTTTGTCTCTTAACGTTTATTTTTCCTTCACGTTCAGTTGGCCCATTGAACTGAACATTGCCCACATCTCCCCACTCTGCATTTCCTCCTTTTTTCTAATTTTTAACTGTCTCCATTGTCTTCATCCAAACTCTGTTCCTCCCAAACAGTCCCGCAGCCACCCCCACCATCAGTCTCTATCTTCTGGATAGGAAGATCTGCTTAGGAAAAGGTTCCCTGGGATCCCTCATTACTTCCACTTCACTAGCATTACTTGATGTAAGCTCTTCTCAATTCCTTATCTAAATCATGTAACTGGTTTTGTCACCTCTTGCCCTGAACTAGTAATCCTTCTAAAACATAGATCTGATCATGTCAGATCTTAAAAGCCTTTGATAGCTACTAGTGAAATGATACTTTGGGATTTATTTTCAAATTTTCCAGTGGAGGTGGGAAGGTTAAGGGGATTAGGGAGAGTATGGGTGTACAGCAAGACTGACCATGTCCTGATAACTGTTGAAGCTGGTGGTGTGGTTTACAGGGGGCTGCTTATACTATTTACATTTGTATGTTTGAAAACCTCATTAAAAACAATTAAAAAATAAAACAATAGATTTTGGTTGTACACTATCTAGGTAATATTTGAACTTCTTGGCAGAGCATTCAGTGCTTTCATATACCTCCCCATTGTCTATTTTGGCCTCAGATCTCCCGAACTCCCCATAGACTGACACTCTGTTTTTTTTATTTTTTTTTTTATTTTTTTTTATTTTTTTTAATTTTTTATTTATTTATGATAGGCACACAGTGAGAGAGAGAGAGGCAGAGACACAGGCAGAGGGAGAAGCAGGCTCCATGCACCGGGAGCCTGATGTGGGATTCGATCCCGGGTCTCCAGGATCGCGCCCTGGGCCAAAGGCAGGCGCCAAACCGCTGCGCCACCCAGGGATCCCCTAGACTGACACTCTGTAGCTTGGCTTGTCCTCAGCATTGATTAGAAAGACTCAATGAAAAAAAAAAAAAAAACAAGAAAGAAAGAAAGACTCAATGATGAAATCCTCCCTGGACCACTTCATTAGCCTGGTTGGGGTCTTCTTTTTGGCTTCCATATCCTTTTGATGCACCATCCTTAAAGCCCATCATATTGCCTCTTTGTGTATTGCTCTGCTGCCCAGCAGGTCACCCATCATTGAGGACTGCCCAAATCAAGAAGGTTCCCAGTACCCCTATCTCCAGTTTCAGTTCAGCCACTACTCACTGCATTCCTGTTGAGTGTTAGGTACTAAATGAAAGATAGAGTCTAGTAGTTACTTCTGACCTGTAATGTGGGGAGAATTCACCATCCAGCATTTCGGACTAACTTTGGTAGTGGATTCCTTTTTTACTCTTCATTCCTAAGACCATCCCAGACTCTTCTCAAGGAATGAAGTGTGTGTGTGTGTGTGTGTGTGTGTGTGTGTGTGTCTGTATATATCTCTATATCTCCTTAAGAGATGATAGGTAAACTGTACCATGCAAATACAAGATAGCCATATATTCATTAGCATGTCAAAATAAACCCCTTCGTCCAGCTTTTGCCCAGCTTTTATCTCTTTTTAATGGTAGCTTTTAAAATTGCCAGGCTCTACATTTACACTTAGGAGGTCTCTCTCCTTTTTTGGTCTACTCCATAAAACCGTGTAGGAGGGGTTGTTTTTTGCCACCTATGATTTGTGGCACAGCAGCTTCCAGCCAGCCAGAGTCCATCCGAAAGTCCCTACACTAGGCTCTAAGGTAAGCAGAAGAATAACCTTCTTCTCAACCTTTACAATCTATTTCATTTATTTCTGGCTACTGAGTTATTCCAAACTCCAAAATGACTGTGGAGCCCAGAGTTTAAAGTAGAAAGTGTTTAAAAGATTTGAGAAATGAACTGATTTTTGTGGCCTGGAGAGGTGAAGACCAAGGTATGAGTTAATCACTGTTTGCAAACACATGAAATAATTTTACATGGAAGTTGGTGCCAGCTGTTAGCCATTTGAGTGAAAACAAACAAAAGGACTTAGGTTGCAGCTGGAGGGATTTTAGTTAGGTAGAAATTTTTCATTAAGTAGTTCTGGGTGGGAAACTGGGTTCCCATCCCAGTAGATTGTTGATTTAGGTCCAGACTGGAGGGCAGTAGTGTGGATTTGAGGAATTTAAGCATCCTGAAAATTGGGCTTTGTGATTAAAAAAAAAAAAATCTGCAGCTGTGAATGCCCTCTGTGTGCAGTGCTATAGAGAGGATTCCCTCATTCCCCCACCTTCCCCCAAGTTGAAAGAAATTAACCTCAATTAAAGAAAATAGTGATGGATGGCTACAGAGATAAATATGATATATCACACAGGAAAAACTACATTAAAAGAACATTAAAGTTGGGACAGAAAGCGCTAAAAATGAAAAAATTCACAGTTAAGGTTGAAAAGTGATATTGTTTACATCTCTGCTAATATGTAGACCTAACAGGACACATTAAGAAATTATGAGTATGCTCTGTTGTGCTAAGAAACAAGTTTTTTTGACTTGACACACTCAGCTTAATATCCAGTTTCATTGCCCAGCTTTAATTAAGGCATCGTCCGTGAATGATTATAGCCCATGGAAAAAAACCTGTTACTTTTACCAGAAGAGTTTTGGTGTTTGTTTAAAATATTAAGTTTTGGAGGGCCAGGTGGTGTTTCTGTTACTCTATACATTTCTTTTTTCTTTTTTCTTTTTTCTTTTTTCTTTTTTCTTTTTTCCTTTTTCCTTTCCTTTCCTTCTCTCTTTCTCTTTCTTTCTTAAGATTTTATTTTAAATAATCTCTATACTCAGTGTAGGCTCAAACTTGCAACCCAGAGATCAAGAATCTCATTTTCTACTGATTGAGCCAGCCAGGCAACCCAACTCTGCATTTCAATACCTGAGCATATTTCAGCTCTTCTAAAGTCAAGAATTTCTTTCGTAAAGTAACTAAATTTTTTTTAACCAAAATGTTAATAGTAACCTAAGAACAGTTTTAATAATGTTGAGTGGTATCATTTTGTGTGTATTGAAAGAAAAATTTAGCTTTTATCCCTTTGCTCTAGGGGTGGGTTTTTGCTACTTAAGAATAGATCTAAAAAAAAAAAAAAAAGAATAGATCTAAAATTTCACATGTGTTTTTAAAAAAATTATTACATTAGAGGGGCCGTAATCACAATCAAATCCAATCAGATCTTCAATTTATAAAATCACCCATTGTGATCCTAGAAAATCTTTGCTGAAAGCTTTTACCTAATAAGATATATCTGTTTACTGTGTGTTTTTGTGTGTATGTACATGTGTGTTCACTATATTAGGGACAAAAGTTCCCCAAATGGGTCTGGAATGCATGGATTCAATGCAGGATATAAAGTAAATTATTTTGGATAATAGAGCTTGAAGAGTACAATTGTTATCAATCCATAGCTTCTTCATTCCATCTCTGACTCCAGAGAATTGTTACCTTTGCCCATACTACTGAGCCAAGATGAAAAAATACTGACTTTCCAAAAATCTCGGGATATATTCTAACACTAAGTTTCATATGCATCCTGGAGAGGATGAATCTCTCCCCTCCATCTTCCATCTTGCTCTCTTTCCATTTTGAGGTTTGGGGGGAGGGTGGCTTTTGAGTTCTTTATTAACCACAAACTTACTAGTGGAAGGGGACGGTGAAAATTAGCCTATTTCTGAAATCACTAAACTATGAAGAACCAATTGAATTTAGCAAATGTAGATACGAAGTCTTAAAATTTTATTTTTAATGCAGAAAGAATTTGCTTTTTATTTTAAAAAAGTGTAAGTATATGTAGGCAAATAAAATCATACCAACTTGTATACTTTTACAAAAAGTAAAATAAAATAAAATAATAGCAGATATGTTAAAATGTTATATTAGTCATTTTAAGGAAGGAGAACTCTCAAGCACAATTATTATAGAAGTTTTCTATTTTTGTTATTGAGTCAAATGAAATTCCCCTAAGTGAAGTGATTATTAGCCAGTAGAATTTATTGCATACTGACCTGGGTAATGGTAATTTGGGTACATGGTGTCTGGTCACAGATTTTTAGGTTAATTTTCTTCCCAGATGAATGAGTTTGTATTTCCAATTAATTAAAAGAAAAAGTTCAGGAGGCTAAAAATTCAGAAAGGCAGATAAATAAAATTTTATTTTAATTAGAAATAAAAAACAAAGCCAAAGGCCCTCTCTGGTGATTACTTTGGGACACCATGCATAGTCTTTGTTTCCTAGTATAGAAAATAAAACCTATAAGCTTGTTTGGAGTTTTAAATGTATATAAGTGTAATGCATCATCATAGTAAGAAACATATTTTAAAATAGGGCATTGTATGGAAGCAATTACTGGCAGTAAGTGAGCTACACACCCCAAGAATGGGTTGGGGCCAAAAAATGGAATATTTCTAAACAGAATTACTTTTGTGTGGGTGAGAGAGCAAGGTTGACTTTTTTTACGAACCAATCCTAGCTCTTATTTTAATTCTAATCACATACTTGGTAACCCAAATAAATGAGTTTTCACGTTAGGATTAGGTTTTTTTTCCTCTTGGTTAAGTCTTCCAGTGAGGAGTGATTAGTTTTTGTAGTAGGAGGACATGACATCCGTAAACATGAACATAACCAAATGCATGTACAGCTTTGCAGTTTCAAACTTTGAGTCTTGAAATGGTTAAAGATGTTGTTGCTGCCCTTTGTGACATGATACTTGAGCATTCTTCAGCTGGGTGTGTTGTGTTCATCTTTAACAGATTTAATGGGAATGAGGAAGGTTAGATTTTATTATCTGCAAGTCACAGGCTCTACAGTTTTTCTCCCACTCACTACTAGCTTGCAAAAGACCAAGGTGCCTCCTTTCTGTTCCCTTTATCTTGTCTGTGTGTGTGTGTATGTGTTTTAAAATTTTATTTATTTATTCATGAGAGAGACAGAGAGAGAGGCAGAGACATAGGCAGAGGAAGAATCAGATTCCCTGTGCTGAACCTGATGTGGGACTTGATCCCAGGACCCCTGGGATCATGACCTGAGCCAAAGGCAGATGCTCAACCACTGAGCCACCCAGGTGACCCTGTCCTGGGTGTTTTGATCTCTAATTATGAAGTGAGAGAATAAACCATCATCTCCAAATGATTTTACATTGTAATATTTGAGTGGGTGGCATGAGTCTCAAAAATCAAATCATTTGATTTATATAAAAATGAGTTTGTCTACTGACATTATCCGGAGCTCTTTGGTCTGTTTTCTAGTCACCATAGCCCCTAAGTCAGAGAGCCAGCCTGGGGTTAGACTACAGGTTGAGCTGAGCAGCCAGCTAAGCAGCAAAGGGACTAGCAGCCCCATAACTGTTATCAGAACGCTGTATTGATGAGTGAGGCTTGGTCAAATTACTTAACCTTTCTTCCTTGATTTTCTGTTATGTAGACTGGAAATGATAATATCTGACTTTGATCTCATAGGGATGCTTCAATCCATTAAAGTCATTAAAGCACTTTAAGGTATAAGGCACTGAATACAAGGCATCTTCATTATTGTTACCATTACTGTTACTTCATCATAGTGCCATATACAAAGGGGTGCTTTTTAAATGCTAACTAGTAAGTCTCAGAATGAGCTGTATGGATTCAGTTGTTGGCAGGGGTCATTAGGATGTCAGGTTACCAGTCTCCCCACTCTTGAGGCCAGTTTCTTTTCCTACTTCTACTAGCTTGTGAGCAAAAAGCAAATTATTTTTGCTTGAAAATTGAAAAAGAAAATCGAGGCAAATGGGAGACAGCTGTAATCTACCTCCCAATTTTTTTCCTAGGAGCTGCTTTTGGTGTTGAGCTTCCTGAAGTGTGTACTCTGTTGGTACCTGCCCTGATGCTCATGTACCCTTTCTGTGGCTTGCATATTCAAAGGTTTAAAGTGGATTGTGGGCTTTGATGCATCCCATTTACAACTTTCATTCTCTTTGCTTTTTTGAAATACCATTTCTCTAAGAAAGAAGAAAGGTTGAGGGTAGAGTGGATAAAGATCTTTGAATGTTTTTGGATAGTGTTCGAAGGCATTTTTTTAGAAGATGATTATGTTTCTTAGATCAGTACCCTCTGAAACTTTGTCTTGAATAGTTCCTCACACCTCATATAATATTCCAGAACAAGATGCACTTCCTTATGGCCTTGGATGGCATCAACTTGATGATGCCCTTGTGAAAGTAGAAGATCAGAGGGAAGTTTGCTTCCTGAAGTAGGTTCTTTGGATCTTAGGGCATTACTTTTCTAAAATAACCTACCCTGTCCTGTGTCTTAATTTTATGACACTAATGAGGGTGACTATATTGATTCTTCTTGGTTAAGAGATTTTGCTATGGTTTATGCTTATTCTTTTTAATTTTTGATACTCTGAGTACCATGATGTATTTCACTTTTTCTTCCTTATTTCTGGACCGAATATTCTTGTGCATCATACATATGTAACTTGGTGGCATGTCCAGTTTGTAAAGCGCTTATTCCTCAAATACCATGCTAGTTAGATGAAACATAATAGAGTTAAGTGCCAAGGTTTGAAATATAATTCTATTCATCAGAAATGCTTTGCAAGGGAGCCTACAGAAACAATTACAAGTACTGAAGAATTAAGAACTCCTAAAATAAATATGTATAGGTCAAAACAATGCATCATTTGTTACTTGGTTTTCTAACTTTGCTTCATTTACTAGAATCCTGTGTTGCTTTTAAATATGAGTGGAATGATATGGTTTCCTGAGTCTCCTCTATTCCCCAAGTAATAGGGTCTAACTGGATTTTTCTGGTATTGATTTGTTTGTATGGAAAGTCTTAGATGAGGTCATAGTTGTATATAAAGAATCACTTTTGGGGTGCAGAAGTAAGAATACAGTTATGTGAAATTGGGATTGTTATGGAAAATCAGGGACATATGGCTGCTAGAGGAATAATATTAGTTTTTCAGAATCAAGAATAAAACAAGTGAAATTCCTTTTAAATTGTAGCTAGCTGTTCCTACCTCTATACCTGAAGTACTTTTTTTCTTCTTTATTTATCCCCACATGTGAAAATTCTTAAATATGGATCATGGCTAACATAGCTTTTTTGTTCAGTATTACCTATTTTTTTGAAGAGATGCTACCGCACCCTTTATTTTCCCTCCATTTCTGTCCTTCCCAAATTTCATATCAATAATTTCATTTTCTGTTAGATACTAAGCAGAACTTAAAGTAATTTGCCACCTCCTTCTTTGTGGTTAAATACACCTCCTAGGGAGTTCATAAATCACTTAAAGGGACTAATGTGATTTTTATATATTCCTGAGGGGTCAAACTGGGTTATCCTTGGAGATGTCCCAGAACTAGTGGGGCCCTAGGAGTGGATGGGCATGAAGCAGGTAGTTATCAGGTATACCCTAGTACCCAAGCAGGTATCAGGGATACCCTAGTATTCGTATTCCTGTAGTTGATAACCAGGATTGGGTTCATCTTGATTTGGATTGTTTCTCAACCTTTTCCTGCTGTTAGGACCTAAGGAGCCTTTATAGGCATTTTTTGTCCTAATCCTTGCCCTTTCCCTACTCCTATGCATTAAATCCTAATGGATACGATTTTGTTGGGTAGGTTTGGGCTTTGGAAGACCACAAACTAGTGTAATATCTAATTTTTTTTTCTTCTGGGGCACTGGGTGGTTCAGTCAGTTAAGCAGTCATGATCTCAGAGTCCTGGGATTGAGCTCCATAGAGAGAGGCCAATTCCCTTCTCAGCAGAGACTCTGCTTTTCCCTCTGCCCCTCCCTAGTTTTGGTGTGTGCACACACACTGTATCCCTCCCTCTCTCTCTCAAATAAATAAAACCTTAAAAAAAATAAATTTTTTCTTCTGACAATGAATGACTTAGGACCACAACTTGGATGTTCATTTTTTCCCTTTATTGAGATATAATTGACACATAATGTGTAATTTTAAAGTGTACATGTACTGATTTGATACATGTATTAAGAAATGAATACCAGTGAAATAAAAAAACCTCCATTACCTCACGTAATTATCTTTGTGTTTGTGTCTGTGTGTGTATAGAATGTATAGATTATTCAACAACTTGGCTATTTCTATTCTAGCTAATAGTGAATACATTTTCTGAGACTCAGTAGTACAGTTATGGTAGTTTGGTGGTAATAACTAGTCACCTTGAGGAGGTTACATTGGGTTTGTCTTTTTTTTTTTTTTTAAGATTTTATGCATGTATTCATGAGAGACACGGAGAGAGAGGCGGAAACACAGGCAGAGGGACAAGTGGGCCCCCCGCAGGGAGCCTGATGTGGGACTTGGTCCCAGAACTCCAGGATCATGCATTGAGCCGAAGGCAGATGCTCAACTACTGAGCTACTCAGGTCCGGAGTTGGTCTTTTCTGCCTTAGTTTTTAATATGAAGATGAGTACTTGGTGGTGTGCATAGATAGGCTTTGTTAGGATACTCCTGTTCTGCCTTACACCACCCCCCCCCAAGGAAGTAGTGTTACAGATTTTTCTTGTTATAAAAGTAATGTATTTTCATTGCAAATGAAATTCAGAAAATACTTAGCTCATAGAGTTTTTTCAAAAATTGAGGTGTTCTATGATATTTTTGTGCTTCTGGCTTTATATGAGATTATGGAATGCTTTCACAGATTTAAAAATGTAATAGTAGGGATGCCCGGGTGGCCCAGCAGCTGAGCATCTGCCTTTGGATCAAGTCCTGCATTGGGCTCCATGCATGGAGCCTGCTTCTCCCTCTGCCTGTGTCTCTGCCTCTCTCTCTTTCTCTCTCTCTCTGTGTGTGTCTCTCATGAATAAATACATAAAATCTTTAAAAAAAAAGTAATAGTAAAACTGAATTATGTATAAATGACATAGTTAAGAAGGGTTGTTCTCTTGATTTGTTTTTAAGCTGTGTTTAGTATTTTTTTTCTACCTATATATTGTGAGGGACATTAACACCGATTGACATTGATACTGGTAATTTCTTTTTAGTTTGAAACCTTACCTACATTTTATCAAAATGATAGGATTTCAGGGGGAAAAATTAGGGAAAAAAATCTGATGGTCTTTCTGTCCCTGAAGTCTTAAAAAATAACTGTACTTTTCCATTAAGGTCATTTCTAACATCTATACAGAAAACATACTGTCTCTGGATAAAACAAGCTTCAGGTGTGGTCCTTGACTTCTCTCTGTAAAAAACCTTTTCATAAGGAAAAGTACAAAATAATATTAAAGGCAGTTAACTAAATAAGACTCCATTCCAACTAAGATTTTTGTATGAAAATTACATCTTCCATATTATTGGAGTGTAAGATTATAGCCAGCTGTGGTAACCTATAATCCATTTCTCTACATTGCTTTTTGGTATGAACTGAAAACTATTATCATGAAGTTAAGTCTTAAAACCCATTTTAGCTGATTTAGTTTCCTGGAATTTATCACTGGTATAATCAGAACAAATTCCCTCAGGAATTTATGTTTATACAAAAACATGCACTCTGACCCTGGAATACTTTCTTCTTCCCATTCAGATGAAGGCTAAATAGTAATTAAAAAAAAAAAAAAAAGTCTTATTGTTACATCTGTAAGTGTGAATAAAACCAATAGATTCATCAAAGATTCTGATTGTGATAATAAGATTCTTTGATAGATTATGCCTTAGCTGCATATTAAATTAGCAGATGTTATATACTCAGCAGTTAGAAATGCTATTACTTCTCAAGTCGGAATACTAACTTGAGAGCAGCCCTGGTGGCTCAGCGGTTTAGCACCGCCTTCAGCCCAGGGCCTGATCCTGGAGACCCGGGATCGAGTCTCATGTCGGGCTCCCTGCATGGAGCCTGGTTCTCCCTCTGCCTTGTGTCTCTACCTCTCTTTCTCTCTGTGTGTGTGTATCTCTCATGAATAAATAAAATCTTAAAAAAAAAGGAATACTAACTTGAAAATTTCAAATGACTTTTGTGCAAATTAATGGCAGAATAATGCCCCCCTCCACCATGTCCAACTCTTAACAACCTGTGAATGTTACCTTACGTGATAAAAGGGACTTTGCAGATGTGATTAAGGTTAAAGACCTTTCAACAGGAAGAGCATCCTGGATTATCTTGGTGTACCAAATCATCACATGAATCATTAAAAGAATCTTTCCCTGCTGTGGTCAGAGACAGAGAGTTGGCTATACAAGAATGGTCAGAGAGATGCATTTCTGGCTTCGAAGATGGAGTAAGGGGACTTTCCTGAGCCCAAGGAACAGAGGCCTGTAGAAGCTTCCCTGGAGCCCCCTGAAAGGAATGCAACCCTATTAGCACCTTCATTTTAGTCCACTGGGTCCTGTGTTGGACTTCTGACCAATAGAACTGTGAGATAATACATTTTTGTTATTTAAGTCACTGAAGTAGTGGTAATTTATTATGGCCACCATAGAAAGCTATCATTCCTTGCTTTGTGTTTGTAATTCATTGAATAAAATTATTACTGAAATTTAAAAACTCTGAAGGAACAAAAGCTGTTTGGTAACATGGATAGAACTTAGAGTAGTTTATACAACCTCTTTATATATGATTTGGCTCTTAAATAACAATCGTTTGGCTTTGCAACTACAATTTTTTTTCTCTAGTACTACCATTGTACCAGGAACATATAGTAGACATTCAATAAATGTTGAGAACAATGAGTCGAGTTACATGGTCAAAATTTGCATTAGTTGTTAACATTGGAGTTTTGAGAAAGGGGCTTGAAGAAAGCTAGAAACATAAATGCTTATGTTAGGTCTGAAGCAGTGTCTCCAAACTTTTGACAAATGTATCTCACACTTCTGTCATGTTTGGCAGTTGTCAAGGAATCGCTCAAGGGCTTATTGGACTCAAATTCCGGGGTATAACTGGGTTCGTTTCTTTCTTGATAAGTGGGGCACTAGAAGTAGCCAGAAAGCAGTGGTTATGAGGAGTCTTAATCTTTCAGATAATGGTTTATTATTAAATTAATTACAAACGACAAGTTTTAAGATACAGTATCATGTAGCAAGAGATTTGAGATCAACATAAATACATACAATAAAACAAGTAAAACTACATACTTTTAAATTGCTTTTAAGCTACTTCTCTACTTTCATTGGCTAATAAGTTGGGACATTCAATCAGAAGTATTCATTGAGTCTGTACTGAGAGTATAGGTGCAAAGAGCTCTACCATCATAATGCTTATTGACCCATAGGGAAGTTAGAAATTAAATTCTGAGAAGAAGGACAGGGTGCTAGGAATAGGTAATAGCCTACCCTACTCCACATAAAGAAACCGTCTCTGAAGATTCTGGAAAAGAGAAAGGGAAAGAGCTTAAATGTGATGATGAGAGAATGAACGGAGCACACTGAAAATCTGAGGTCACTGTGAAGGGTCAAAAGATAAAGCTGGTTAAGTTGGCAGAGGTCAGATCCTATAGGCCCCTTGAAATGATTTTAGAAAAATCAGCTGTAATTTGGAGGAGAATGGTTTGGATGAGAGAAAAAGTAAGTGCAAGAGAAGCTGAAGTCAGAGGCTATTTTAACCATCAAAAGATGTAGTCTGTTTTAGGGTGGTAGCCGCAGGAATGGAGAGTAGATGGATCCAGAGATTATTTAGGAGAGAAACTAGTATTTGGAGATTACATGTGAGTTTTCAGAGGGGTGGGGAAGGATTGTTGCCAAAATACAATAACCCTCCAATAAAAAGGACACTTTCTTTACCATCTAGAAGAGCAAGAAAGAATACAATTTATTATCCAATAGGGATTAATAGATTTACATGCATGTAAGATAACACAAAAGTGACTAAAGTTGGTACAAAAATCTCAGTTTATACATCAAACCAGAACAAAGTACATTAATGTCTTCTTTTTTAAAAAGTTTTTTTTTAAAAGATTTTATTTATTTATTCATGAGAGACACAGAGATAGAGAGATAGAGAGAGAGAGAGGCAGAGACACAGGCAGAGGGAGAAGCAGGCTCCATGCAGGGAGCCCGATGTGGGACTCGATCCCGGGTCTCCAGGTTCACGCCCTGGGCTGAAGGCAGCGCTAAACCACTGAGCTACCCAGGCTGCCCAAGATTTTTATTTTTATTTATTTGAGAGAGAGTGAGTGAGTGAGCACAAACAGGGAGGAGTAGGGCAGAGGGAGAGGGAGAAGCAGGCTCCCTGCTGAGCAGGGGACCCCCACGTAGGACTTGATTCCAGGACCCCAGGATTATGACTTGACCCAAAGGCCAAGGCTTAATCAAGTGAGCCACCCCAGCATCACTAATGTCTCATCTTCTTGAGAGAAAAAAGGCTGTTCCTTGTGAAAGTCTTCTTTATGTCTCATGAGAGACACTTGAGCTAATTCTAGAGATTTGTTTTTACCTATCGAGGCTTTTGACCTTGGAGATAGCTGTACACTGAAAACTAGAGAGGGGAACTTAATCCCTAGAGATCTGTTCCAAAGGTTGATGTAAGGACTGAGCTTCACTATACCTCCAAGGAAGTGCTCTTAAGAAAACAGGAAAAGATAAAATATTGTTTTGGGTCTTTATAAATGAAAAAAAAAATTTTTCCAAGCACTTGGTAGTCAATGTTACTATTTAATGAGGTACTCAATTCTGGAGGAGCAAATTTGAGTCTTAGATCAACACTTGTGGAAGTTCCTATTAGACATTCCCCTACAGATGACAGGTAGACAGTTGGAAGATATTTGTAGCATATGAACAATCTAGGCTGAAGATTGGAATTTGGGGGACATCAAAGATCAGTTGGTAACTCAAACCTGAGAGTAGACTGGATTGCCTAGACTAATGGACGTAGGGTAAGGAAGAAAAGAGGAAGTCATGTCTTTGCTTGTATAATCATGGAGTTAACCTAAGTAGTGTACCCTAAATGATGAATACTGAAGACATAATCATAACAGTGGTTAATATTTTCATTTTTGGATTACTTTTCCTAGATAATGTAGCTGAAAATTTAGCCCACGCACTTTTGTAAGCTAGACTTTTGCTTTTTGTACATTGTACTTTCTCTTCAGCCTCTGGGTCTCCTCCTGATTCCTTTTCTTGTGCCCAGACATGTTCCCCACCCTCTCCTATTGCGTCAGTGGGCCTTTGCATGCTTTCTTGGTTTCTCTTTTTGAACTGTTGCTTATGTGGAAATTTTTTCAGTTGTTTTCACATGTAGCTTTTAGATGTTTATTCTCCTTAACAGAGTTAGGTATCCTTTTACTGGTTCATTTATTGGGTCTCGAATGTGCTATGTTTTGAGGCCACGGCACAGATCTTTGCTCTCCCATGAGGAGATGCAAGATGCAGAGAATGACTTTGTGCTGGTAGAAATAGAGGTGAAGGGAGAAGTATCTTACTGGGAAGAAATATAGCTGACCCTTGAATAACATGGTTTGGACTGTGTAGATCCACTTATATGCACATTTGTTTTGATAAATGCAGTAGTGTAAATGTATTTTCCTCTTTCTTATGATTTTCTTAATTTTTTCCTCAGCTTAGTAACATTTTCTTTATTGTAAGGATACAGTATATAATATATATACAAAATAAATGTTGTTTATGTTAATTGGTAAGGCTTCTGGTCAACAGTAGGCTTTTTGTAGTGTGGTTTTAGGAGAGACAGAATTTATATACATTTTTACTGCACAGAGGGTGGAGGATTGACACCCATAACCCCCACATTGTTCAAGGGTCAACTGTACATGACTGTGGGGCCCAAGTGCTTCTTTGGTAGATGCATTTAATAATGATTTTTATGAAGTGGTTGTTGCACATTGAAAAAGGGATATGTTTTTGTACCAGTAACTGAAGGCAAATTAGAAAATGAAATATAGGGGAAAAATATTCTCCTAATTTATATTTGCAAAAGTATTTTGATCTAGACTAAAATAGGAACCCTTTATTTTATTGGACAGCTCAGTTTGTAAGTGTTGAGTTAGGAGCAACTTTCCTGAATCGTATATTGGTAAATCCTGCACTTGTTGGAAAGGCAGAGGTTCCTTATTGAGACACTTTTGCCACCTGGGGTTTGGCAAACAGGAAAACTGGTAGAGGTAGAATTTGGGGACATGTTCTCATTTTATGAAGAATAATGACTGTGAACTGAAATAAAAACACAAATCGGTATGAGCAGTAATGACTTGGACAAAGATTTTACCAACTGGTAGTGTGAAATATTCAGTAGAGTAACTGTTTTAATGGGTTTATCTTAGACAGTTTTTCTGCTGTGAAAGTGTCAGCTAATAATTTACCCTTCCTGAGAGGCTAAAGAAGCAATCACATGCTGTAAGCCAGCACTTTGGGGCCTGTAGCTTTGCTGGAGCTCATCTTGGCTGGAGTACTGTGCCTTGTTGGTTGCGACACAAGTACCAAGTGTCTGCACTTTGACAAATGATGTCTTGGGAGATCTAAATAAGGCAGGGATGTTTGGAGTGATTCACTTCAAGTGACATCTGAAAGTAATGGATTATCCTAACTATCCATCTGCTCCACATCAAGAAGAATATAACTATATATATTTTTCAAAAAGTTTATTTTGAAATAGGGTGGTATTCTATATGGGGGAGAATATGGTAGTAGGAAAACATGTTATTTTTTATGGAATATTTATGAAGCTTTAGAGAAGGGGCAAACTGAGCTTGCTGATTGATACCTGAGATATGTTTTTATTGTCTAGCAAAATATTGGATGCAGATGTACATTTAAGACTTACCCTTTGGCGGTGTGAATGTTAATGTTAGAAACTTGAGCCCCCCCACCAAAAAAAAAGAAAAAAGAAACTTGAGCCCATTACCCCTTGTCATACAATTTGTTTTGATGCAATAGTGAATACAACTCCATTGCAGATTTAAGTACTATTTATGTGAATTTTATTTCCCTGTTTAGTCACTGAATCATACATACTGTGGTGTTGGCATGGTAAGTTTTGTAATTTGTTTTCTCGTGTGAAGAATGCTTTTCTTCTACTGAATGTTCACTTCTGCATACTTTTTTAGTTAGGCATTATGTCATTGCAAAGATTTACAGTTATTTAATAATGATTTATTGTAGTAATTTATTCTGCCAGCTGTGGCACATTTTCAGTGGAATTTGTAAATCAGATTTGTACAGAAATTTACCAGGACATGCATTTCAGGATTTAATAAAACATACTCAAATCTTTTGAAGTAGATAGTTTTATGCTAACACATTGGGATTAAGCTTTACCTTAATAGCCTTTGTTAATGTTCAAACTCTGCTGTGTCTGTCCCACAACCATTGAAAGAGGAGTCTGTGAGATCTGTTAAAATAAAATACATAGTTTCAGGTCATCTACTTTGCTTCCAGACCATTAGTGTCATGTTATATTTGACCTGGGGTATTCACATGATATTAAGGGACAAGGAAACTTCCTGACATTAGGCTCTGTGCAGTTCCATACATTTTAATCACTATTAAAATGTGTATCTGGAATCATAATAGAGAGTAGATCTAGTAGGTTATGTTCATGTTGAAGCATTGTCAGGTTTTCTCCCCCTTTTATAAAGCTCACTGGCCACTAACCATGTGGGATACATTTAACTTTGGCAGAGTTGCCAGCTCATACTCCTCCTGAAATGTCTTTGTTATGGTACAGATATGGCAAGTTATTGGACTTTCTTTTTTCTTTCTCTTTTTAAAAAAATCGTTGAGATTTTGTTTACTTGACAATATGTATTTGTTTAGAAAAGGATAGAATCCAGAAAAGAAAGTGTACATGAGACTTTATAACCTTGTAATTCTTTTTTTAAAATCTCACAATTTGAGAGGCTGTCTTTGAAATTCATGATTGCCAAGTAATTTGTAAAAATGACTTGTTCTCTAAGACTGCTTGAGAATTTTAGTTCTAAGATGAAACTGCTAATTCACAGCTTCAGTCAGCTGGTTATTTTGTCTACAGCAGCATGAAACATCTCATTTGACTTACTACTGTCCCTCAAACACATTGACTTCATCGATCAGTTGTTTTAATATTGTGAAGACACAGTTTTTAATGTGCCTGGAAGCTGCAGTTTCAGGTAATACTTAATTGTATTTAAAGCAGTCGACTTGGCACTATCTATCTAAGATGGAAGTGCAAGCATTTGAAAATCCTGTACCCTCCTATTTTTCCTAGTAGTCTGTATTTGTTCATCATATTTAGGCACTAGTTAAGCAGAATGCAACAAAACAGAGCCAAAACAACTTACATTCTGAAATGTAATTCCTCCACAGTTAGGGTTTTTTCATTTGTTTTGTTTTGTTTGTTCCCCCCCCCCCCACCACAAGATGTGACCAGATGAACAGTTTATCATCTGTTTTTTTAAAGCTTTTATTTATTTATTCATGACACAGAGAGAGAGAGAGAGAGGCAGAGACACACAGGCAGAGGGGGAAGCAGGTTCCATGCAGGGAGCCCAACGCGGGACCCGATCCTGGGTCTCCAGGGTCACCCTGGGTTGAAGGCGGTGCCAAACCACTGAGGCACCCGGGCTGCCCTATCATCTGTTTTCTTATTTTTCTCTTCTTAAAAGATCTGATGTTTGGGACACCTGGGTGGCTCAGTAGTTGAGCATCTGCCTTTGGCTCAGATTGTGATTCTGGGGTCCTGGGATCGAGTCCTGCATCAGGCTCCCTGCAGGGAGCCTGCTTCTCCCTTTGCCTATGTCCCTTCCTCTCTCTGTCTCTCTCTCATGAATAAGTAAATCTCTTTAAAAAAATCTTTTTAAAAATCTGATTTTTAAAAATCCTTTTTTAAAAAAAGATTTTTATTTATTTATTCATGAGAGACACAGAGAGAGAGGAAGAAACATAGGCAGAAGGAGAAGCAGGCTTCACACAGGGAGCCTGATGTAGGACTCGATCCCCTGACTTCAGGATCATGCCCTGAGTCAAAGGCAGACGCTCAACTGATGAGCCACCCAGACATCCCTGATTTTTAGGAATTCTTAGAAATGTCATACAGCAGTTAATTTTGTTTTCAGATGGAAATTTAAGCCACAGTACACTAAAATTAGATCTTTTAATGATTTCATCAGACTAAAGATAATTTAAAAATAAATTCATTAAAAATATATACATAAAAAATAAAAAAATATATACATAAAATGGTGCTTAAGACTTCATCTTGACTGAGTTAATATTTCTAGAAAAGTTGTTAGAATTTTTATATGATTACTTGTATGCTGTCTGAACAAATGACTCCATAGTATTTGATATTTACTTTTTTTTGAGAAAATTAAATCTTCAGTGAAAGGGAAATTGAGAGATAGGGAGTTGTCTGGAAAAAGAACAGAGATGGATTTTTCTTGAGATTTCATTGCTGATCTCTTAGATGTGGTGCTACATTTTCCTTGAAGGCATTTATCACTTGTATGCTAAGGAGACCACAGAGGAAGATTGAGCTCTTTGTTTTATATTTCTTCACACAGCACTCTAATGCTCATAGTGTACTAGGTATCTTTACCAAGTTTAAATGCAAAAGGAAGGAATATTTTATAAGTAAGTTCATAGTTCTGGATTTAGTTTTGACCTTATCAGTGTTTTAAACTTTTTCCTTTGGGGTTACTTAAAAAAAAAAAAACAAAAAAACAAAAAAAACTTTAAAAGTGATACCAGATTGGAACTTTAAAAAAAAGGCATAGTTCAGGGATGACAAATATGTTTCATCTTGGGGGTGAATTTTGACTGGCTGGTGGTGAGTGCTTTTGAGAGGCCTAGGTGGATGAGGAGGATGAAAAAAGTTTTGTCCTCAATTAGCAATGCTTACCATAGCCGCATAGTTAACAATCAGTGGAATCATGACCTGAATTTCTTTTCCTAGTATAAAAACTCCTGAAAGTTGTTGTGACCCTTCATTTATTAATCATGTGCTCATACGTTCAACCAATCTTCTTAAATACTCTTGCACACAAGGCAGTGTGCCAAACATGGTAAGAATATAGAGGTGGAACAGATATAAATTTGCTTTTAAGTCTTAATGGTTGGGAGTCTTCATTGTTCATTAACAAAAAATGTGAAATGTGGTAGGCAGCAATTTGGGAGAGACTATTATGGTCCAAATTAGAAATACTGAGTTCTAAGCAAGGAGGCTATTCACTTGCAGAATTCTGGCAGATTCTAAAGCTTGTTTGAGAGAACTTGTATTTACTGATTGGCTAGCCAGGCATTCTGAGAGATACCCATGCCCATCTGTCATGGATAGATGATTGCCTTGTCAAATGTATAGCCTATGTATGACATTTTGATAGTGCAAGGCAAACATAGTGGGTGCCGTAAGGGAAATATGGTCAGTCTATAGGTGAGTGGTGAAGCCATATGCTGTTGGATGAGATGCCAGTCAAGAATACATGGTGGAGAATCACGAATAGAACATACTTTCAGTGTTTAGACATTTATTAACTTCAGAAAATATATTTTAAAAGATTTTATTTATTTATTCCTGAGAGACACACAGAGAGAGGCAGAGACACAGGCAGAGGGAGAAGCAGGTTCCCTATGGAAAGCCTGATTCGGGACTTGATCCCAGGACCCCAGGATCATGCCCTGCGCCAAAGGCAGACACTCAACTGCTGAGCTACCCAGGCATCCCAGGAAATATTTTTTATAGAAATATTTTAACCCTACAGTACATGTATGTGTAAAATATCAAATTTCTCTCTTTTTTAAAATTTTTTTTCATTTTTTTTTCAAATTTCTCTCTAATGCATAAAATTAAGTGTTAATCTTAGGAGTTCCCTCCACCATTTTTCCTAACTGGAAATCTTCAAATTCTCTTTGACTCCTTCTTTTCCCTGAAAGTAGAAGTTTATTAAGCATCAGTTCTTTAAGATTAGAAAAAAAACAACAATGAAATAACACTAACTTGTGTTTTTGTTATCCACATCACCTAGTGTAGGTCTTCACATTCTGTGATGTACTGACCATGTATAGGGTCAAGTGTTTAGAATCCTGTAGCATAAACAGATATAAAAACCTACAGACTTCCTTGTCCTTAGGACTTCCTGAATACAACACAAATCCTGTAACTGCATATTTCTGCCTCAGAACTTTCTCTTTTCTAATACACCTTGCACACTGTTCCTAGACGAAAGAAAAAATTTCCATTATTTAACTTTTCTGTTCAGAAATGTAAAGCCTAGGCGCCTGGGTGGCTCAGCAATTGGGTGGCTTCCTTTGGTTCAGGTTGTGATCCCAGGATCGGGGATCCTGCTTGGAGCCTGCTTCTCCCTCTGCCTATATCTCTGCCTCTCTCTGTTTCTCTCATGAATAAATAAATAAATGTTAAAAAAAAATGTAAAGCCTAAATTTTACGGCCTCTACAGTATGCTTTTTCTAACCTCATCTCTTACTAATGTTCTTTATCTAAGGAATAGCGCTTACACTTACTTTTATTCATGCCCCTCTACTTATTTGGAACGTTCCCTTCGTCTTTTGTCTTTGTCCTTAGCCCAAGAAACTCAGCTCATATCCATCTTTCTGACCAAATTATGCTCTTGGAAGCATTTTAGCTAATAACACAAATACTAATTTATGGCACTTACTTTTAGTAAGAGAGAACATATATATTTGTGTGTGTGTGTGTGTGTGTATATATATATTTATATATGTACATATTTATAAAAACTCATGCTTATGTATAATCTCCAACTTCACTGTAAGTCAGGTGAAATTAGAGACTCTTGTTTTATACATTAACTTAACCTTAGAAATACTGGCCCAGTTGAAAACCAGGAAAAGCAGTGTTTTTGAGAATTCTGAAGAGATATAACAAAGCATCCAAGTTTAGATATCTAACTTCTAAGAAAGTCATTCCTCCCACATTTTGCTTAGAAAACTCTAAAACTCTGGCAGCCCCCGTGGCGCAGAGGTTTAGCGCCCCCTGCAGCCCAGGGCATGATTCTGGAGTCCCGGGATCGAGTCCCACGTCAGGCTCTCTGCATGGAGCCTGCTTCTCCCTATGCCTGTGTCTCTGCCTCTCTCTCTCTCTGCATCTCTATGAATAAATAAATAAAATCCTAAAAAAAAAAAAAAAAAGAAAACTCTAAAACTATTTTTTTGTTTTCTTTTTTTTAATTTAATTAATTTTTATTTATTTATGATAGTCACACACAGAGAGAGAGAGAGAGGCAGAGACATAGGCAGAGGGAGAAGCAGGCTCCATGCACCGGGAGCCCGACGTGGGATTCGATCCCGGGTCTCCAGGATCCCGCCCTGGGCCAAAGGCAGGCACCAAACCGCTGCGCCACCCAGGGATCCCTGTTTTCTTAATTGCTAATAGGTAAATAATGTAAGAAGAGTACAGAAGTGTGTACAGAGTGTGTATTTTGCCTCTTATGATTTATTTGGAGATGTTCCTTATCAGTACTCATAGCTTTATTTCATTCTTATTAATTGTTGTTTAATATTCCTTTGGAGAGGTTTATAGTAAAATAACAGAAAATTCTTGAAGTGGGGAAAAAGGCAGATATTGAGATACAGGAAGTAATTATAACTAACTACAAAAGGATAAAATGGTAAGTTTTTAAATTAAAAGAGCATTCCCAGAGATTCTTTTTTTTTTCCCTCCAGAAGCAAATAGAGCCCCCATAAATCCTTAGACTCCCTGAAGTTATCACTACATTTTAATTTGATAATCAAAATGAAAAATTTTATGGGGCAGCTGGTTGGCTCAGTTGGTAGAACATGCGACTCTTGATTTTGGGATTTTAAGTTCAAGCCCCACCACGTTGGGTGAGAGATTACTTAAAAGCAAACTCTTTGGGTCAGCCCGGGTGGCTCAGCGGTTTGGTGCCTGCCTTCATCCCAGGGCGTGACCCTGGAGACCCCGGATCAAGTCCCATGTTGGGCTCCCTGCATGAAGCCTGCTTCTCCCTCTGCCTCTCTCTGTCTCCTCTCTGTGTATTCTCATGAATAAATAATAAAAAAATTTAAAAAAATTAAAAAAGCAAACTCTTTAAAAACAACAAAATGAAAAATTTTAATTATCAAGAATTATCCTGTTTAAAAAAATACCTTTTAAGAAAATTCTTATCCAAAATGGCAGAAACCTTGAGGCATTGTAGAATATTGGGATGAACACTTTTTTTTTTTTTTTTTAAGATTTTACTTATTTATTCATGAGAAACACACACAGAGAGGGGCAGAGACACAGGCAGAGGGAGAAGCTGGCTTCCTGCGGGGAGCCCAATGTGGGACTTGATCTGGGACTCTGGGATCACGACCTGAACTGAAGGCAAGATGCTCAACCCCTGAGTGCTCAACCACCCAGGCACCCCTGAACACATGTTTTGAAATCAGAACAACTTGGTTTTGATTCTCCACTTTGACAGTTAATATAAGACCTTGGCAGGACACCTGGGTGGCTCAGTGGTTGAGCATCTGCCTTCAGCTCAAGGCATGATCCTGGAGCTCTGGGATTGAGTGTCACATCAGGTTCCCTGCATGGAGCCTGCTTCTCCCTCTGCCCATGTCTCTGACTCTCTCTCTCTCTCTCTCTCTCTCTCTCTCTCTCTCTCTGTCTCTCCTGAATAAATAAATAAAATCTTAAAAACAAAACAAAAAAAGCCAAAAACCTTTAAAAAAATAAAAAAGATCTTAGCCAAGTGACCTCTTTTCGCTTCAACTACCTTACTGGTAAAATGAAAATAATAATACTTATCTCATAGGATCTGTGAAGGACAAATGAAAAATATTTTATGCTTTTCCTGGCAAACAACAGGTGCTCAATAAATGTAAAGTAACAGCCTGTCTATCCAAAAAGGTTAATTTCCTAAGAACACTGGATGCTGAGATCGTACTGTAATTGTGTTTTTTATAACATTTATCACAATGCCTTGTACATACTAAGCATTTCAAACTTATGCATTGATTTATTTTCTCTAACTCTTAAGTGTCTGGTTTGGTTTTCTTCATACCCTTGCCCAAAATCCTTAAATCTCTAGAAAGAAGTACAACAACACATACATGATCATATGTACCATATGAAGATGCCCAACAAGTAGATGTCAGAATCTCAACTAGTGATGTGCTTGTAAATGTTTAAAAACTGGTTTATGGGGCAAGGGATCTCTGATTTGTAGCATTTACTGATTGCTGTAGTATAAGTACTCTCACCAGGGCCAATTCAAGGTACCATGGTGAGTCTACTGACTTGTAAAATTCCTGAAAGCATAATAGACTGTCCTTACAAGTCAGTAGAGCAATTCTCGTGTACTGCTAGATTCCCTGAACCATTGCTTTGAACTCTGATGTAAAAGCAATTAGAGAAACACAGGCCTCAAAAAATGGTCCAGGCTCTGCCACTATCTCATTTTTAAAAATTTTTGCCTCTGTTTACTTGTTTGTATAGTAAAGCAGGAGGAATAGATCAATTTTCTTGGGATAGCCTTTCAGTTCTGGAAAGGTATCTCAGACTCTAGAAGCCAAGGAGCTGAACTGTTGCATTTTTTTCTGTCCTGGATGTTTAGTATGAATTTCTTTTTTAAAAAGATCTCCCCTGGTTTTTATGTTTGAGAACCACTAATACTTAATAGCTGTCACACAGCCTGTGTCTGTCATTATATAGCAGAGGCTCTAATACAGTGACAGGTAGTAGATTAACCACTGTTTATATATATGAATATAATACAAAAATACATAAGGCTTAGAGAAATGCAAAAGGGAACATAATGAATTTCAGTGTTTTTATCGGAGGTAGACATAATAAAAAATAGTTTTGATACTTGACTTTTTAAAAACTATGACTTTCATTGATGTGTGAATGAATTCTCGATATGTGTGTATCAGATTGATAAAGCATAACTTGGAGCCCGGAGTCACAGACTCAAATGGCCATAGTGGCTAGGCAAGTCATGGAATTGAGGGAAACAGTTAGTTAGGGTGTAATACAAAGAAGGGTGATGGAGACTGTGCTTATCCGTGAGTACTGCTGAAAACAGTAGCTTCTGCTCTCCAGCAGCAGAATGTAGTCATGAAGGAACACAGACTTCTGTTGCCACACCTTTAGTTCTTTGAAATTCCATGTTTTGCTTCTTCCCATTCCATCTCTAGCAGCTGGAAAGCTGTACTTTAATTTAAAATGTGTTCATTTTTTTTACATGTTGGCCAGTAATTAAGCACACGTACATGCATACTCATACACTCCTATGTAGGAAGCCAAGCAAAACAAACTTGGCCTGAGGGCTTACAGTTTGAAATCTCTCTTTACACACATGTGTATATGCAGCAACTAATATTTATTGAATGCTTATATTCTAGGCACTCAGCTAACCTTTTTCATTGATCAGTACATTTAATCTTCACAATTGGGTGAACTATTTTTTTTAAAGATGAGGAATTTTGGCACTTTGAGAAACTAAAACTCGCCAAGGTTACATATTTAATAAAAGGTTCCACAGGTATTCAAACCCAAGTAATTGGACTGTAGAACTTTGGGACTTAACCACTTGATAAAACTGAGTCCATGGATCTGTCTCTCTCCTACATATGCTATAAGCACATCCACAAAACATAAATAACTGAACATAAAGGGTGGGTAGAGACCATCATCTGATGTTATTAGCTCATTTGTGTGCAGTGTGATACAGTTTGTGTGTATATGTGCTTGATGTGATAAAGCACTGGAATCCTATAATCTTTTACACTTTATAAGATTCTTCTGATAAAGCTTAGTGAGGCCAGTGTAAAATTTCACATGGAGTTTATATTTCTCTTTGTTACAAACTAGACATCCTGAGCTGTGGAGCCAACATTGTCTCTGTCCAAGGGTAAAAGTTCTCTCACTTCTCATTGCCATAGTTAAACCCCACCCATGGAAATGCTCCAAGTTCTGAGTGATGATCACTTCCTCTGGGCAAGGGTATGAAGAATAAAAGTAAATCTAGCAGGAGGAGTAAATCCCAAAAGACGGAGATAAGTACTTGAGGTCAGAGACTGCATCTTTTATAGTTTGTCTACATACCAAACTCATTAATATGAATAATCATCTTAGCTATAGTGGTTGTAGTAGCAAAAGTAATGCAAGAAACTAGTCGTCTTATAGTTTTATATCAACTCTTTCATTATTTCTAGGATTTGGGGAAATCTCTTTGAGAAAGTGATGTGAAATCAGGTTTCTGCCATGTTTCTCCTTTATTTCTGCTGCTTTTTTCCTACCCACATAAAATGTTTTTCATCCTTAAAAATTCCAGCCTATAGGGGTAAAACCATAAGACTCTAGTAGGAAAAATGAAAACAATGTGCAAGAATCTATATATTTATCCGTTTAGGTTTTGCCCCTGGGAGATTTTGGAACACCATTAGACACTGTAAACCTCTTTATGGTTTATTCACTTGGTGTGGAATGGGAGAGAAAAAAAAAGAGCCAGTCCCTCTGGCAGTATTCTTCTCAACACTCTATACCCATCATGTGAATGGAAAGAACCCAAAACCTTCATTTTCAGAACTGTATCTCAGCCCCTGGCTCCTGGAGAAAACCAGTGTGGTTCAGATGTGGGATGGGAAGAGTGGTTTGCATTGGCACCGGCCTTGCGGGTGCTTGGGGGCTGGAGCACACTCAGCTGTGGGTTACAGATGCTTGATCTCCAGTACTAATGTGGCCAACATGTGAAACCATGGCACCCACAATACTACACAAAGGTCCACGCCTCTGATAGTTTGGGAAATAACTCCCAGCTGAAGAATTCCTTCATGTAAGGCTGAAATACATTCTTGAACCGAAGGTCCTTTTCCAGAGGATTGAAACTAAGAAAGAGGTGCCTGATGATGTTGGACTGGGCATCAGGACTGTATCAGAGGGTGTCTATGGTCTTGGGAGCATTAACTGAAAACAGAAAATAAAATGCTACACTAAATGTTAGATTCATAAATGCTCAATTCCATGCCATCCATGTAGCAGAAAGCTTATGCACTTAAGCCATTGTATAGTTTCTTTGGATATGTCAGGTGCAAAACCAAACTATCACCAGTGAATGTCATCTGGCATGAATCAGGGTATGTTCAAAATGTTTTCACCAATTTTTATTTTCCTGAGATGTCTCCAAGGTTGTTAGGATTAGAGAATACTATATAGAAAAGAAAGGAAATGAGCATGGGGTTGATTGGTGCTCTTTGTGCAAATTCAATAACCAAGACTCTTTTCAGGACACATAATTTTGTCTCTTCTCACCTGTAAGGCCTGTGCTTCCTTTTAATGGTACATTTGAGAGAGCTGGATTATTTCCATTCCCCATTCAGTTAGTGTGCTAGTTTTCTGATTGAGGTACAATTTCTAGTGAAATAGTAGTTTATAAGTATTCAGAAGTTAGTTTATTGACTCTTATTGCACTTCTGAGCACCTAATAAATAATTTATTAGTCTGATGGATATGTGGCTACCTAACTATGGGGCATGAAATATGCACTGTTTTTTCTAATACACTGTAGGGAGACCTGTTTATAAAGTATTTAGTATTGGTTTTATAATGCACCGTTGACAACAGGAGACCACGAAGCTCAAAGATCAATCTCATTTTGGCCCACAGTATTAATGCTGCTTTATAAAGCTCTATGACAGGTCACTTAGACAGTGGTCCTCACAGAAAGGACTCTGTTAGGAAGGCAGGCTGTAGTGGTTGCCAGCGCAGCGGATGAATGTCTTTGCCTAAGTCCCTGAGGTGACTGGCGGTTGCTGATGTTGGCCAGGTGATGGAACTCATCATTTCCCTGCTCTCTAGAGGGATTCTGGACTCGGAGTGCCCAGTTCTGCTAATGCAGTCTTCACTAATTGTGCAAAGGGTTGGTGTGACTTGGACCACAATTGCAGTCTTGGAGATAGGATCCAGGCAGTAAGGAGTGGAGTTTGGCTCTCCACAACTTCGTCTCATGTTTGTTAATGAAGTGACATTCTTCCACATTTTCCACTCCATGCAAATCATGTATGTGACACGGCATAAAGATTTTTGGTTTTTGTTTGCTTTGGTGAATTTCATTAGGAATATATTCACAGACATTTTAAAAATACTACATAGTGAACACTTAGAATCAGGGGACATCTAAGTAAAATATTAAGTAATTTCATCCAAGAATCAATTCTCAGTGTTTTAGTTTATAAGAACTATGTGCCATATGAATGCCTCATAAGGGCAGTGATTTACAATGTATGGTTTCCTATTAGAGTGTATTTTGGAGCAAGGCATTTTTCAGTTTTGAATCAAGAACTCCTTCCTGGTTCTAAGTATTCTACTTCCCACTGTGGGGAATCTGAGCTACATGTTTTACACCCAATCTGCTTGCTTGTAATTTCTCAAGAGTTTTTGGGAACCAAGGCTGAATCCCATTGCTATTTGCCACTTCTTTTATTCATTTCTCATTGATTCAGAGTTTCATTCTATCTTTTCCAGTTAGGCCAGACCCTTTCTACCCACCAGTCCTTGATTTATACTGTCATTGTTTTCTGAGATTATCACTTCTTTTGTGCAGCTGTCATTTATTGAGCATTTACTGTGTGTTAAGTATTCTGGTAGGCCCCAGATTACCAAAGATAGATTAAACTCTTTCCCTTTCAACCAATGGAGAATTTAATTGGGGAGATGGGTAGTAAATTGGCTTTCTGACCTGAACACTCTCAATACATATATTTTTTTAACCACAGAATTTTTTTTATATCTCTTACCTTTGGTTCTAAGAAAAATTTTTTCCTTCTCCCTTCAGGGGCACCCTTTTTATTTGTGGTCTTGATCACATTCTCTCCTAGGACCCTTTTATATCATTTTCCCTCTGGCTTAGATCTTCAATATCCTTTTCTCCACTGGCTTTGTCCCTTTGCCTATGATACACTCTTTTTTTCCCCCCTGTAACAAGTAACAAACCATCAACACACTAACACTGCTTCTTCCAGGCCAATGCAAACTTTTCAGACCACCTTTTTCTTACTTACTTCCTTGCTTTGCAAAATTTCTCCAAAGAATATTTTCCCTTTTTTGCTTCCTTGTCTTTATAATTTGCTTACTTCTTAACTACTTTACAATCTGAATTCTAACTTTTATACCAATTTGTCCATTAACAGCTCTCAGGACACAAAATATAATGATAAAATATTGCAACCACAGATATGTAAGAGGAATGGTGTAATGAACACCCATTTACCCAAATGTAAGAACTTAGAATGTAAAAATATATGTGAAGCCCCAGGTTATCATCCCCTCTCTCCAATACTCACCCCATGCTCCAGCACTATTCTGATTTTGGTATTTATCATCCCCATGCATTTTGCTTTGCTCTTACTATATTTACTACTCCTTACTACTGTGTTTGGTTTTATTATACTCTAAATATAGCACTGTGTTTTAGAACATTTAAAACTCTACCTCTTTAGGGTGCCTGGGTGGTTCAGCAGTTGAGCATCTACCTTTGGCTCAGTGTGATCCTGGTGTTCTGGGATCTTGTCCCACATCGGGCTTCCTGCAGGGAGCCTGCTTCTCCCTTTGCCTGTGTCTCTGGCTCTCTCTGTGTGTCTCTCATGAATAAATAAGTAAAATCTTTAAAAAAAAAACCAAAAACCGAAACTCTACCTCTTTAAACTCTGACATCTTATCATTCAGAATCTTGGACTGTCACAATACCCTTGTTAATATTGCTCCTTCTGTTTTCTTCCTAGTAATCATAGATGTGCCCCTAGATGCTAATAACCTTTGCCTTCTTTTGCCTCTTGTGTCACTTCTCTGTAGGTGGCTCTCAGATCTGAGAGTTCTAGTGTTAGTCTGTTTTCTGAAGTTTTCTAGATGCTTTGTCATTGGTTTAATCTCTTTTTTCCACACTGAGCTCCAATTCAGCTTCCCACAAACTAGTCCATCCTCATTTCTGTTGATATGTCTACCATTTCTCATGCTCAGAATATTATAGCTTTAGTATCATCTTTGACTCTTCTCATTTGTTACCCACATTTTATCAATCATTCTTGTCCCCTGGGCTTTATCTCCACATTGTATCTGCTCTTCTTTTCCCAGTTCTATTGCCTGCAATCATTTTACTCAGATTATTATAACAACTTCCTAATTGGTGGCTTTGCTTCTGTCTTTTCACACTTCAGTCTGTCTGTCATGCTGTTGGCAGATAAATCTTTTTAGTGTATACAGTAATGATCATACTGTGCTGCTGTTGAGAAGCTTTCAGTAGTTTTGGCTGTTGGTGGATACAGGATAAATAGCAACTCTTTATAGTGGAATATAAGGCCCTTCCAGTAATAATGGTACTATTGACCAGTCAATCCCTTTCATTTATCATTGCTCTACACAGATCCTACCTTATCTTCTAGGCTAATTGGATCACTTCTCTAGAAATAGTATCAGTTCTTCAGTTTCAGCACAAATGCTGCCTCTGCTTAGAAACTTTGTCCTACAACCCCCAGCTGGAAGGAATCTCCTTTTCTAAGTTATGTAGGATTGTGCTGTTGCTTCTCTTATCACATTCTGTTTTATTACAGTTGTTTTTATACATGGCTTATCTTCCATACTGATTGTAAACTTCTTGTGAGCAGGGACTATGCCTTAACTTTCATGTTCCCCACACCTTCTTGTATTTGGCAAATAGGGCTTTGATCACTATTCCCTAGCAGTGGCTAAAAATGTTTAAAATGTCCATCTGTATAATAAATGGAAGAAAAGGGAGCGAGAAACTTAACTAGTCAGGGTAAAAGTGTATCCCTTATCAATTAGCAAATTATTCAGTTGTTCCCACTTTGTTACTTCCATTCTCCCCAGGGTTTATTTACTTAACGGTTGGCTGCCATCAGCTTTGGAGACTGTAACACTTAAAAGGTGTTTGGGTGGGTCAGAGGAGTATGTTATATTTGCAGTAAAAAAAAAAAAAAAAAAAAAATTGTCTTGATATACTCCTTGCCTCCAAGGAATACTGTTTGCAAGGTATCCAGATCTCTTGACAGGCACATTCTGTGCCCACCCCAAATTGCCTATCCCCAGATAGTCATAATTACAAAGAACAACACTGGCAAGCATGATTCAGGATCCTGTGTTGTGTATGATGTTCTTTTCCATTTAAGACACTTGTATATACTCACACTCTTGTATTGCCTAGTTAAGGTATCTCTCGCCTAATTATTCTTTCTCCCACCCACTTACTGCCTTTCACATTCATCCTCATTCAGGCAACTCAGATATTTACTTAATTCCTAACACTTCTTTTTTTTTTTTCTTTCTTTCTTTTTTTTGATTCCTAACACTTCTTAACTCTGGAGAAACTGTTGCAAGCAGTATACATAGTTGCAGGGTTTTTTTTTTTTTTTTTTTTTTTTAAGATTTATTTATTTATTCATGAGAGAGAGAGAGAGAGAGAGGCAGAGACACAGGCATAGGAAGAAACCAACTCCACGCAGGGAGCCCGCCGTGGGACTTGATTCCAGGTCTCCAGGATCACACTCTGGGCCAAAGGCAGTGCTAAACCGCTGAGCCACCGGGGCTGACCCATAATTGCAGTTTTTGATTAATTTTTGACTGTGATAAATATGTGCCCTCTTTTTGTTTCTTCTCTTCCATGCTGTTTGTTTTCCTTGTTTTTCCTTTTCTTTATTTCCTGTGCTTTTAATCTGTTGTAACCATTATTTTTAGTAGTAGTGCCATTAGCAGTAGCAATAGTAAACTTTTAGAAATGAAGCATAACATGCATAGAGAGAAGTGTGCAAATCATATGTACATATAGCTTGATGGATTTTTACAAAGTGACCATACCCAGAACCACCAGGAGGATGGGGATACAGAATATTACTTGTACCTTAAAAGCTTTCCTTGCCCCTCTTGCAGCCACTATCCCATTGAAGGTCAGTACTAATTAGACTTAAGCCACTGTTAATTCTTCCTATTTTTAACTTGCTCTACTGAATTTCTGACATCTTTGGGTTTCTGAATTTGGAAACAATCTCTAGTTTCATTCAAATTTATTTCAACATATTTCTGTTTAAATATGTGTGGATATAACATAGTCTTGGCTTTATAAAATTTTGGAACTTCAGGTATATTGGTATTTCACTTTTTAAATTTTTATATTAATTAATTAATTAATTGACTTTATTTATTCATGAGAGACAGAGAGAGAGATGCAGAGGGAGAAGCAGGCTCCATACAAGGAGCCTGATGTGGGATTCAATCCCAGGACTCCAGGATCATGTCCTGGGCCAAAGGCAGGCGCTCAACCACTGAGCCACCCAGGCCTCCCAAATTTTATTTATTTTAGAGCATGATTGCTTGCATGTATGTGTGTGTGTGTGGGGGGGGTGGGGGGGGGGTTGTGCAGTGCAGAGAGAGAGAATCTCAAGCAGACTTTGCACTGAGCACAGTGCAGAGTGCAAATGCCCATCCCGGGACTGTCTCCCAGGACCCTGAGATCATGACCTGAGCTGAAATCAAGAGATGGCTGCTTAACTGACTGAGCCACCCTGGTGCCTGGGATTTTACTTTTTAAATTTGTTTTTTGGGTTTTTGTATTTCATATAAGGGGGTACCATCAATAGAGCTGCTTTTTTTCTGTGATAACTAAAAGCAGTGTTGGATTTCATGGGTGTCTGTGAGTCTCAGTCTTCTTCCTGACAGTAATTTAAACTATTATTATGACATCTTCAGTGGGGCTGCAAGACTTTAGAAGGAAGTAAATAAAGAAAGTAATACTATCTTTACAATCTTTGCAACTTTGCTTGGTCATACAGAAGTAATTCTCTACTGGATGCCCCCAGCCTGTTTTGTTTTTTTTTTTTTTTAAAGATTTTATTTGTTTATTCATGAGAGACACAAAGAGAGGCAGAGACTTAGGCAGAGGGAGAAGCAGGCTCCCTGCTGGGAGGTTGATGTGGGACTCCATTCCAGGACCCCAGGATCACACCCTGAGCCAAAGTCAGATGCTTAACCACTGAGCCACCCAGGTGACCCCCAAGCCTGTTTTTTTAATACTCATTTAAGGGAATACAACCCTGGTTCTTTTCCTCTAGAAGATTTTTTCATAAAAACTGACTTTAGGTTATGATAGAAAGAAGCCATTGTCAGTGTTTGACCTGAGAGAAGACATATAAAGTCACTTCGGGTTTTTTTAAGCCAAAACAGGGTAGGTAAAATAGTTGATCATTTGGAGGTTTTAATATTCATGCTGACTTCACATGCTTTTGCATCTGCAAATGCCTTGATTCTAAGTATTCATCATTTCCCTGATATTTTATAAACTACCTCATCTACCACACCCTACCCAAATCTTTTAACTTTTAAATTTTTCATAGGGTATCAAGGGATTATGGCATTTTGGTATCTCCTTGATGTGTTTTTCTCAAATTGAGCCCCTGATTAGACCTGTCAGCAAATGCTATATCACATTGGTTGGTCTAGTTGGTACAGATAAAGTGTTGTAATAATAATTTTAAAAAAAAGGGTGAAGGTTTTAGATACTGTTTGCTTAAGCGGGATGTTTATGCCACTGTTTAAAGTGATTTAAATTTGTATCGTATTCAAAAATTTTAAAAGATTTTATTTATTTATTCACGAGAGACACACAGATAAAGGCAGAGACACAGGCAGAGAGAGAAACAGGCTCCTTGTGGGGAGCCTTGTATGGGGCCGGATTTTGGGACCTCGGAATCATGCCCTGAGCCGAAGGCAGCCGCTCAACCACTCAGACACCCAGACACATAGGTGTACCTATCGTATTCAAATTTTATTTTAGGAGGCATGTTTTCCTTTTTGGGTGTGACGTCACATAATGATATTTTCAATGCACAGGCTTCCCCCTCAGTGTAAGTGATCAATGTTTTTTTGGTGTAGCACTTACTATTTTTTGTCATGCTCTGATGCGGTATACCTGTGAGTAAACACCAGAGCGTTTAGCACCCATAATGCTTTGGCCAAAAACAAACTAACCAAAAACCAAAAGCATGCCAGCATGTCTTATTTATAACTTGGACCATGATCTTGTCCCCTGAAATCTTCAGGCTATTCTGGCTGAGGTTTCTATATGTTGAAATGCCCAACCTAGGCTGCCAGAGCCATCTGGAGAAGGTGTAGTTATAAACACGAAGTAACATGTACGATTTTAAAGCAGAATCTCATAGAGGAGAGCGAGATTGAGACTTGCAATCAGAGATGACAGCACAGTATTTTTCTTCCTTTACCTGAATCTTTAAAGATCCTTAACTGCATTTTGAATTAGTTAATCCGTGAACTGTTAACCAAAAACTTTTTTTGTTAACCAAAATTTATGTCCTGAGTTTTTTTTTTTTTTTTAAGATTTTATTTATTTATTCATGAGAATGCACAGAGAGGAGAGAGAGAGAGGCAGAGACGCAGGCAGAGGGAGAAGCAGGCTCCATGCACTGGGAGCCCGACGTGGGATTTGATCCCGGGTCTCCAGGATCGTGCCCTGGGCCAAAGGCAGGCGCCAAACCGCTGCGCCACCCAGGGATCCCCTGTCCTGAGTTTTTAAGAGCATAAGTAATAAAATAGATATCTCTAAAGAGAAAGATTTATAGAATATAGAAACAGACACTAGGTTAGATTCAGTAGTTGGTGTGTATGCATCATCTTTTTAATCTGGGTTCAAGGCTGCTTCATTCATGTTTGGCTAGATCATCTAATAAATTGAAACATGAATGAAAACTGTTAACTAAGAAAAGTTTACCAGTTTTCTTAAGATTTAAATACCAGCACCTGGGTGGTTCAGTCATTTAGGTATCTGGCTCATGGTTTCAGTTCAGGTCATGATCTCAGGGTCCTGAGATGGAGCTCCTATAAGCCCCCCTTATAGGGGCTCCATGCTCAGTAGGGAGTCTGCTTGTCCCTCTGTCCCAGGTGCTCTCATGCTCTCTGTCTCTCAAATAAATAAATCTTTTTTTAAAAGCTGAAATTTAATACCAAGATCCAACTAGTAATTTCAAAAGTTTTCTTAGTGGTCATTAGATTATACTGCTATAGGGGATGGCTGGGTGGCTCAGCGGTTGAGCATCTGCCTTCTGCTCAGGGCGTGATCCCATCAGGGAGATTGAGTCCCTCATCAGGCTCCCTGTAGGGAGCCTGCTTCTCCCTCTGCCTATGTCTCTGCCTTTCTCTTTCTGTCTCTTGTGAATACATAGATAAAATCTTTTTTTTTAAAAAAAAGATTATACTGCTATAGAACACTTGCCTATTAAAAAGAGGGTGTTCCACCCCTTGTTAGGCTAGTAATGGAAGGCAAGTAGGAACAAATGGTGAATGCAGGGATGTAGGTATAAATGAAAGGTGAATTTTCCTAATTGTGAAGATGGAAACCTTAATGTGGAGATATGTGTCCATATCAGAACTTTACCTTAAGAGCTACCCTTTATTTCTCCTCCTTCCTTTCCTCCAAAATGCAGGCACATTAGTGTAATATTTCATCTTTTTGTGTGGCTTTTTTTGAGGGTGAACTTTTCACTGTCCTCCCATCAAATTACGCATGTGACTCAAGGGGAAAGAGGCAGCTTAGATTATGGTATAATTATTCACAAAGGGAACATCTCAGTTGAAATTATTGTTAGTTTTACTTTTTCTCTATTCTTTTTTATTGAGTCAAAAAATTTTATCCCTTAACTTCACATAGAAAATGAAACTTTACACAATAAAGTAGGGATGGCAGATTTCACAAGGGAAAAAGGTTGCTGTCAACTTTTTTCCTTAGGAATATGGAAATTTGGGTGGATTATCTGTTCAGAGGAGGTTTCCTTTATTAATTCTTTTTCCTTTTTTCACTTAAGACATCTGTTAACATTTCACACAGCCCAACAGATGTTGCAAAGCAAGTCCCATACTTTGTTCTCAAGAAAAATGACATTTCCTCAATTGGTTCCCCCCACCTCTGTGACTGGGCCCAGCCTGCTGCTTCTGCATAATTTGCATATATTAAGTTATATTCCTTAATGCCATATGAATTTGTAGCGTGAGCATTATTTTTATACGATAAAGTCGGATTTGATCAGAAACTAGTTTACATATTGCTTTAGTGTTAAGAGAGGCCATATATAACATTAAAAAAAATCTTCTTTGAGAATGACAACCTAATTCCACATATAGGATTGGGTAGCCAGTTATTAAATTTTTTTTCCATAAAGTAAATGAATTACAAAAGCTTGAGTTGTTTTGCCATAAGGAAGTGCTGATTGTCATGCGATGTGGAGCGTCATTTTTATTATTTTGGCAAGAACAGGGACAGTTTTGTCTTGACAAGCCATTAGATGAATACCAGCGTGTGTCACATGAAAAACCACTGATCTTTAACCCAGCTCTGTACTTAACCTAGCCTTGAAAATGAATAGTGAATAAAAGAAGAGCAAAGGCCAGTTTACTGTCATTACAGATTACAGAATCTGTTAACAGCTGCTGAACTGAACCCAGGGAATTTACAGGTATTGTTCCGTGAACCAGCAGAAGTCCTAGAGATGCTTGTTATACTGTGTATATAAATTATACATTTATTTGATATTTGCTTAGGATTTACATTGTTGGAAACATAACTAGAAGAAATGAAAAGCCTTCAGTACTTTCTCAGAGTACTAGATACATGCCTGGATCACAAAACCATATATATTTACATAGAACGGTTTCAGTGAGGTTTCCCTGCCCCCAGTTATGGAACTTATTGTAAGAAAGCAATGTGCTTTAAAGAAATTACCAGTGAGTATTAAGAGGAAGAGAAAAAGTATGCAATATTCCCCCTCCAGAAAAACTCCCACAAACATACACACAAAACAAAATCCTTTGTTCATTTGTTTCTGTAAGTATTCATTGTGGCTGATATTTTCACCAACTTGTGATTTTTTTTTTTAATGGAGGGAAAAACTTAAAGCTACCTCAATACTGAAATATTGAAAAGATCAGTAACATTTTAAACAGTCAGTTGTGGGAATTATTGCTTACAGAGCTAACAAGAAAGAACACACTTCCTTACTCTGCTGGTGGAATTGCATTGTGCCTCCCTATAGTCTTGTTATCCCATACTAACTGAAATGCAAATTCTTTGCAACTAATTGGATCTCATTGAGGGTACATGCACAGTATGTAGTTATATGCAAAAAGGTTTTAAAAAATACAATTTCTCTGTAATTACAACTTTTAATTACTATCTAAAACATTGGCATCTACAGCATAGCTTTAGATTATGTATATTTAACTTTTTATAGATTACTCAAAAACATGAGTTATGAAATGCTTAATAAGGTACCAGCTCAAAAATTAGAGGAAAATATTTATTTATAGCAATCTATAAATTGGATTTTAATAAAGTCCTGTGAAAAGAAGTACTTTTGTTTTGGAATTTAGGATTTTGTTTTAAAGGTTAGGATTTAGTGTCTTAGAGCCAGTATACCGAAGTCATGTTAATAGTGTAATCCTTTTCTTGGAACATTTTAAATGTTAAAACATCATAAACATCAGAAGTCACTTCCAAAAATTGTTATCTTTTTGTTTTTTCTGACAGTTCTCCAATCTGTCTTAACACTGTAAACTGCATTCAGTTTCTTAGTTTTTGTAAGTGTGTATCTGCTATGTGTTGTGAGGTGAAGGTATTCACATTCCCATAATGTTTTCTAATAATTTGGTTTCTATTTGGACCTGGTTGGTGTATTCCTAAATTCATGGTCTCTCACAATCAGTAAATGTGGGAAAGCCAGCACATAGCCTTTAGTAATTTGTAGTTCTTTAACCTGAACTACATGGAATCAGGGCAGTAAAAGGCAATTACTATGGAAGTGATGCCTACCTCCACCCCCTCACCTTAAATAATTTTAATCCAAATGATTCCAGACAGCTGGCCCATAATCTATAGACTGGCTAGCCACTGGACAAAATCAGAACTCCTCTTTGTGCCTTGTAGGTTCATTTTTTTTGTACCTTTGCCCTTCTTGCTGGATAGAAAATTAGCCTAAGATCAAAGATTCTGTATGCCGTGTTTATATGTGGCAGTGAGTGGCAAGTTCAAATCAGGTATTTTGGGGACTTCTAGAGGAGTCTAATTTGTATTTTCAAAACTTGATTTAAAAATGAATATTCAGAATTTAAAATCTGCAAAGAACAAGTGTACACACTTGAGGTTTATTTTAGTTTACTGATTCATTTATTGTTAAGACTTTGGGTTGACTGTTGTCTCTTACAAGGCTTGTCCTCTTTGTAAACTAGTCTTACACAGACCAGTTAAAATTTTGTTTTATCAACTCCATTTAGCAAGTGCAATATGGAATGATAGATTTGTTATGAAAAATTTTAAACCTTAGAAAGATATCCTGGTGCTTTTGAGGCTTGTGCCTTGGCACTAATATGCGGGTCCTAGTTACATTGCAGACCTGTTTGATCTAGAGCAAACTCAAGCCTTGATATCTGAAAGAGCTCAGTTTGCCTATGCTGGGTAGCATTTTGTTAGAAGACTGCTGGATGGGCAGACCAGATTTGGATGTATTAGCTAGTCAGCCTAATAACCCTGTACAGACTGTATTGATTTTCTAGGAGAGAGTTTATGAACTAAATAAACTTGGGGTTGGTGTCTTAATAAACTGCTTCTCTCAGTCTGTCACATTTAGTTACGGAGCTGTGCAGTTTAGGGGGAAAAAAGGCTAATTCTGTTACAGATTGTTCACAGCAGGGTCTCCAAATTAGCCCTTTGTTTTGTAATGCCACCTTGCTTGGGCTCGCTTTGAGCACATTTCTCAGTTTTGCCCTAATGAGTTGCAACACTGATAATGTGGCTGATGATCTTTCATTGATTTCACTATCACTTGCTTGTCTGGTAATTGATCCGTTGCTGAGCCTCTAGTTAATTATATCGGCTTTGACATGGCCCGGTCCATGGGGAATTTCAAGTCTTGCAGAATAACAGTTTTAATAAAAGAGTCTATTACTGCAGGTGCTTGCTGCTGCATGCCAGTTGATTTTTGTGTTGTGTTGTGTGTGTGTGTGTGTGTGTGTGTGTGTGTGTGGTTGGGGCCAGGGTGGGGGGATGATACCTGGGAAAGAAGAGGACTGCAGGACTGAAAGAAAAAAGGGGTGGGGGCTAGGAAAAGAGGAAGACGGAGTAAAGGAGAGAGGAAGGAAGGAGGGGGGGAGTGTGAGGGGGAGAGCAGGAGAGCAAGAAGCAGGCGAGAGAGAGAGAACACGCAGGCAAAGCGATACAACAGAGCCTGAGAGGAGCGAGGAGGAAGCTTGCTATTGACAGTGTCCTTAAGCCTCCCACAAATAACAGCCATTAGTGGGAAGGTCAGGAGCTGAGCAGGCAGCTTGACTGAGGCACTGAGTGCCACTTCAGAAATCAAGAGGCTAGCAAATTTTAGAGGGAGTTTAAGTGGGTAATAGCTAGCTGTAAAGGTACAGTCACTGTTGACAATTGACTCATAGGGGCTTTTCCTGCCCTCCCCCCTCAAGAATATTTTTATTGACCACAGGTGGACTTCATATATTTTAAGGCACCAATTCTTTGGGTTCTTGTTTGTTTCTTCTCAGATATTGAATTTGCTGCTTTTGAGACTTTTTTGTGCTTAATGGTGGTGAACCGGAGGGAAGTTTAACAGAAAAGCTTTCAGGAGATGTCGGTTCTAGAGGGGAAGGCACATTTGTGTCAACATAGTGTACGTTTTCTCATCTTTTCTCATTGTCCACTAATGACACAGAGCTGCCATTGAAGCTCTTTTCTTTTTCTTTTGTTGTTTCAGAGAGTAAGCTTTATTGTTATTCTTGAGTTAAGGAGGAGCAAGGAGAGTGGTACATTTGTCCTCGATATTTGTAGGTGGTTGAAGATTAATGTTCCTTATATTTTAAGTTTAGGAAGGATGGCTTTTTCCTGCTGACTACTTTTATGAGATGACATGAATTTAGCTTTCCATTTTGAAGTTACTGTTTATGTACACTGCATTTTCTTCAGTTCTGCTTTTCCATAAATAAGGTAGATAAACACTAATAAATAGATGTTTTGTTTTTAAAACTGGTTTAATTAAAAATACAATGTGCTATCCGGGTTATATTTCATCAGGCACAAAAATGTTATAGAATTTTCCATAGAAATCCTGAATGAAAAATGGAATTTTTATATTCATTACTTTTCCCCAAAATGGGACAGGCTTTTTTTCTTCATCTTTTTCTTTTCTTTCTTTCTTTTTTTTTTTTTTTTTTTTTTTTTTTTTTTTTTTTTATGATTTAAGAGGATTTTGTAGATGCTTCATCCAGGAACTTTAACAAAGGATTTTTTTTTTTCTATTTGTGAGCTTTAAGAAAAGGTGTACTTTTTTTTTCCTTGCCATTCAATTTCTTATTACTTAACATCCAATTTAATAATTAATGACCAGAGGAACTGGATATTAAATAGTATGTATTTATTTTGCAAATGTTTATTGTGCATCTTCTATGTTCAAAAAACCTGCTAGGTTTATTTATTTATTTTTCAGAGTGGAAGGTCAAGTTTCTATGTACATTATTTTCTCTAGGAGTTTATATGTGGTTATAAATAGGCCAGCACGTACAATATGACTTGTAGGAGCTAACATTTAGACAACAACTGAACGAACTTAACATTCTCTTAGAGCTGAATATGTTTCTTTCTTGCAGTGTAATTAGAAAAAAAAATGTTTAAGCAGAGCAGTTTACAAATGTTAAAGTACAGACTGATGTCAGATATTGCATGTTACACCCAAAAGCATTGTTGGGAAGATTTCCTTGGGAAGGGCCTCAGCTTCTCTTCAGCCCGTGTGCCGTCCGTGAGCATGGTACTGCTTGGAGTGTGCCTAAGTGTGTATCTATCTGTGTGTTTGGAGAGGGGTTAGTGCAGGGTGTCATTTGGTGCCTGACAGTGGAACAGTGCAGTTGACTCTAGCTCTGCTATCCAATGACATGCAGTGGCTGAGAGTTTGAAGCTGATGGTTGGGTCTCCAGTGCTGCCTGCACACCTGACAGGCAGCTGTTAAACCGAGCAAAGGCAAGCTCGGGGAGTCACAATCTATGCATAAATGATAGGGGTATCTGTGCAGAAGGTGCGAAAGAAGCTCTGACCCCCTCCCTCCCCCAAATCTCCCCCTTCCCAAATGAAATGCACAGTTCAGCCAGCTTCTTAACTACACCACACTCCTGCTACTGGCTGCCAAGAGGCTCAAAAAATCCACCTTCACTTTTCAGTCAGAAGAGGCAGAAGTGGATGTGAGAGAAAGAGAGACACAGAGAGACAGAGAGCCAAAGAGGGCAAGAGACTTGACTTTAAGAGCCTCCTGGACTGACAACTCCATGCAGTTCGGAACCAGAACGACTACGGCTGAACCAGGGTTCATGGGGACATGGCAAAACGCTGATACTAACCTCTTATTCAGAATGTCCCAACAGGTAAGTTACTTTTTCTTTTCTTTCTTTCTTTTTCTTTCTTTCTTTCTTTTTTTTTTTTAAAGAAACCTTGAATTGTTATATGGACTTTTGTTTCTGTTATTTTTCTTTCTAAACATTTTTAAAAATTTGATCACTTCATAGTTAGGCTCTGTTTTGTCATAACTGTGGTGTTGGAATGTGCAGGGTTACTTCATGGTTTCCCTGAGGGCTCCTTAAAAGAAAAAGGGGGAAAGGATACTGAAGTAAAAGCAAAGCAAAGGCATTCTTTGCAAAGTTTCACAGTATAGCCTGGGTCATGGGAAGACTTTTATTTCTTTGTTTTCTGTTTAAGATTGAAAAAAAAAAAAAAAAGCCACCACCCAAAAATGTTATCGGTCTATCTGTATTAATCACTTCGTCAAAGTGCTATCTCAGAGTAGGTTCTCCAAACAAACAGCCATAACATGTAGGGGCCCCTCTGCACAGCCCCGCTGACTTCACGGGGCTGGAAGCAGCTCGACTCCGACCTGCGGAGAGGAGGCTGTGCAGGAGCGGCTGCCAGCGCGGAGGGTCGCGGAGGAGGAGGAGGCGGCGGCGGCGGCGGCGGCGGCGCGCGTGGCGGGCAGTGCCGGCGGGTCCCAGCTCCTCTGCACCCGCCGCGGCCGCCCGCCCGCCCGCCTCCCCGCTCGCCCGCCTCCCCGCTCGCCCCTGCGCTCCCGCCGGCGGCGCTCGGCTCCCGCACACTCGCCGGCCCGCCCGCTCGCCCGCCCGTCCGTCCCCCCGTCCCCCGCTCGCTCGCGCGCTGGCCGGCGCACTCACACTCGGGCGCAGCCGCCGCGTCCTCCCTAAAGCCGCTGCTCGGTCCGGGCCGCGCTGCAGGCGGCTGGGTGTGCTGGCTCTGCCGGGAAAGCCGACGTGTTAGTGCGAGGCCGGCGGCAACTGATAATTAATCATCGGAGCCGGCGGCTCGTACCATGCGCTTGGTGATACGCGCCCTGCACGCCCGGCTCCTCTTGCACAATTGCTGGCTCTGCGGCTCCGAGGGGGAGCGAGGGTGAGAGGAAGCGAAGGGAAACAACCCAGAAACTTTCATCTTGGACTGTGCTCAAGCGAGGGAGGGAAGTTCCCTGGTGCCTCCCTCCTAGACACGTCTTGCTGTTCAAAAGCCTACACCAAACCCACACAAAGCAGAGTTAGCATGATTGTATCATCCACACAGCATGAAAAGTATTACTGGCAAATACACTTGGATCTTAAGTAGATGGCAGTTAAGAAATTGGTACTGTTCCACTCATTGGAAAAAAAATACTGCAATTGCTTTCTTTTTCTAAAATCTGTTTTGCTGGTAAGAGACCGTAAGAATTACATACTTTATTGAGTTAATTAGATTTTTAAAAATTATTGGTAATGAAAGAAAGAAAACAATTTGTTAGGCTGTAAACTATCAGAAGTTTAGAGGTACGTCTGCAAAAGCCAGTGCACAGAGCCAGGGTTTTGTAGCATCTAGCTAGCGAACAGTTTTATGCCGTTCTAGATAGGATAAAGGCATTTGAATAAGGTGTATTTTGACATATCCTGTAGAGGGACCCTGATTACTGCTGATACAGTAAGCTGGGATTTAAATGCAATCAACATAAACCCAATAAGCAACTCTTAATGAGCTATTTCCCATTCTTGCAAGTTAAAAAGTTCATTTCCTCCCAGAGATATTCCTTGTCATTGTAGAGTGCTTTGAGAGGTGTGTTTCTGAGGCACATCCCTGCCTTGGTGGCTCTCTCTGCTTGGAACACAGCGTGTTTTCACTCTGTGAAACTGTAGGAACAAGCAACTTGTGCCGCACTTTAAAAAATTAGATGTCACGTTTAGGGTTTTTCCATGAGTTAGCGAAGGTCATGTGTGTGAGAAGGGAAGATTGGTTTAGGTCTCCCTCTAGCTAGAAAAGAGTTAATAAAACCAGATAGAGATAATGATCAATTGATAAATGGCTATTGAACCACATAGATGGTGTTAGATTGCTTCTTTGGCACTAGCCCATTTCCAAGTAGATTTGAATCTAAGGAGACTTTAAGTCATGGAAAACATTTTAGCTAAAAAACTAATAAAAGTAAATGATTGATCAGAATTAGGAAAATAATTTGAAATCACTCAGAAAGAGAAACTTGTACAACCAAGCTATTATGGTGTCTTTGATTCAGTTGTTTGACTTTGTGAATATGTAAAGATCTATTTTGTCTCTACCTGTGTGCATGCATGTGTCTTGGCATCAGTTGACTATATGAAAAGAGTAGAAATATAGGGAGATAATTTATTCATAATGGATGTTATATAAAACTACATAGTATTATGCCATTTACTAAACAGGGTAATAAAATAAGGGGAGAAAATCACAATTTTAAAAAGTGCTGTGATTTAACTATATATATGTATGTGTATACACACACACACACACACATATATATATATATAGGTTTTTTTGGTTTTAATATAGTTAGTAACACCCCCCCCCCCCCTTTTTCTGTCATGGTTACTAAATGTTTACCTCCTGTGCATTTTTGGAAAGTGTGTAAAGACTGTATATGTGTATTTTTTTTTCCTCCTTCAGGATGACATGGTAGTTTGTATAAATATTGTGTAAACCTAAATTCAGACTGTGTAAATCTAAAAATATATGTGCTGTACATGTTATTAAAATATGTTTATTTTCTTTACCTATAGTTTATCAGCAATGCTGATTCAGTGTGTGTGTGACTGTGTGTGTGTGTGCCTGTGCACACAGAAAAGACGCTTCTCTTGAAATGATTTTCTTGAAGCCAACAGTTTCAAGGAATACTAGTTTCAGTATACACAGTAAGCCAGCTTTTGTTTTACTACAGGTAAAAGTTTGTCCAGTTTAATCAAATATGCAGGATTCTGTATAAAGAGGTTTTTCTGTATTGTGATTATTTTAATTTCTAAGAAAAAATTGATTTAAGTCATGAAAAAGATTGTTTGGATCTATTTTTTTTTATTTCAAAGTTTTCTGTAAAAATATTAAAACTACAGAATTTACCAGATCATTTCTTTAAATACTAGAAAAGACTGAATAGCTAGCAGGTTTCAAAACTGAGTTACTGAGAAATAACCATCAGTATTATTTAACTACAGCAAAACTTGTAGCAATGTCTCATGAATACTGGAGTTTAATAATCTAGTCTTGTGTCTTCTAGAGGTAAATTAGGAAGTAGGGATATAAAACTCTTTGTCTTTTGTATGAGCAAAGTTGGATCTGCTTATATGTAAATCTGTCTAATACTAACAAAAAGGCATCACAGACTGAAGCTAATTTAGATTTAGTGGAACAAAGTATGTTTCCTTTATATTCAAGATAATGATCATTTTACCACATTTTCCTTTCTGCATCTTTCCCATGTTTAAGTAAGATTTTTCAAAAAGGATAATTTTTTCCCATACAATATTTGATAACCTTAAAGGGCATGACTCTTGACTTCTGTAAAGGAAGTTCTTTTTTGAGTTACTTTGATCAGTGACAGATCGAGAATGACCAGAAACCCTTTGCTCATCTTCTGTGTTAATCTCCAGAAGTCTAGAACATTATTTTGCCCATTTTAACCTCATTAAGTATTGTTAAAAGCAGAAAATAATGTCTGCTTGTGGAAGTTCTTTTTCTTTTTTTAAAATCAGGTTTTAAGAGGTGATTTTTCTATTTTTGTACATATTTTTTACATTTGAGAGACTATCAAATAAAATTCTTTGTAGCTACTTCAAGGCATGCAGTAGTCTAATATATTTTGAAATCTTTTCAGACATGAAACTGTAACAGGTAAATGGCTCCAGCCCATGTTTTACACATTATTAGGGGCATTTACCTTTTATTATTGGTGAGGTATATTTAACCTGTTTCAAATAAAATGTAGATCCCTTAATAAGGTCTCTTTTCAGACACAAGTCAAATACTAAGTTAGAATTATAAATGACTCTGTGCATCATTATGTAGTAATTTAGGATTCACCCAATGATGTAACAAAATTAACAACATAATTTCATTGTGAAACTGTGTCTTATTAAAGAACAACTGTCTGACATTCTCTTACAGTTGCTTTATTTAACTTCATGCAAATATTATTAGTAGTGACATTTTTCTATTGTGCATTAGATTCTCTCATTAGCATGATGTGTTAGTTATCACCAGAGAAATCATTTCTTAGGTAGGTGAGGGGCAAACCAAGAAAGCTAAAAATTAAATCAACGATTTACATTAATACTAGAGCGTCTGCTCACCAGAGATATGACAGAGTAAAGCAAACTTTCTTTCTAATATAAAATCTAGCACATTTCAGAGAAATGATAAATAAAATATATTGTAAGAAATATATAATAACATTGCTGGAATCCATTTAAAAGCATGTTTGATATGAATTTTTCTCCCAGTACTCTTTTAGTTCTTTCTATTCATATAGGCAAACACAGTTTCATTTTGTTGAATCTATATTTTAAAGTGGAAATGGTGGTTTTGTCTGACTTCCTATTTCCCGCCCTCAAATAATTTAAATGTTTATTCACTAACAGTTTAAAAGACACATATACAATTTTTCTTAGAAGTCGTATTTCTAATTGTATATTGTGGTTTGATTCTTCTTTATTGTGTGTATAATGCATATTTATTCTAAACTCTATCCTACTCATGTAGATATTCCTTTTAACATGGGATGTATATTCTTATTTAATCAGAGCCCTGAGTAAAGCAGTTGATAGTTAATGGTCTTTGAAAATGACTTTCATTGCCAGGCATCATCCATCCCTAGGTTTCTGCACTTTTCCCTCCCTTTTTACTCCCCTTCTTACAGTTGGTATGTTTTGGTAATCACGTCTTAAATTGACCAAACTTATGGTCTTGATGTGAAAATATTTATATTAGGAAGCATGTAATTTCAGCCTGTTGAATTACTAGGCTGCTACCTACAATTTCAGTTCCCTTCTCTAATTTGAGTGATAATATGTTTTATTTTGAAGTTTCAACTATAGACATATATTCAAATATAATTCCTAACATCCATTCTGATGATGTAACGCTGGAGTAGGAATATTTAGGAATATTTGTATGATTGTTAAAACATAAATTGTAGTATAGACAAGTGCTTGTGTGTTGGCCCGTACTTTGTAAGTCTGTGTATAACATGCAGACTTCACTTAACAGATACTGTCTAATTTGTAATGCAGTGGGAGAGTAGTAGGGTCATATTCATGCTATTTGTTAACATGTTAATGCAAGTGAAGCATGCACATATTCAGATGTGTATATATGTTAAAAAAGCCTGTACACAAATTTCAAGTTTATTTTCAACACATTAAGTGAATTTGAACATATAGTAGGCGATCATTTTGAAGTTGTTTTTCTCTTATTTCTGTTAACTTCAAACTGGCACTCTGTGTGTAATTGTTAAAGTCTTGTACTAAGGTAAATCAAGTAACCACAGTTGAAAAATAAATCCCTACAGGTGCAGATATCTTATCTATAATTGTAGGTATTTTTTTATAATTATATTTATGAGTGTATCTTAATATTCAGTGATAAATCCAATTATTCATGCATGGCTTTACGGAAATCTGATTAATGTAGTGACAGTACAGATTTAGGCTACTACAGCAGCACATCCTCCCACTCCTGTGTCAGGGTTAAGAGCCGCGGCAAATCCTCCCTAACTAATTAGATGCTGAGTAAGGCATCTCTGAGAAGTTGGGGCAAAAGTGAATGGGTCACAGCCAAAGCAGGATTGCAAGGACTCCAGTGATAGTGAAAGCATTCAAGTTTGCCAGGTCGTTGTGACACAGGGAGCTGATTCCAAAGGAACAGACCGTTACAGATAGAGAGCTGGCGTCATCCACTTCAATGAAAAACAAAAATTCTAGCGCTTCTCCCTTCCCACCTTATGTGCATTACACATACTTAAAGAAACTTACATTGGGCATCTACCCATATCAATCTGCAAAGGTTTCGATAGGATTTTCCTTATAAACATGAATAGCTAATGACTCTGTACAACCTAAGAGGTATTTTCTCAGCTTGGGACTCTTTTATATATATATATATATATATATATATATATATATATCATCAAAAAGAATTCAAGAAGAAACTAGAATTTGCTTTAGCTTGTGTCCATAATTTGAATCCTGGTGTTTTAATCCATCTAAGAATTAACTCCTTTTTTTCTCACAGAATATTGGCAGGGAATTTTGTGGTAGTAGGGAGAACAGAGTGAATCGTGGGATGACTTTTTCAGTGAGAAATTTTGTCTGGGACTCCCGCTTGTTATTGTCCAAAGAACATGGAATATAATGGTTCCAAGATTTTCTTTCACATGAGATTTGGGGCCTGGTTTGTTATCTGTGTAGAATGAATTCTTCACCACATGAAAATCCTCTCATACCTCTGTACCTTTCGTAGTATGTTTTTGCCGCTACATAACCACCTTTCTCTAGATCTTGGTCAGGAGATTGTTTGGGGATTGTAGGAAATGATTGATCTCACCTCTCTCTGCCAAAGCTGATGCCATTTTTATTTCCCTGAAAAGCAGCTGGCTTCCACATTTTGCTTGGTGATCTTCATCTACTAAAGGATGGGGGCAAGGGGGAGAAAAGGAGTCAAAGACCCTTTCAAGGAACTTTGACATCTATTTTTAAGCTTTGGAGAAATAAAGGAAAAGAGGTATAATTCAGGAATAATGGCCTTCATATCTAGACATACAAGCAAAGCACTGTGTGAAAGAGGGGACTTTTTCTTACAAGGTAAACTAGTAAACAGGCAAGAAGAATAAGTTGAAAAAAACATTCTGAGCAACTCAAGCTGTAAGAAAGTTTTAATATGCAGATGACATCCCAAAAATGATGCCTGGGACTGTGACAGTCACAGTACCTCTGTCCCACTGAGCCTGACCTGTACTGCCTTTTCCCTCCCCAGGTTTAAAAGAAAGATTAGAGAATAGGAAAAATAGAAGTGTCGCTTCTTTTTCAATTTCTGCATTCCCCGTAGGAAGCCTAGCAAATTTCATGGTATACATTCAGACCCTAAGGTGAAGAATTTATAACTGGAGTTCACTTGGATGAGGACTATGTGCAGTGTCATTTTGTTCAAACACTCTGTGTAGCATTTCATGTCACAGAGTCAGAGATAAGGAGAAGAGACGAAGAAGCACTGTATCATTTCTTCATCGCAGAGTCTTCCTGAATGGGAATGCTTGTGGAACAACAATGCATTACTCCAACTGGCTAGCTTAGAAATCAGATTCTTAGCTTATTAATCATCATTCCAATTAAAAAAAAAAAGAATTGATCCTTTAACAGTGAAATAATATCCTTTTGTTTTTCTTTAATTAAGCCCATCAGTTTTTCATTTCTTCCTGTTAAGAAAATGAAAATAATCTTGAACAGTAGGAAGTTACTCATTGAAACACTGACTCTCTTGAGCATATCTGACATCTTATTTACTCAGTATTTTTGGACTGCAGTGTTATTTTGCTACTGTCTTTAGGGTTTGTTTGTTGTTGAGGGGGAAGGGTTGATTTAAGTCTCATTTCTATTTCATTGGCAGCAATTTAGTTAATGACATAAATACATGGTTAGTCTGTCCTTTCTTCCTGTTTCCATTTCCCAAACACCTGATTTCTTTCTTACTTTATTCTCTTTCACTTTTTCTCTCCTTTTATGAATTTCTCCCCACTTGCACTGGCTCTTTTTATCCTAAGTAAAGAATTGAAATGCACCTGAAATGTAACAGTAACCAAATGGACTTTTTTGCCAATACATTATTCTGTTAGAGGTATGGGAGAAGAGGTGCCACCCTCAGTTGTGGTCCTCAGTGTGTAAGTGCTGACAAGAAGACTGTCGCAAGTTTTGCTATGTAAGGGTTCGGTAAGTAAGAGCATGATAAAAACGTCTAACCAGGGGCCCAGGCTTATCGTTCAGAGGCGCTGAAAGGCAGCTCAATTTGATCCTTTGCCTGTGTAAGAAAGTACTTAGCTGAAAAGAGATTTTGCTTTTCTATTTTTCTTTTTTTTTTAAAGTTATTCTTGGATTTATGATTTTATACAGTTAGACTTATGTCTGTGTCTAAGAAAGCATATCCTCAGAAGGAAGAAAACATGTAAAGTTTTCCTTCAGTAGGTGGAAGGTATGACTCTGAAACAAACTGCAGCTAATAAGAGTTAACAGAAACATTTTAAAAGGGAATTAAAATGATGGCAGAACTCATAGTAATGGATGACATTAGGAAATTGAAATTGAAAACATGCAGTATACATAACAGGAGGATTCACCACTGTTTTTTAATAAATTTTAACTCCTTGTTTTACATGGCAGAGAGATTGTTAAAATTGACAAGATTAAAAAATATTATTCTATATGGGAAAGACATAGCTTCCAGTATTATACCTGCTGCGCTTTTGTGTGACTGTCATGAATTTTTCAACTTTATTAAGGAGTTTTTAAGTTTCTATTTGTTCTCTAGACAGTTCTTTAGGACCCATATTTGATGATCAGGGAGCCTGAACTGAGGGGTTTGAAAAGAAAAATTTTAGGATAATGAATATTTTACATGCCAAAAATAAATTGCTTTCAGCTGGCTTAATATAATAGCAAAACCAATATTAAAATGAGTACCTCCATTAGCAGGGTTTTAATAATGTTTTTTTTTTTCCTTCTTTTAAAATTTAAGCAAGAAAGATTTCATTGACTTAAATCATTAGGATGGCTGTTTGGGGTACCTAATCAGGTATAGGTAAAGAAAGCTGGCCACTCCTGTGCCCTCTGCCAGTGCTAGAGGGCAGTGGATATGACTGGGAGGCCACTTGTGAGATATGGGCAAAAATTATACACTAAGTATATTCATGAAAGGGTCCCTTGGGGATCCCTGGGTGGCTCAGTGGTTTGGCACCTGCCTTTGGCCCAGGGTGTGATGCTGGAGTCTCACGTCAGGCTCCCTTCATGGAGCCTGCTTCTTCCTCTGCCTATATCTCTGCTCCTCTCTCTCTCTCTCTCTCTCTCTCTCTCTCTCATGAATGAATAAATAAAAAAATCTTAAAAAGGGGGGAGGGACACCTGGATGGCTCAGAGGTTAAGTGTCTGCCTTGGGCCCAGGGCATGATCCTAGAGTTCCGAGATCCAGTCCCACATAAGGCTCCCTGTATGGAGCCTGCTTCTCCCTCTGCCTGTGTTTCTGCCTCTCTCTCTGTGTGTCTCTCATGAATAAATAAATAAAATCTTAAAAAAAAAGGGGTCCCTTGAGTGAGAATGCCTACAAACATTCTTTGTTGACCTTTTGTCAAAACCTAAGTCAGCTAGGTTATCTGCTGCTTTTTCTAATACTGCTTTTTTTTTTTCTTTTTTTAGGTAAGGTATAAAATTAGAGTACCAGAAAGAACCCAAATCAAGGCCTCCTCTAGACTTTGTGGAAAGACTTACTAAGTTGCTATGAAACATACTTAAAAATTCATATTGTTACATAGTAGTGCATTTATATATGGTACATAGACATGCAGAAAGTGTACACTTGTCCATTGGTTGTGAGAATCAAGTGATTTATTTCTAGTTTTGCTGAGGATTTGTTAATGGTTGCCTCAGATGCAATGAGTGTGTGGATGGCTCCTCTCCCCCTCCCCCCCCCTTATAGGAATTTTAAGAATCTCACTGTAATGATTCCTAACACCTTGTAGCTTTCTGGTCCTTGAGCATAGCTTTTTGGTGAAGCTCAGTGTCATTCATTTGGAAATAGCTTGATTGATTCTTATTTTAAATCAATGACAAACTATAGTTCTCCTCATACAAGTCAAAACTAAGCTTGGGTTAGAGACACCAAGATGAGAGTCTTTGACTCAAACTTCAAATGTCTCCTTGTTTCCCTTCCTTGCCACTTTCTTTTTTTTTTTTTTTTTTCTCTTGAGCAACTGTGGAAAGTAATCATGAAACTGAATAAATCTTAAAATATGTTACCAATTCTATTATCTACTAAATAGAGCTCATTGGGGAAATAGTTTTTCCATTTTTACTTTATTTTTGACATTTATCATAAATTAAGTGGAAAAGGGTAGAGTTGGAAGTCCAACATCTGGGAGAGCTTGTTTCAGTAGCCAGCCTGGAAGCCCGAACCCTGGCTTCATACAGGTGAGACATGTTATGGGAATAAAGGCCTTATGCATTTAATGAACCCTGCCTGCCTGTCAGCTTGGTTTTTCATGCACCATTGTTGTTCAAATAAGAAAAAGAGAGTGTTCACAGCCTGTGGTGAGATTAGAGTAATGAAAATGAAGTGTTAATCTGTTGATAGCAAGCACATCTCATATCCTGCATCCTGGGCCACATTCATGCATGTATAATATATTCCAGGTTTTCTCATGGTCAGAGAAGCTTGGATGTTCATTATATTAAAAACACCCTTTTGGTAAAAGTGAGAAGTTGGTTATTTTAACTTGTGCAAACAATTTATGTTTAGTAATTTCTCAATAAACTAGCCAGTCGGGGCAGCCCCGGGTGGCTCAGAGGTTTAGCGCCGCCTTGATCCCAGGGCCTGATCCTGGAGACCCGGGATCGAGTTCCATGTCAGGCTCCCTGCATGGAGCCTGCTTCTCCCTCTGCCTGTCTCTGCCTGTCTCTCTCTCTCTCTCTGTCTCTCATGAATAAATAAATAAAATCTTTAAAATAAATAAATAAATAAATAAATAAAATAAACCAGCCAGTCAGACCTGCCTTCTGAGTGTTCTGATAACCCACTGTTCTTTAGATGTCAGTAGTCCTGTACTTTTTTTTTTAAAAAACAAATGCAGAATGCTGACCTGAGCCTCAACATAAGCCTATTTTATAGAAAGAAGGAAGGAGTTAAGTGAGCACAGTACCTTAATCTCCAATACAACACAGGTTAAATAATATTAAACACTCATCTCATACTTCATTTTTCATCTTAAAACAATAAAGTGCAAACAAAAATAACAAAATCAGGAGTCTTCTAGAACTGCTTTATGTATTTATAGCTGCCTTGAGGAGACCAGTATAAACCTTTGGTCATCATGGGTGGGAATTACTGTGGTTTTTCATAGAATTCCCTTTCTAAAATGTTATAGTTGACCAGTCAACATGAATTTAATGAATTATACTTTACCTGGTATTCTTTAGTTTTTTGCCTTTTTTTTGTTTTACATTTTATCATTTTTGGGGGTGCCTGGGTGGCTCTGTTGGCTAAGCATCTGCCTTTGGCTTAGGTCATGATCCCAGTGTCCTGGAATCAAGCCTGGCATCTGACTACTTGCTCAGCAGAGAGCCTGCTTCTCCCTTTCCCTCTGCCCCTACCCCATGTCTCCTGCTTGTGATCTCTGTTTCTGTCTCTGTCTCAAATAAGTGAATAAAATCTTTTAAAAATTAAAAAAAAGAATTGTATCAATTTTCTAAGTAGGCTCCATGCCCAATGTGGGGCTTAAACTCATGACCCTGAGATCAAGAGTTGCCACCAACTGTGCCAGCCAGGCACTCCTGTTTTTTTGTCATTTTACAATCGAGGGGTTTTAATTTTTTTTTCTAGAGCTATTATATTTAACAAAGAAAGAGATTAAGTTTAGTCTTAGATTATACCAAGATGTAAAGAAAATAATGTGAACATTTATATGCATGCTGTCCCATAAGATCATCTCTTTAAGAAGTACCTTAAGAGATGGTTTCAAAAGAAGTGTAAAAAGGGGCGGGGAGCGGTATATTAATAATTGAGTTCCAGGTGTCTGCTTCTAATTGCTAAAATTTCAAACATAATGGATATTAAGGAAAAGTGCTTCCCATAAGGAATATATCATATTGTTGTTCAGATATCAGGCCAAACACTATATTTATTGAGCTCATACTTACGGTATTTTTTTCTTTTCTGATTTCAACTGGGGTTAAGGAATTAGTATGATTGTGATTTTGTGAACTATTAAAGTTAAGTTGATAAGAGTCAAGAAAATTTGGGGATTAAAGTCTGATTGTGATGTAAATTTGGCATATATTCAAGGATTACTTTTTATTTTATTTTATTTTATTTATTTATTTATTTATTTATTTATTTAAATGCTGATGCTGAGAGGGATGCATTTTCTTTTATTTTTTATTTTTTATTTATTTATGATAGTCAGAGAGAGAAAGAGAGAAAGGCAGAGACATAGGCAGAGGGAGAAGCAGGCTCCATGCACTGGGAGCCCGACGTGGGATTCGATCCCGGGTCTCCAGGATCGCGCCCTGGGCCAAAGGCAGGCGCCAAACCGCTGCACCACCCAGGGATCCCTCAAGGATTACTTTTTAAAGGTGAAAATGTAAGAAAAATGCTTCCCTCTTAGGAAGGAAACACCTAACTAAAAACTAATCTTTCAAGAATGTAGGCCAAAGAGGAAATATAATTTCAAAACACTATACCAAAGTTGATGTAAATTTTACTTTTTATGAAATTGTGTTATGACCTATTTAGTGCATTGCTGTATTTGTCCAGTACATCAGAGATAGCCTGTTAGTGCAGTTGAAGGAAAAAGGTTTTCTTTCTTTCTTCTGCTAATATAGTGTGCTCCTAATTTGAAAAATCCACTAATAGGTAGAAATACTGTGTTGCTGTGATTCATTGGAAATAGTGAAATATAAAAGATTTTCTTCTTGTACTTCAGTTCAGTTAAAAAAGAAAAGCAAATAGGAATGCTTGGTGACTTTGTCATAAACATCTGCTTTTAGGTAATAATCATTTTTAAAGAAATATGACATGATTTTGGGGGTCATTTGAACCTGCAATAATGTCCGTTTAGTTTAAATATATGAATGCCATATTGTGGCATACATGTGGAGCCAGTAAAGATGAGTATTTGCTACAATGTTAATGCATCCTACATGTTGACTTTTAAAATTTACCTTGAAGCTATATTCTATTTTCACATTAGGGTCAGTTTTCACTTAACTACATGATCATTCTAGAAAGGAAGTGCAGGAGTGTTAACATGTGAAGGAACAAAATGGATATGTAGATCTGGGCAGTAGTTTAACGTGAACATCTTTTCTGGGCTGTAGAGAAGCATGTGGTTGATTGAAAACCAGTGTAAATCTTTGTCAGACTACTCACTATATAAGACAAGATCATCAGTTCTGGATTTCCTTTTTAAAAGTATTTTAATTATGAAAATGACTTTGCTTTGCATTTGTGTTTTATCAAACAAGTGTGTTTTGAGATTCTGCTACCCACTGTCTTACATTGGTTAAGCCCATGAGATATGTATTTTTAAATCTGTTCCTAGATGCCCCCCCCCTTTTTTTTTCTTCCACAAGCTCCACCAACTGTCTTTGGAGTAGTGTGACATTTTAAAGATCAGTAGTTGCCTAAAAGGGCATGTGGAGGTAAGGCAAATTGAACAGGTGGAGTGAGTCTTGTGGGGTCTGTGGTGGACCAGAAAGTTCTTCAGCTTTAGCCAGTTGTTACCAGGTAGGAACACAGGCCCAAGTTGGGAAAGGATCCAACACCACCTCCTCCTCCTTTCCCTCCCCCTCTTCTTTCTCCTCCTCTACTTTGTCTTCCTTCCCTTCCTCCTCTTAACCCTTCTCCTCCACCTGTCTTCTTCTTAACTGAGAAGCCAGAAATCAAGATTTTTATGTGAAATCTCCTGATTTTTAAATCTTGGCAACCTTTTCAAATATTTTTTAAAGTGTGTGGTCCAAACAAAACTGATCTGCAGGCTATATTCAGCCTACTGGCTGCCAGATAGAAACCTCTGTTTTAGATAATATTTTAATGGATGAAGATAATAGTTTCATTGCATGTGATCATTCGTCTTGGGAATTCCCCGCTGAGATGAACCAAATTCATTTTTTTCCACAATTGAAAAAAAAGATTTGGTAAATATGTTTCTGGTACTGATAGTTTTGAAGTTTAACTCCTCTTCTTATAACCCACAAATAAAAAAAACCTGTGAGCAGAACAAAAAAAAAATGGTCAAAGTATTATAATGAAGGAAAAGTAAGAATTTTAGAATTAAAGAGAAAGTAAGGGAGATTTCTAAACTCTGAAAAGAATCCCATGATTTTTATCAGTCATTGATGTAGATGAAAAGCTGAATTCCACTATAAAAAGCTTTTCATCTCACCTTTCAGCAGTGATTCTTGGCCCTAAATCTTTGTGGGATTGCTGTAATTTACCAGGCAATTGATTATGATGTCATGAGGACAAGATGGACCACAAGGGGAAAGCTTCCCCATCCCAGTTCAGGCAAGGCCAATATTTGATACAAGCTTCAAGAAAACATCATTTATATTGTTTAAGATGAAGTTTTCAGTGTCTATTTAAATTTCTTAAAGGGGCTCTTTAAAAGATATAATCTATTCATAATTGAAATTCTCCAGGCAAATCAGATATCAACATTTTCAAGAGAACAGGTAATTAATTGGTTTGAAATTCAAATTGAAGGTCATCCTGTTATTGATTTTTGTGGGAACAGGAAACAAGAGCATCTTGTTAAAATGATCTGCCAATGGGGCCTAGGTATGCCTAGGTTCTGTCTAGGGCCTTGTTGAGCAGCATCACTGGACAGTATCAGACACCAATCAGAAGGGAGTCATTCCCGATGTAAACATAATAAGCTGTTGGTTGGCTTCCAAAACTGCACAGAAGAACTGAACTAGAGAAAAGACCAGAGATTAACAGTTTGTTTTACTCTAAGTCAGGTATTTCAAATCAAGTGACTGGTGCAGCTTGTTACGAAGCATCTGTACATGTGTCTGAATGACGTTGGTATGCCATGTTCAAGTTCATGTCAACACAGCTGTGACTTACTACTTTCAGAAACCTTTCAACTGGGAATTAGATAAGAAATATCTTTAATACAAGAGGAGGAGAGCACTGAAGTAAATAGGGTGGTGGAGAATAAAAGAAAAATACACTCTAGATGCTATTAATTTTTATAAAATAACATTTGTGCTTTATATTTGTTTTGTTCCATATATGCATCTATTTTAAAGCAATAATTTCTCTCTATGCTGTGTTTATACTTTTTGAGAATGGTATAATGTGAAGGTAACATGAACGAAGTGGGTGGTGAACATTATGCCTTTCTAAATTGAAATAAGTATTTTAATTTAAGCTGTGCTAAACAAGTTGGAAACTTAATGCAGCTTCTTGTGGTTTAAAGTAAAATTCTTTAAAAAAAAAAAAAAAAGGAGGGTGGGGGAAGCAAACCTTCAATTCTAGATACCCTGAAGCTGTTAATTCAGTTATTTCCAGGTTGACATAGTTTTGTGTAGGCATGACAGTGGCACCAACCATCTACATTAAGCCTTAACATTCCACAGAACCATTTCAAGTTTATTATGAGCTTCAAAGCGTGCTCATCCCTAAGAGAATATCAAGTTTAAGCATGTCACTTTGCCATAGTCACAGTTAACTTTCTTAAATCAAAAAGTACTTTTCTTGAATCAAAAAGGCTGATTTTCTATAGGTGATCCTTGAAGAAATTTCTCAGTTCTGTAAAGAGTCATTTTTCTGACCCATGTTGCTGTCCTCTTGAGTTCTATCGATCCATCCCAGTAGTAGTGGTTGGAAACTATCTCAAATAAAGCAGGACTTATCACAATTTGTTTGAAACTCTGAGATGATGTCAACATTCTTTTTCAGCTTTATTTCAAGAGTTTGTCATTGATCCCATTTTAGCAATTCACAGTTGGATTTTCATTGCAGTATTTAGAAATGGAGCCGAGGAGGAAAAAGATGCTCATGTTTTTTTCCTAATAGCTGGGAGTTTTCCAACACGGCTAGTGCTCTGGGAGAGAATATGGGGCTCTTCAGCCCGATCCTCATGGTGCACTGTTTCTCTTTGTAGGGAAAGCCATTTCAGAATATGAAATGCCTACCCTTTTGGAGTCCCCTGGTCTTTGGTTCCTAACTCAGTTAATAAACCATCCCTGTCTATACCTTGCATCTCAGAGATGGAACTTGACGGACTAGTCAGCATTGCAAAGGTCACCCTAAAGCTATTGGCAGAATACACTGCCCTTTGTTGCTCAATGATGATAATGCTACTGTAGCAGTTAACTGGATGCATTAGATGGAGCTACTTTTCCAGAATACCAAATTATCTATTTATTTTCATTTAAACACCTGATAGAATGCCCATTCACAAGCTGTCTCAAGTGTGTTTTCAAAAGGGATCTTAACAATACTGGAAATATCAGTGCTTTGGCCACAGGAGGGATAACATACAGTGTGTGTACGTTTGTATGTTTTGCTTCAGTGAAAATACTTCTAAATTATACTCATATTGCCTGAAGTGAATAATTTTTTAAAAGATTTTATTTATTTATTCATGAGAAACACAGAGAGAGGCAAAGACACAGACAGAGGGAGAAGCAGGCTCCCTGCGGGGAGCCCGATGTGGGACTGGATCCCAGGACCCAGGGATCATCATGACCTGAACCAAAGGCAGACGTTCAGCCCCTGAGCCACCCAAGTGTCCCTGAGGTGAATAATTTTCCAACAAATTTGGAAGTCCAAGCTATCCCAAAATGATTCCTAATGTTAGTCTTCTGTTAGTGTATCAATATTTAAAATTATGTTATAAATTGACTTTTCTAAAAGAAAAATATAAAGTTTCATTTCCTTTCATATTGTTCTCCAGAAATATAAAACGCGGAAATTAAGCATAGTGCAAAAGTGGACTTCACTGTATTTTTATGTATGCAAATTTACTTCACAATTTACTGAAATATTAAATTGTATTCAGAATTATAGAGGAATGATTAATAAAATGATCAAGCTATTTATTTGAGGCAGGGGGACTGTACTTGAAGTAGTTTGTATTTTGCATGCTTACATTAATTTTTGTGGCACCAGCACAGTCTTGATACAATCTCTAGTACACAGGTAGCATCTTTGCTTTATTTCTCATTTAAATAAAAATGAGTAAAGATCCAAAATGTTAAGGTGCTAATGACTTTCATTAATGATCTTCACTTCACTACCTGTACTTTGGACAAACCGCTTTCCCACTTATCCCTCCCCCAGTTGTCTTTGGTCCTAATCGGATTGGCTAAGCAATTGAGGCATTCAGAATTACTTCCTCCTTGGTTTCAAAATGAGTAAGTGAAGACTCAGAGAAATCCCTTTAATTTACCTTTTAGTATCTTTGAATAGAGCAGATTCTGTCCTGCCTTCCTTTCATGCATTCATTCAGTTTCTTATTGAGCTAGGTAAGCATGTCTAAAGTGGAATATATTCCCTCTCTCTCCAAAATAATAGAATGAAATCAGTGTTCAATTAATTTTGTTGCAGTAATTCAACACTCAAAGGTAACTAAATGATTTCAAATAGGGTGATGGTTGGCAATTAAGTTCAGACACTGTACAGTATTTGAAAACAGTATAGTGACAGTTTTGTTGTGGGTTCTTTGTGACTTAAACATTTGTTGAAAGGACTTTTCTTTTAGAGGTATGTTTATTTTAGAATAATAATCATTTCATGCTGTTCATTTTTTTTTCCAGTTGACCCATTCTCCAGACCTTTAAAAACGTTTTTAAGTGGATGTAAATTCCATTTTAATTAGGCCAGTGCAATCTAATACTGCAACTAGTCGACAATAGAAGAAACATGCTGGAAGTTAATACAACCCAAATCAACCATAGCCAGATAATTCCCCTGATCTTCATAACAGCCCCCTTCCCCACCTCCACAATTAAATGACCCTGTTGTTCTGGAGTTTCAACAAGACATTTAAGGTTCATTTAAAAAAAATGATCATCCTTTACAGGATTCTTTGCTCTTGCATTTCTTTCTTTCTTTCCCTTGCCACACAGCTGTCACTGGTATAGGAGAAAGATTGGGGGGAGGGGAAGAGGAGGAAGCCCTGTTCAAATCGTGTCACGTAGCACTAATTCATCTGCTCTCATTAGAGGGAGCGAGGGACAGCAGTGATGGCCAAGAGCTGCACTCCACACATGACACGCGAACAGTTTGGGGAATAGAAAATTGCTTTCTCAGGAAGCCCAGCCAATTAAGGACTTGACCATATTGAATGTCAAGTGTTAATTTAGGTTTTTCTTCATTTTCCCAGTAGTAATGCGGGTCCTGTGATGAGCAAATACATGTCAAGTAAAAGTTGATTGCATGAAGGACCCGGGTATTATATGTCACTGACAAGTCACAAATGTACTGAAGTCTTTTAACCCCTTAGGTGAGTGAGGTGGGGGAGGGTTCTGGGAGAATGGGATTAATGGTACCAATAATGATAAGAATAGTTTACACAGGGATAGCTGGGATGGGACAGACAGCAATGGTAATTCATGCAAAGTCCAGGGATAGGACAAATCCTACTCTTAGGGCATAGAGGCCCTGGAAATGCATACAGTATGATCCTTTCCTATTGAAAGGATACTGCCTAGGATATATATTCTGTCTCCTCTAAGATTTTATGAAAAGGGAATGTAGTGTACTCCACAGTCTTGACCCAGGAAATTCCTTATTAATTATCTCCTCTGAAAGAAGTAAAACATTCATTAAATAATGATACTATTTTGGACATTTTAATTCGTTGGCTCGGTGCAGCTGTAAAAATTCTGACTGTTTATAATTTCAGTTTCTAATCAAGTATGCATTTTAAAAAGTGACTCTGTGTAATGCTATGTCATAGAAAAGATGCAGAACATAAGATTGAAAGAATGTTTGTTTTCTGTCGTAAGTACCTCTGTTGGTGATGTTTAGCCAATAGAAACTGGTAGAAGGTCCATCATTGTCTTTCATTCCTTTTGTGCCCAGTTGTAGAGGGGAAGATATTCAAGCTTCAGTGAGTGAGGTAACTTCACCTTTTTTAAAACTAAATGTTGAATGTTGCCCATCATGTATAGCATCTCATTTCCATTCATCAGCATTTATTTACATATGAATGTCTCAAAAAGGAGAATGTCTGTTTCTGTTGCAGTTGTACAAGTTGCAAATAAAAATACCCAACAGTTTACTGCTTTGTATAATTTAAAGTCTTAAAGTGAAACTCAGAACAGTTCCAGTTCAGTCATTTGTGTTCTTTATATGTAGGACCACTTTCCCCCTTAATATCTTTGAAGAAGTGATCATAATTAAAACACTTTTTTGAAACTTAGTCCCTTCTGTTTATTTCCAATTTTCAGACACTTCTCTTTGTGTGTTGACAGAACTTGCACCTTAAAAACTTAAGTCTGGTAATGCTTTAATTTTGGCAGCAAAATTCCAACAGAATCTCTCTCAGGTTAGAAATACTCTAATGATGCTATCATTATATTAAAAGTGAGCTAAGTTTACATTAAGGAACAATTAGGTAACAATTCCAAGAATTTGATGTCTAATAAAATAGGTTTTTCTTAAGAAAGGAACATTAAAAAAAAAAAAAAGGAACATTAGAGTAGGATGTAATGTCAGTTAACATCTCCCCTCCCTGTATCAAACCTAACCAAATAGAATAAGCTTAGCTTTCCCTTCCTTTCCTATTTTTTATAAGCTCTGTCTATGGAACTCTGTGGCATGGTGAGAGTACTGTTTAATTACAGTCCCATTGTCAGCAGCTTCTCTTCCGCTGGGTGTGCTGAGAGACTTAAGTAAGTTTCTGTAAAGTAAATTCTGATGATGGCAGCTCGGGTTGCTGATTCAAGTTATTCCTTCTCTTCTGTGTCACTTTTGACGGATGGTACCTAATGCAATCAACCACAGACCAAGAAAGCCTTTTTTTTTTTTTTTTGGTTGCATTGGTAACTGAACCATAGAGTTCTCCTCCTCCCTTGAACTCTCCTTCAGATGAAGGAAGAAGGCTCACTCCTTCTTGCCTCTCCCCTACCTTCCCTCCCCAGTACTTCAGCCCAGATAGGAAAGTGAATAGAACTGCAGTACTACCCAGGACAGGCTTTACCTAAACCTTCTTTTCCCAGTGGTGAAGCTGAAGCTGCCTCCCTTTGCGTGCGTTTTTGATAAATTTAAGAAGTCAAATCGCTGACACAGATAGATAATCCAAGTGTATAGGGTGAAGAGTTATAAATTAACACATTATTCCCTCTTAATGTGAAATACTTGAGAATGCATTTTCTCAGTCCCCTGACATCTACCCAGTGAGGGCTCGCATTGTACTTTTCAAGTGGCATTGATTTGTTAAAGCGCTGAATTAGCATCTCCGGCCAGCTGCTTGATCCACTGTGGTGTTGGGCTCCTATTCTGCCTCTCTCCCCGCCAGCCACCCCTTTTCTTCCTTCAGCCTCCCTCTTCTTTTCTCTCCTTTTCTCTGCTGGTTTCCACGTCACTCCTTCCAGCCCTTTCCTACACTCTTTCTCTCTCATTGCCTTTTTGCTTGTAGCTTGCTTTTCTTTCATTCTGCTTTAATCCTACACCATCTTCTTTTTCTTCCTTCTTGATCTGCAGATCTGCGCATCTCCTTATCTTTCTTATCTCTGCCTCTGAGGTTTACTTTAATTTAGGGTTAGCGTCTCTTAACTGCCTGAGTGTGGGGTAGTGGTGGTTGATTTAGCCAATCCTCTGGCTCCAAGTGGACTCTTGTTAAGAAGAATAAGTTATCATATGAGTGCTTGTGTTCCTTGTAATAGAAGTCAGTGAAAAAAATCTCACCTATTTTGCTTTCTAGAAATTAAAAGGTAGCATACAAAACCTTTACACTTGTATTTCTAAATGCCGTTTCACATGGTAAGGCTTTCTTTTTAAAGGAAAATGAAAATCACCAGTGGTTATCACAGATTTGATAATCTCAAATGTACTCACCAAAATAAGTTATTAATTCTGTAAAACTTGAGTTTTTACAACTTCTTGCATTTCAGTGAACTTACTGATAGGACTTTTCTAGAAAGTTCTATGTTGTTGATATAATTTAATATATTTGTGGTATTTGTACCATGTTATGGTTTCCTCATTATGATGCATCACTCTACCATCACAGTGAATACATTATAAAATTGGTTGACAATTTGAGAAATAGAATAAGATAGATTATCACTTTCTTGAGTGATGTATCTCAAAATTGCAGAGGTCTTCAAAGGAAATGCATCACAATTGAGAGGATTTAACATGCCTCTTGCGTGTTCACAGACCTTCACTCTTTTCTTTCCTGAATGTTCATCCTAGATACTTTGGGATCACTGTGTTGATTAATTTGATACAAGCAGAAAAAAAAAGTGTCTGGATTTAAATGGCAAGTATTCTTTGTAATTTTAATCTCTTGCCTTGACTTGGTGCTGTCCTCATGTTTAGTAAGTTTCCCAATAAAACAATAAAATTTGATATTTGAATATACATTGATAATAAGTCAGGTAACTTGAAAAAAGTCATGTCTTTTTTTGCTGTGTTTTAGTATAGATTAAAATGAGTTTGATTTACATGTTGAAATGGAAATATTTAGCTTAGGCTACCTTAATCTTTGCTTCTCTGTTGGGTTGATCTCTTACTCTCTGTCCCCCAAGTTAAATATAATTCCCCTCCCTTTTTTTTTTTTTTAAGTTAATTGCTGTGCTCCTATCTAGAATTAGCATGGTTTGGCTAAGGTGAAGGGATTAGAATGACTTTTCAAGGCATGATAATGTCTGTTTAAAGGAAAGAAAAAGAAAAAATTCTTTTAACTAGGGCTTAAAACTAATTCCAACTACTAAGGAGACAAAAATTACGTTAAAGAAGACAGTTTGGTTTTATTTTATATGTGCATGTTAACTTGCTTAAAGATCATCATTTTGTATTTTAGAGTATTCTCTTAGATGAAATAAGTTGTTCTTCATTTGTTACTGAGAAGGGCACATGGCCTCACTCTAGGAGGTTAAAGCTGGAACACCTTCTCCCTTTTGTAGGGATAATTCACCACTCACCTGGCTGTAGTTCAGGGTTAAAGGCAGGATGGAAAGACTTGCTGCTTTTTAGACCTACCTATGACTATAGCAGAGAGGAGAAATAAAGACAAAAAAAATAGGGCAATGTTGAAAGTGAAAGTGCCCTATAGGAAAATAGTTAATGATCAGAAAAGGGGGAAAAATGAATAATCAGAAAAGTGAAAAAATAGAAAAGAAAAAATCTGGAAGGTGTACTATAGCAGTGGAAGTTTTAATTAAAACTTTTTAAAACTGAAGGTGATTTAAATTTTTAATTTGTTGTACATATATTTTTCTTTGTTTCTTGGTTTGTCAGTTCCTTGGAAGGCAGAAATCTCTGCATAAGTAATAAAGCAACAAATCAATAAATCTAGGAATTTTTTTTTTATCTGATTTGTTGCTTGTTTTGTAATAGCACTTCAGCCACATGGAATGGTTAAGTGTAGATGTTGTAGAATTCAACACCTTTGAGTTTTTCCTCTAAGATTCTCAGGAGAAATGAGAATTATTTCTGTTTTTGTATTTTGTAAATCTAAATTAAATGTCACTTAAATGTGAAAGAACCGGCAGCTTTGATAAGTAGTCCCAAAAGCAAACCATTTTGTCAGTAATCATAACCTAATTATGAATGCAAATGCAAAGTTTGTTTTTTAAAAAGTCCTGAACAAACAAAGGAAACAAAAACAGACCACTCTGGGACACAGGGAAAAAGCATCCTCACACTTAACCTACGAGTTTCAGTAGTAGCAGTAATAATAAGAACTTTTGGCATCCTCCCAAATCCTGTTGAGAGGGAGCAGCAAATGGCCTGCGCAGTGTGTGGCTCTGCAGAAGTTCCAGAGTGACACATGCATCACAAGCTGGTCACAATGTGAAGGGTCAAGGGTCATGTTCAAGAGCTGGGTGTTGCTGGACAGGCCTGAGGAAGCAGAGGTGGCCCCTCTGTGCTCAGTGTGTGGGTCTGTGTACTCCTTTCCCGTCAAAGCTGGCCCAGCACGGCCAAAAAAGCGGTTCCTTGGCAGGGTTTAATGGCAGGATGATGTAGTCTGTTGTGACTAGTGCATTCCTTTCAGGTTAAACTAGGGAAATGGCATTGTGTTAAAATTCCAAGTCGCATGAATGTTTTATTGCCACAGTGCATTTAGCCCTCTAGGGGAGTGTGTGTGGCGGCGGGTGGGGGTGGGGGTGACTTAGAGACTCAGGAACTATCAGAAGAACACTTCCCTTGGAAAATTTTACCCACCAGTGTGAAGCTGATTTGCTGTGATGGTCACTTAGAAGGGTTTCGCTTTTTCCTAAACTGTGGCTGTTTAAAGTCTTGCAGTCTGGACAATTAACAGCTGAAGAAAATATGACAAGACACACGAAAAGTGGTTGGGAGATAGAGAGGAGGAATGCGCCCGAAAGGAGCTGAGCTGCCTGCTTGTGTAAACTACCCGAGCGAGAGCCCCCTCCCCCGGCCTTGGTCCCTGTCCCCCACCCCCACCCCCCTTCCCTAGGCTGTGTTTTGCTGTCTGCCTGAAGGCCAAGAGTGATCTGTTAACCTTGCAGTACTGACCGGGAGGCCACCGCAGCTCATGGTACTGTATGTTACCATTACTACTCCCTCATTCCTTTCACTGGATGGTTTGGTTTCCTTTTTTTTTTTTTTTTTTTTTATTAACCATTTCTCTGTAATAACGGTTTATATTAGTCAGAGGGATACAATTTTGGAATGCAGAAGGTCCAGTTTAAAACAAAACAAACTTAAGTATGGTGCCTGGTTTTTTTTTTCCCCTTGGCGTTTAGAAGAGGTAAACTGAACCATTCTAATTCAATTGTAGCCAAAGGTTTCCAGTGTGATTTAAAATCAGGAATTCTGGAAATAGGGCAGTTTAAAAGATGCAAGTCATCTGGGCTGTGGATCTTGTAAAGGGACTTTGTTGTGAAACCACGTGAACATCTTCAGGGTTTTAGGACATTTTCATGCTTTGCAGTTGTCTCAGATCTATCCATTTTGTAGGTTTGCCTCTACCCCAGTCCCTCTCCAGGGGAAACTCTATAGCCTTCTCATTCGCTGTTGAGGCTTACAGTTAGCTGAGGTGTGTATGATTTGATTTTGGTTGTAATAGTGCATATGACATATAACACTCAGGATTGCGTTCATGATTTATCTGACTCCAGCTAATTTATAAGAAATTAAAGTGCGGGTGTATGGAACAGCCTTCTGATTTTGCATTGTGACTTGATAAAATATTTATGAGCCTTTTGCCCAATGAATAGGAGAAATACGGATTTCTTTGGGTTTACCTAGATACCATAGGTAAATACCATAATAGTTTGATTTTTTATTTTGAATTGCCTTTCTGTTTCTTTTCACTTTCAACCTTAATACTTTCCCTATTTTTATGTTCTTGTGATGTCTCATTTTCTCTTCCTTAGTAATGCATATATATATATATACACACACATATATAGAGTTGTATATGTGTGTGCCTGTGTGTGCACGTACATTTTGATAACTGCCAAGTAGATAGCAAGGAAAAACTTGTAGAGTCGTAAACTGAGGTAGTTTTCTCTTGATAAATTATTTTTTTAATGTTATGTAATAGAAATTTAACTTGAGAAGATAGTACAAAAAGTAAACTATGGGTGAGTCTGTGTGCCCAATTAGAGTGTTTTGGGTACATGGTTTAGATATTTCTGTAAAGTGATGATTTTGTCAAGATAGACCTTCTGCATTTGACCAGATTAGTGTTATCCATATAATTGGTTGTTTTTATAAACAGATGGGTTCACGTTATTTATGGGAGGTCTTAAACCAACAAGCAGTCAACTCTGTGACAAAAATCAGGATTTATGTATGGATGTGGCACTCCAAAGTTTAGATGAATTGATTAGATATTTTACCTTATGTCCTAAAAATACATTAAAATTATTATTATTATTGTTGGATGTAGTAAAGTGATATTGGGAGTCTTCTGGTGATTTTTGTTTTTAGTTCTGGATTCTAAAGTGCAGTTTTCAGAAGAATATATTTTTTTAAAGATTTTATTTATTGATTCATGAGAGACACAGAGAGAGGCAGAGACACAAGCAGGCTCCATGCAGGGAGCCTGACATGGGACTCGATCCCAGGTCTCCAGGATCACAGCCTGAGCTGAAGGCGGCGCTAAACCACTGGGCCACCGCAGCTGCTCAGTTTTCAGAAGAATATTAAACTTACTTTGTGCTGAAATTTTTTCTTTCCACTTACAGCCAGTTTCAAAATTCTTTTTTTTTTTTTTTTTAGATTTTATTCATTTATTCATGAGAGACAGAGAGAGAGAGAGAGAGAAAGAAAGAGAGGCAGAGACACAGGCAGAGGGAGAAGCAGGCTCCATGCAGGGAGCCTGACGTGACACTAGATCCCGGGGTTTCCAGGATCAGGCCCTGGACTGAAGGCGGCGCTAAACCGCTAAGCCGCCCAGGCTGCCTTCGAAATTAATTCTTTATCCTAATAGTAGAAAAACTCCTTAATAGTGCCAAATTGAGGAGGGGGGAATCTGTCATGTACATTTAGAGTATCTAAAAATATATTTGTTATCCTGATCATGGAAGCAGTTTTTGATTATAAAAAGGATGTGGTTATTTCAACCTTTTCCAATTTGATTTATTACAATTTTCCCTTCATAATCCAAGAGGAAAAGAGTAGCATTACTTTGATATCATGTCTCCCTAATAAGAAAATTAAAGTTGATTTAAGATTTTTTCCCCCTGAAAATCAAACTTTGTTAATATCAATACTTGTGTCAGTGTTTTTCTATTCCCCTTGGACCCAACATTAGTATTTGGAATTGTAGATCTCGGGGTTGTGAGGGGCATTAAAAGATTGAACCTGAGTTTAGATTCCACTGTTGCAACTTACTAGTCTTTGGGACCTTGTATAAGTCATTTTAGCCATTATTTTCTTCAATTTCAAAATGCGAGAAAGAACGATTAATTTGAGAATTTGTCAGGAAGATGAAATGAGATAACACATGTGAAGCTTTGGTACCAAGTAGATACTGAATAAACTGTAGATCCCTTTCTTTCAGCTTGCCGTGGGAGGCTTGAATTTTGGGGAACAATGAGGTAAATTTAAATAAAATGTTTTAATTTCTTAAAGGAGAGATGAGGCATTGGCAGTTTCTTTTCCTTCCTTCCTTTTTTTTTTTGGTTGAGAGTCTTCTTGTGTCATCCATTAGTCTTGCATTTTTGCCACCCTGCACAATTCTCCCCAGGTTGGCGTTTGTCGATGTCAGAACGTTGCTGTTATCTCTGTGGTATCAGTTACTGCTCACTGTAGACTGGAGGCAAAGTTGGCATATTCTCCGAAGTCCTGTATACCTTCGTATCATCATTTCTAATCATGTGCCTGAGTGAAGCTTCTTGCCTTATTATACTCATTATTATTAGCATTTGATAGTAGAACTTGAAGTTTGATTTAAAAGGTAAGACCTGGCTTTGTGAATATTCACTTGTATTCATGGAATTAAGGTCACACTAAAGCTAGTAGTGTTTACATCTCTCGGAATTGAGCAGAATAGTAGCAAGCAACATACATCTGTATCTGTGCAATATTTTATCTTCCTTTCCAGTCATGCGCAATGCATTAAGTGTAGTTAAGGCTTGGGAATGGAACTATTTGTTGAGCAAGATTTTTTTTTTTTTTTAAGATTTTATTTATTTGAGAGAGAGTGAGCAAGAGACAGAGCATGAGTAGGGAGAGGGAGATGCAGATCTGCTGAACAGGGAACCCAATGTGGGACATGATTCCAGAACCTTGGGATCATGACTGACTGAGCCACTCAGGTGCCCCTAAATGTACTTCTTTTTGGGCTTTTTAATCCTGGATTATGTTTTATCAAAAGTAATTGTATTCTTCTGTGTAGTACTTTAATATTGTTATAGATGACCTTTGATTAACATTGTTATTTTGCTTAACATCTAGTTTCTCTTAGCCAACCTTACTTTGAACATACTTCATCTTCAGATCTAAAATAAGTATTTGATTTAGCCTTTATTTTCACCTGTTACTAAGAATAAAAGAATGAGGATTAAAAGCTAATAACTTCACAGCATCTCTTAGCTCATGCAATGTGCTAGACTTAGTACCCATGTTATTTTATTCAGTTATTGAAAAGCATTTAGGGCAGGTACAATTACAGTTGAGGAAAAAAAGGTCTAAAATCTGTATTCAGCAAAGTTAACTCCAAAGTCTTTGCTTTTTCTTCTGCCTCATTCTTTATCCATCTGTAACTCAAGCCTGCTACCAAAAAAAAAAAAAAAAAAAAAAAAAAGAGCAATAGTTGTAGGATCTGCTAGGAATTTTTTTCTTTCAAATTAAATTTTATAAAGAGGTCAATATGTAGAACTAACAAAAATTAGAGGTGCTCCAGATGGAAAGGGATACAGCTAGAGTCCTATCTTTTTTTTTTTTTTTTTTTTGAGTCCTATCTTTAAGGCCGCCACCAGGGATCCATGAACTGTGTGATCAGAAAAACAAAGCCTGGGATCCCTGGGTGGCGCAGCGGTTTGGCGCCTGCCTTTGGCCCAGGGCGTGATCCTGGAGACCCGGAATCGAAACCCACGTCGGGCTCCCGGTGCATGGAGCCTGCTTCTCCCTCTGCCTGTGTCTCTGCCTCTCTCTCTCTCACTGTGTGCCTATCATAAATAAATAAAAATTTAAAAAATTAGAAAAACAAAGCCTAATGCTCTGACGCTCCCAAAAAAGGAGGCATAGCAAAGCCTCAGTTTCCCCGTCTGGGTATCAAAGGTTTTGTTTATCCTGAATTTGGAGGTGCAATTATGGGGAATTCACAGGAAAAGCTAATCTCTAAATAATTTTATTTTATTTTAAGATTTTATTTAGTTATTCATGAGAGACACAGATTGAGAGGCAGAGACATATAGGCAGAGGGAGAAGCAGGCTCCATGCAGGGAGCCCAATACGGGACTTATCCCAGGACTCTGGGATTACACCCTGAGCCAAAGGTAGACGCTCAACCACTGAGCTACCCAGGCATCCCTCTGCAGAATTTTAAAAGAGAATATATCAAAAAGAAAAATAGTGTAGGTTAAATGCCAATATAAAAAAATTAGTAATGTCAATGTACAGCTTTTCAAATATTAATTTTCAGGGCACAGATTTTGCTTAATCCATAGTAGTGAAATAATTTTACTGTGGGAAAAGTCTTTATATAATGATATAGCATATCTGCAAAAATATGTACATATCATATGTGTGTAAATGTAAAAATGGAGAATATGGATACATTTAACTCAGAAAATAATGTAGAAAACACTATTTAAAATAATTTACTGGTAAAGAAATTAATTGACATGGTAATTTTCTAGTATCTTTATAAACCAGAATCTTCAAGTTTTCTAGCTTGTTAAATTTATATGTAGTACTTAATTAGAAATGTAATTTCTATTTCATTAGCTGGCATGGTGGGAAGAGTCCTGACTTTGGAGTCAGATGTATCTGCTTTTCAATTTCTTTCTTCTTTCTGTGACTTTGGGAAAGTTCTCTAAACTTTCTGAACCTCCTTTACTTCACTTAGTAATCATGCCTGGGAATTCTGGTACAGAGAGGGTGAGCTGTGTTGGTTATTATTAGCAATTTCACCTTCTGTTGTTCTTGTGGTTAGTTTTCAAGTCTTATGCAGTGTTAACTTAGTGTCTCTTTATCAGCAGTACTACTTGGGTCTTAATATTCGTATCATGTATACAGTTGGGCTTTTGCATTACCAGTTTAAAAAACAGATGTGCCAATCTTTTTTTTTTTTTTCTTTTTAAGATTTTATTTGACAGAGAGAGAGCATGAGCAGGGAGAGCGGCAGGCAGAGGGAGAGGGAGAAGCAGGCCCCCACTGGAGCAGGGAAGCCCAATAGGGGACTGGATCCCAGGACCCTGGGATCATGATCTTAGCCAAAGGCAGAAGCTTAACCCACTGAGCCACCCAGGCGTCCCTACATGTGCAAATCTTGCAGAAGCTTACTTTTATTGAGGAAAATGGAGATGGAGAAAAATCTTTCCCTTCTTACTCTTCACTGAGAATCAGTCACTGAGCAGCATAATTCTAAAATCTTATGTGGCTTTTGGGTACTTTATGAACCTTTTTATGGTAACCCTGAAGCAAGACACTGATTGAATTAATACATTTCCATTCAGGGGACTATTCTGTTAACCTCTCTTCTTCTTCCTAACCCACACACACTTTTGTAGGGGACTTTTTCCATCCAAAACTGAGGTTGCCATATATAGTGGGAATGCCAAGGCCTAGATATGTTGGTTATTAGTAGGGTTAAGAGCCTTTTTACCGGGACGCCTGGGTGGCTCAGCGGTTTGGCGCCTGCCTTCGGCCCAGGGCGTGATCCTGGAGACCCGGGATCGAGTCCCACGTCGGGCTCCCTGCATGGAGCCTGCTTCTCCCTCTGCCTGTGTCTCTTCCCCTCTCTCTGTGTGTGTCTCTCATGAATAAATAAATAAATTCTTTAAAAAAAAAGAGCCTTTTTACCTTTAAAACAAAGAAAAAGGAAAAATTTAAACAGCAACAACAAAACCAGAAGCCTGCCTAAACAAACAAAAACAAAAAATATCCTTTGTTTTCTGAAAAACTTAGTGCTTTATAAAATGCAGAATGTAAACTTTGTACCTACATTTTAAGTTTTAATGCTTTAAACTATTTTTTTACATCTTTTGTTTAAAGGATACATATCCATTTGTATAGATCTGATTAAGCAAACTACAGAGAGTAAAAACTGTATGAAAAGCTGCCACTAAGGAAACATTTCATTAACATCTTTTAAGTCATTTTTTTCATTTGGTTGTACATGCAAACGTAGGGATGGGAATTAGTTGCATAAAATGATTATAGATACATGACTTGCTTTTTAAATTTTACTAAACTGTCTTATAGATACTTTTTATGTCTGTAAATCTAGATATCCATCATAATTTTTAACGGATTCCTAGTAAATCATTGTACCATAATTTATGTAATAGGTTCTTGGTTTGTGGATGTTGAAGTTGTCGACAGTTCTTTTAAGAGAAGTGTAGCTTCAACATGAACACTCTTGTTTGCACTATATTCTTATTTCTGAAGATTCTTGAAAGAGATGTTGCTGGGGAGAGAGATAAAATTTTGCACACTTTATTTTTTTTTAAAGATTTTATTTATTCATGAGAATACACACACACACACACACACACACACAGAATGAGAGAGAGAGAGGCAGAGATACAGGCAGAGGGAGAAGCAGGCCCCAGGCAGGGGCCGGACGTAGGACTCAATCCTGGGACTCCAGGATCATGCCCTGGGCTGAAGGCGGTGCTAAACCACTGAGCCACCTGGGCTGCCCTTTTGCACACTTTATTTTATTTTATTTTATTTTATTTATTTATGATAGTCACACAGAGAGAGAGAGAGAGGCAGAGACACAGGCAGAGGGAGAAGCAGGCTCCATGCACCGGGAACCCGATGTGGGATTCGATCCCGGGTCTCCAGGATCGCGCCCTGGGCCAAAGGCAGGCGCCAAACTGCTGTGCCACCCAGGGATCCCTTTTTCACACTTTAAAACAGGGGTTGGTAAACCTTTTTTATAAAGGTCTTGATAGTAAATATTTTAGGCAGCCATGTGGTGTTTTTTTTTTTTTTTTTTTTTTTTTTTGCCATGTGGTTTTTATAGCAACTATTTAATTCTGTCTCTGTAGCCACAATCATAGATGATATAAAGAAATAGCATAGCTATATTTCAATTAAAATTTATTTACAAAAGTAGATCGCAGGGTAGCAGTTGGCCCATAGGCTGTAGTTGCCTACTTCTGGCTTGAAATAAAGGAGATACTGATTGGGGATGGAAATTTATTTTCAGTAGTCTGTAAGCCACTTTTATAGTGTCTTGGAAATGTGTTCCTATGTCAGGGCAGTGTAATGGGCTGATTACTTTCTTTCCAGGTATGTGGCAATCAATACATGTTTTAAAGAGCTTATAACAGGAGCTTTTCATACTTGCTTCTACTTCAAAGTCTAGTAAATTTTAAATTAAGAGGCTAAGTATGCCAGTATTTATTTTCTCGTTCTGTACTTCAGATTTCAGCATATGTTGACAACTTGTGAGGCAGAGAGAAATCTCGTACACCTCTATTGTAGAGAAAGTGTTGCACGTTTTCTCATCTCTGGAAGATTGCTTTGATGGCGTCAGGTTTTAGAGGTATCCTGAAGTAAGCTGGAAGGAAAGTCCAGCAAGAGAAGTATCATTTCCATAGAAACACACCACAAACCAACAAGGTGATGTTGAAGGAGTTACTGAACCTTTACAGGTTAAATTATACTCAGAAGAATGTTCTGTGCATAAATAGTAACCTCCATGCATCTTGAATTTCTATAAAATAGAAATTATTGGCCCTTACCTGCCTTAAGGGTGTTTGTTGAGGATCTGATGGAATAAAGGCACAGTTAAAATCACTATATTTGTAGCATTGGCTTACTGGTGCCACTATGAATTTTAAGAGATTTATTTATTATTTATTTTGCATGTATTTGTTGGCTATCTGCTGTGTGTGTAAAGCAGGGTAGTAGGGATTACGGGGGAATACAAAGAGACATAAGCTCCTTAAGGAAAGAAAAACATGTATTTACAGCCTAAAGTTGTATAGTGGGGAGATCCCTAAGGATGGTAGAACACTGGGGAGGAGACCTCTGCTGCCTCGGGGTATCAGAAAACTTTGTAGAAGTGGCATTGGGAAAAACAAAGATTTTCAAAAGTATAATGCAGGAGAAGGTATTCTATTAAGAGCAGCATGTAAACTGTGTCAAATTAGGAAAGTCCAAATCAGTATGCAAGAGACATCCAATAGTCTAATGAGACTGTCTTGTATTTGTCATGAAGAAGGAGGAAAAAATAAAGCTGGAAAGGCAAGGTAGAGTAGTTCTCTACTGGAAGGAAGGGTCTCTACTGGGTCTGGAAGGAACTTTTAATTGGTAATTTGTGGGGAGCTCTAAACATCATCTAGGAGAATGTTTGACAATTGGAGTGGTGATATATGGCACTGGTTGGTGAGTATGAAATGATAAAGGTGGTATTATCACTTAAGAGTTATGGCAAAGGTCTGAGCATGTACTTCTTAGATATGATCTGGAAGGAGGGAAATCTGTGTGTGTGAGGAGGCAGTTGAAGAACTTGGAAGGGAAGAATGGATAGGCTTTCAGTAAACCCATTTATTGGGTTTGGGAAATAAGGAGAAGGCTTTTAATCATGATCTGTGGTTCTGAGTCTTTGTTAATGGGATTAAGGTGGTAACATTGCAAAAGATAGCAAAGTCCAGGGAGAGCTGTAGTAAAGGTAAGATTTCAGTGAACCTGTTTGCTTTGCTTTTTTGCTCTAGTGGGAACTCGAAAGTACAGTACTAAAATTCACAGGAGAGGTAAGGAATAGGGAGGGATTTGGGAGCACTGTTTTCATATGGGTGGCCTGTGAAATATGGGAAGACCTTCACATCACCAGAAGAAAAGCCTATAGAGAGCAAATGATGTTTTACAGCATTGCTTACCATTAGGTAAGTTGATGACATATGTAGCTCTATCTTCAGGTAAGGCTACTAACACCAAAAACAAACCAAAAGAAAATCATGTGTTTTATCATTTATAAAGCATTATTTTGTCTACTGAGCTGCATCTTTTAGCCTCTAAAGCCACTAGATTTTAGGAGTGAAATATGCTTGAAAAAATACTTTGTAAAATTTCCCAAGGAAAATTTAAGAAACTCTCTTTTACTTTCTCTTCTCATCACTTCCTAAGATCCACAGTAACAAAGAGATGCTGCTGGTAGGAGGCATTTATATTTACTTTTCATCTCTCTGGTACAGAATACTGCAGCATTTCATTTTCCCTAGACCTCCTCCAGTTAGGATTAGTGTCCTTGGGATGGAATAGGGGCTGTGGTTAGCGAGAGGGTGGACAGTCTGTAGAAATCAACTTTGTATGTTGTACATTCTTTTTGCCTGGGATCCTTAACAGATTTGGAGAAGTATTGTACAATACACAGTATGACTTATGTTTGAATTGGGAAAGTTTTTACCGTATGGAACAGCAAGCCTCAATCTGCCTTCCCATTTCCTTTCTTATTACCTGTGTTCAAACTTTGCATGCAAAGAAAACCACGTTGATTCATTGATCTTCAGCATGCTACATTATGCACTTTGGCAGCATGGTAAAGGCTCCCCTGGCTCTCCTGTTTACAGCAGTCGGAATTCCTCTGGTCTGTTGGTACAATTTGTGGCCTCCTTTAGCCTTACTCTTCATAGTGAGTTTAAGTCCTGTTAATTGGGGCAAAGGGCTAGTCCAGAGGAATCTCTATCTCTAGACAACCACTGTGCATTAAATCCAGCTTAAGTGTTCTTTGTATTTTGTCTCTTGGTTTTATGTATGGCTACTAAAACTTTTTTCTAACCATAATTGGTTTAAGGTAGGGCCAAAGAATTAATCCTGCTCAAGACTGTAAACATCTGTGTCATTCACATACTTCCATTCCCTTTCCTTGATAGGGATGGAAACCAATGCATTTGCTCATCAATGCAAGGTACCTGAGGCCATATTAATCTTTTCCAGCAGAGATATTACTTCTGGCATAGTCACTGCAATCAGGGCAACTGTTTGTTTGACTTTATTATTTCCCAGGATCAGGCATTTTTGTAAGGGCCAGAACTGGGTAACTTGAGACATTGAGTTTTTTGGGAGTAATATTTGTTTTCTTGCTCTCTGGCACATAACACATTCTTCTATCTTATGTCATCCCTCAGATTCCCTCTTCCGCTTTCTCACATACATTTTTGTCTTTTGGTATTGTTAAATTTGGGAAGAAAAGAAACCCTTTTGGTGTGTCCCACTTTGTGCCTCTGATGAAGTAAGATCAAGTAAAATGCACCCAAAAGTGAACTCCTTTCTAAAAAAAATGCCACCCCCTCAAAAAAAAAAAAAAAAAAAGAAAGAAAGAAAATTCAGTGGCTTGGTGATCATTACTTGAAATAGACTCTTTCCCCTCATTAGAGATAGTTACTTTTATCCTAACTCTTGATCGCTGTGGAAAGGCAGGCTGAATGGAACAAACCCAGTGGCTGAGTTCGAGGTTACCAGGATCATTTTAAAGTACTTTTAGTTTAAATGCTGAAATTAATGTCTATCCTCAAATCATTTTCTTCTGATGTTTGCAGCATCTGTGGCGTTGGACAGACCACTGCTCAAGTGGCTTGCTTATTTTGGCTTTCCCTCTTAAGAGACTCCTTCTCTGGCATTCCATCTCTTCTTCAGAGTAAGATTTTGGGACATCCTGCAATTTATGCCCTGATGTGTGTGCTGCTTTTTTTCCTTTACCATTGCCCACCCACCCTCTTTGGTAAGAGGCCTATATTTTCTAAAGCTAAGATACCATCTAGAGAGCTCTTGCTTTCCCAGTTCTTTTTTGATTTTCTCATTTATTTATGCTAGTGATTCTCAAACCTTAATGCTGTTCAGCATTACCTGACAGGCTTGCATAAACAAATGGCTGGGCTCCACCCCTAGGTTTTGTCACATTGGGTCTCAGGTCTTCAGTGCCAAGCGCACTTCAGATGAGTTCCTAGGTAATGTTAATAATGTGCCTTGGCTGAGGAGTACACTTTGAAACACTGACCTAGAATGTTGGTTTTGTCTATCAGTTTGCTGTTTAATATGTTCAGCTTTTTGGGGTTTTTTGTTTTTGTTTTTGAGTCCCCAAAGGGTAGAGGTTCTTCACCTTTTATTGACCTATCTTCCTTGGAAGCTCCTTATTTTTTTAAAAGACTTTTATTTATTCATTCATGAGAGAGAGAGAGAGAGAGAGAGAGAGAGGCAGAGACATAGGCAGAAGAAGAAGCAGGTTCTCTGTGGGGAGCCTGATGCGGAATTTGATCCCAGGACCCCGGGATCATGCCCTAAGGCGAAGGCAGATGATGCTCAAGCACTGAACCACCCAGGTGCCCAAAGCTTCTTATTTTTAATTCATAGGTCAAACCAATAGCATGAAAGAAAACTCGAAAAATTACCTATGTTTTAATTGTGAAGGGCTTGGTTGGAGCAGGAATAGCAGTGTGAAATGTGCCACCTCATTCCTTCCACCACTGAAGACTATAATGATCAGTCTCTCAGAGCTTAGACAAAGACTTTATGGTCTTTTTTAATTAACACAGCTTTCTAGGAAGTCTTTTGAAAGTTGATGACCTGGCCCCTGATGGAGACTAATTGAATAGATATTATTTTCTAGTTTCCCTAATGGCTTGTATTATTATTCCTCTGTTACTAACGTTCACCAACTCCCCAAAAACCCTTCCTTCTTTGTCTCAAACTTCTAGTTCTCATGGGAGTGTGCTGAGAGGGGCGTGGGGGTGATATCTGGGGAAGTATCTTTTACCTATACTGTGTCCCTACTGCATGCTTAGTTAAGTGCTTTATCTGTGTCATCTCCTTCAGCCTAACTAACCTTACACAGTAAAAATATAATTATTCCCATTTTATGGATACAGGAAACAAGGCTCTGAATTGGTACTTTACTGATAAGCTTTATAAGGTACTGCCTCTGGGGTTAAAATAGAGGTCTAACACCAAAGCCAGGGGAGTTTTTAATATTACCTGTCTTTAAAATAGTTAGAATTGAGCCTTGAGGGCAGAAAGAAACTTAACATGGGTATATAAGCATACTCGAAATTTAAGGGGCACCTGAGTGGCTCAGTTAGGCATCTGACTTTGGCTCAGGTTATGTATGAACTCTGAGTCCTGGGATGGAGCCCTGTGTCAGGCTCCCTGCTCAGCAGGGAGTCTGCTTGTTCCTCTTTGTCTCCTCCCTAATCATGCTCACATGCTCTCTTCCTCTCCTTCTCTCAAATAAATAAATAAAATCTTTAAAAAAATATATATTTCACTTCATGTCACTTGTCAGGCTTGGCAATGTATATGCTTGTCAGCAATAGTCTGAGGTGTTCAATTTCTAGAATACTCAATTATAAGAATGATTGTAAACCAGTTGAAAATAATCAGATTTTGTACTTCTCTTTTTCAAGTATAAAGCTCATCCGTGGCAAGTTACAAATAACTTCATTCACGTTTTCTTCAGTGCTAAAACCCATGTAAAACAAGAATTGGACAAATAAGCCAGTCTTCATGTGGTAAAAGGCTTTCTAGTAAAGCACTAGTGTGGTAGTTGAAAGAACTTTGTCTTAATTTCAAGTCCATTCAATTTATCAAATGTGGGGAAGACTATAGTGATGGACCTCAGTTTCCTTGTTTAAAAAGAGTATGATAGAAATTTTCTCCTTTCCTCCTACACATAAATACTATGTGTAAAGCCCTTTGAGGGCTCTAGAAGAAAGAGTCTATGTAATTTCAGTGTTATTCATGGTCCATCAGGCTCTGCAGGGTGTTACCAGGAAAGAGATTTTTTACTTCTATCCCACATTTCACAGTATAAAAATGAGGTATTGTTGTGTGTGGCTGTGAAAATCTCCTGTAATTATACCTGCAGAGGTTGCTCCTGTCACAGAGCCGAGGGCCCTGGCTTACCCAAGAGGACCAGCTCCCGAGGCAGAAAGAGAGTGAACCCCAATTAAACAGTCCCTGGCTCTTGTGAGGTGGTGTGCCCACCCTGCACCCTGATGCAGTAATCATCTGTGTCTGTCAACCTGTTGAGTAGCAGAATCACTTCCTTGACCCTTCCCGCTCATTCCTCTCTCACCTTGATCCTGTAGTTCCTTATTCTGGGATGACTCTAGAGAGGACTATCCTGTGTCCTACTCAGTTCCCGTATGATATATCTCTCATTATTGCCCTGTTCCTGTGGATACAACCATGCCTCATCTAAGGCCTCTATGAGAACAGGCATATTTCTGGCCATTCTGTATCGGGGAGACTGGATCAATACCATTCAGACTCACCAGTTCCTTTCTGATTGTTTAGCAGCGTTTTTATTCTTGAACTTTAGCTTCTGTATACTTGTCCCTTCTGAGGTTCAGTATGGGGTTCTGTGGCTGAAAAGGGTGAGGCCCAGGATTTAATTTTATCTTTAGTTAAATTGTAGCCTGAAAATTTAAGGTATAAGTTATCTGCAAATCCAGCAGCAGTTTATTTTCTTATGTTTTTTTTTTTTTTTCAGTTTTTGTATTTATTTACTTTGTAGCAATATTTAGTGTACATCTTCATCTTTACATGTTGGGTAATTAATTTCTTTTTTTCTCTTTCTTGCAAGAGCTCCTGACTAGCTTACTGCCAAATCTATTTCACTTAATGGTCTTCCTGAATTCTTTGTGTTATCTGAGTAATTTTTCCTCTTGCTGCTTGGCATTGTCTAACAACTGAAATTAGGCTGAAGTTGTATCAGTACTTTTCTCCAGCTTGGAACGTGACAGATCTTATACCCAGCCATGTCCTCTGTCCTCTGAAGGAACTTTTTTTGGGTTCTCTCTCTCCCACTGTCTTTCTTAAAACAAATTTTGTCTTTTCACTCTTTTCCAAATTTTTCATGGGTTCAGATAGTTCCCCACATCCCTGCACTGCTAGACTGCAGTCACCAAAACACATGTACTTCAGAACTGATCCAGGCTTGTGGCCAGCCTAACTGAAGAGCCTTGAGCTGACATGGAAGTTAGTTTGTTTATTTAGGCTCTGACTTTTATAGTGCCTATCAGGCAAATGGCTACCTGAATGTTTAATGTTTAAAAATAAAATAAAATTTCAAATGGGCCCTGACTCTGCAAGAAGCATCCCTGACTCTATAATCCTTTTCTTGGTAACGTGTTTCTATTCTGAAGTTATCATTCCTGTGCCTCTTTGTTTCTTCCTTTGGCCCTTTCCTTATAGACACCTCCTGCCTCATTCAGTTTCAGTTATTTTGAGTAGTAGCTCCCGTTGTGGGGCTTTTTCAATGTTCTTTTCAGAAGTCTGGCCCCTAACAGTTTTTATGTGTGATCTCAGTAAACAAAGACCTTGTGTGAGTGTGTGTGAGTGTGTGTGTGTGTGTGTAGGAAGCCTGCCATATTTCCTCCCTGCCCCACAGAAAATGTGTTTTCTGGAAGCCCTTTTGACACTGAAGTGAATGCCCACTGGCCCTCCCTTGCTGAATTCCCCTGAGAGAGGAGAAAGAGGGAAAGAGAGGGAGGCTTTTATATTTGTTGTCATATCTTTTGTTTCTGCTGATTATACACAAAGTAAGTTGTAAATAGCTCTCTCACACACCATGATTCCTTTGAGGTATGTCCTGGAGAGTAGATATGCACTCAGCTTGGACTTGCCCTGGGGATTCTAGAAGGGTCCCTTTCAAGGCCTCCTACTTCCTATTATAGCAATAGCAGAATGAAATTTAGATGAGTACTAGACAATTATTATCCCATGATTAAACCCGTGGCATACTGTCCAGAAATATTAGCCGATCGGTTTAGTACTTTTTGTTATTTTTAACTTAAAAACTTTGAAAGCAAAATATACTAAGATGCAAAAACGAATAAAAAATTAAAAAATCCCCTAGTCTTATTACTTTTCAGAGATAAATATCACTGTGAAATGTTTTGTGAAAATCAGTGTAGAGACCTTTGTTTTAAAGTATGGTGTCGGGGACTCCCGAGTGGCTCAGCGGTTAAGGCTTAGGGCATGGTCCTGGAGTCCCAGGATTGAGTCCCACATCAGGCTCCCTGAATGGAGCCTGCTTCTCTACCCTCTGTCTTTTTCTCTGCCTCTGTGTATGTGTGTGTCTCTTGTGAATAAATAAATAAAATCTTAAAAAAAAATAAAGTATGGTGTTGAAAAAGGCACTAAACACCGAACATGAAGGAAAGCAGATAAAATTGGAGCTCTTCAAATCAATTTAAACTGTACATTCCAAAAAAACAGTGGTGAGGTACACACCATATTTTATTATCTTAATTTAAACTGGAGTGATGATAAGGGGCTGGGCAATTTATCTTTGCTATATCTGTCAGTCATGTTTTTGATCGCTTCTAGCTAGCTGTCTCACTATTGAGGCTTCTAAATCAAAAGTCCTAATTGCCTAGGTATGCAGAATTGTAACTAATTAGGTTATCAACTTATATATCATTTGTTTTTTCCCTGGTATATTTTGATGAATTAGGAAACAGATATATGTGGTTTCCCCTTATTTTTTTTTCTTTATCCAGTATTGTCACGCAGTGTGGTAGGTGATGTGGGAGAGGATATCGTTAGTGAATCCAGTAGTACAACTGTGCAATTTTAAGTTTCAGTTTCCTTTTTAAAACACAGGAGTCCAGGGATGCCTGGGTGACTCAGTGGTTGAGCATCTGCCTTTGCCTCGGGGCATGATCCCAGAGTCCTGGGATCAAGTCCTGCATCAGGCTCCCAGTAGGGAGTATGCTTCTCCCTCTGCCTATGTCTCTGCCTCTCTCTGTGTATCTCTCATGAATAAATAAATAAATAAATTTGAAAATAAAATACAGGATTTTATTTATATGGATCCTGATAGATTTTTTTTTCCTTTTGGAAACCCTAGGATTCTAAGTTTGAGAGTGCTACCTCATGTCACTAGTGCAGTTCTTTTCATGATTTGTATAGCTGAAACATTCTAGTAGCCTGGCACTGTTTCCTTCCAACTTATTCACAGACCTTTTTGTTTTCTTTCAGAAACTGTGCTTTCTAAGTGTCTGAGGTTATAATTGAGTGTAATTGCCATCTAACTTTCTCCTTTCCTCTTGAGAGTGTTTATCAAATGCATTCTGGGGGATGGTATAAAAGAACTAGAAACTTAGTATTGGTGATACAGTCTAATAATATTAAGGTAAGTGGGAATTGTTTTGTGTACATAAAATAAAGTATTATTTACACTTGATTTGCAATATACATATTCTGGCTCATGAATGTGCTTTAATCAGTTAAGTAGTCTCATTTATTGCGGTCTTTTGGAAGCTAGCAGGGATTGCTTTGATGTGGAATATTCCAAGAATATTTTTTTCCCTAGTTTTTCTGTTGCACTGTAGGGAGAATTACTGTTTCAGATCTCATTAGTGCCCCTCCATATGTCAACTGAAGGGTGGCATCAGCACCAGTCTATGTGTGCCACGACACCAGTGCACAGTATCTCTTCTCTGTACTCCATGTCTTTCTCCTTCCTCAAGGTAGAGGATAGGTTCACATTATGTTGTCTAAGACCACAGAGCAAGTAGTAAGTCTTGATAACATATTTTCTCCACTTCCTTTGTCTTTTTTGTAATTTCTTTCATATGAAACATCAACAAATGCATCTAGAGTGGAAGCCACTAAATGCAACTATTGCATGTTTTTAATTAACTTCTTTGAAATATATTATCCATCTTCTCATTTCTTAAGTTTGAGCATTGTAACTTTCTCGTATGTTAACGTGAGCTCGTTACTTACCTACTTAAAGCCTTGGGTTTTTTTCATTTGTCAAATGGAAATGCTCATATTCCATAAGACTGATGAAAGGAAAAATCCACACTTAAGGTGCCCACATGGTGACTGGCACATTGCAGGTGCTCAGTAAATGTGACCTCTCTTACTTCCCCTCTTGGGCCCCACTGTGAAATTTGTAGGTGAAGAGTGGGTAAGTTCAAAGACAGATGATAATCTATCCATGTCACTTTATGGACATAAGCTAGAAGAAAGAATGCAAAACTTAAAAAAATAGGAGCGGTGGTCCCAAAAAAGACTGAGTGCTTTTTTTTTTTTTTAAGATTTTATTTATTTATTCATGAAAGACAGAGAGAAAGAGACATAGACAGAGGGAGAAGCAGGCTCCCTGCCAGATCCCCAACAGGGATCATGCCCTGAGCCAAAGGCAGACGCTCAACCGCTGAGCCACCCAGGGGTCTTGACTGAGTGCTTTTTTAAAAAATATTGGTAATGCTCTCTGGTAAACTTGCAAAGTGGACTTTATTGAAAAATTTTTTTAATTTAGAGAAGTGAACTGATTCGTGGGTGGAAAGAAAGAGGGAAATATCTTCTAAGGCAGCACACACTTGGCTGAAAACTGATCTCAGCAAAGAAAATTGACTGGCACAGATGATCCTAAGTGGAGTTAAAGCACAGAACAGCAAAGGTGGGCTTTGATAGGGAAAGAAGACAGGTGGGTTGAAACTGATTGATGGATTATGATAAAGATAGTTGTATGATTAACAAAGATAGTATGTGTTTGGAAATAGTAGTGATTCAAAGAACTTTTTTAAAAAAGCAGAAAGCAGGTTTAGATGGAATCTAAGTCCTTTAGTCTTTAAAAAAAAATCTAAAATGAAGTAAGCAGGTGACAGTAGAGGCAATATTTTGGGATGAGATCGACTAAGATAATTTAATTTTGAAAAAGAATCTTAGTGGCTTTCAGTGTAAAATTTTAGGTATAGGGAACATTCTAAATTATAGCTGTTTTGTTATCATTTTCATTACTGGAACAGACAAAATAAGCCTATTAAAATTTAGAGATAGTAAATAAATATTGATAAAGTCTGTGCTAACCTATATACATGAATAGGAAAAATAAACTTGAACAGATATTTTAACAGTGGAAAGGAACTTTAGGCATTAGAGAATACAATGTTTTTCATTCTCACATAAGAAAATTAAGAGGGGAAAAATGTCACCAATATCAAGCAGAGATTCTATGTTTATGTTTCTTTTTCTCCTGTACTTTACCTTCTCTCCTCCTCCCATCCAGACATATTCATTAAATGCCTACTTTGTGCTACATGCTGTGGATACAATGGGGAATAAAAGTTTTGTGGATCTTTTCTTTTTAGAATTTGCCTTCTGATAATTAATAAACTTGGTTATATGATATAATATATTTGGCATCCTGAGTGTCAAAATCCAATGAAGCCATGATGGCCTGTTTCATATCTGCTTCTGTCTGGATCAGATGTGTATTTATGTAGTTCTTAGCAGCCTCCACACCCAGCATCTAACTTGGCCATATTCCCCTAGGTTCCAGTGGCATGTGCTGGCAGAGTGCTGGGTGCAGACTTTTGCCCAAACCTGGAGGAACCAGACCAGAGGCTGGAAGTCCAGGTTGGAGTCTTATTGCTTTATTAGTTGGGGGTGGTGTGACAGAAACAGTGATCCCTGAAGGCCATACAGATATATCAATGCCATCAGGAGATGGACAACTGATTGAGACAGGTGTAAAAGAAGAATCAGGGTAGCATGTATGCAATAAAAAGTCCTTTTCAGGATAAATTCTCTGTAACTGGAGATAATACATATATTCATTCAAGAAATGATATATATTGCAGTGGATAAGAACATGGTTTCTTGATAGCTGGCTGCCTAGGTTGACAAAAGTTATTATGAGACTTTTGGCAAAGTTACTCAACCAAACTGAGCTTTAGCTTTCCCATCTATAAAATGGAGACTTACCACCCAAGGTGATTATGAAGAGTAAATGTTCTAACATATAAACTAGCGCTTAGCATAGGCCCTCAGTAAAGAGTAGCTCTTATCTTTAAAAATCGTTATCATGTGCTTGGTACTGTGCTAGGCACTAGAGACACATGGTGAGCAAGTCATGTTTCCTGCATTATGGTTTAGCTCAGGAGAACAGAAGCCATTCAACTGGGCATTGTAATAGAAAAGTATGATTTAACAAGTATCTTCCCTTTTCATGTATGAGGAGATACATCCTGTGATACAATACTAAGTTTATTAGCAAAGTGAAAGTATTTACTTGGAATTCAGTTCATGTTATGTGGTCTTGTGACATTAGAAGTAGTTTAGTGTATCACAGATAAAAAATAAAAATGTGACATCTTGTTTAAAGATATATCTCTACTTAATATGCCTTTTAATATTTAAGGAATGTGTGTGATACTAATGCAAAGATACTAGCTGAAGTTGTAATGTGAATGGCATCCCACAGATGAGTAAACACATATTATTTTTTAGGACGTGCATTTGGCATCATTTTCTAAATTTTCAGACTTACGGGATGAGCATAGTGAGCTTAGTTTTTTTTTTTTTTTTAAGATTTTATTTATTTATTCATGAGAGAGAGAGAGGCAGAGAGAGAAGCAGGCTCCATGCAGGGAGCCTGACATGGAACTCGATCCCGGACTCTAGGATCACGCCCTGCTCCAAAGGCAGGCGCCAAACCGCTGAGCCATGAGCTTAGTTTTAAAGCATTTTTACTGACTTAGATACCCTATGTGAGAGGAGAATAGTTGTAAGAATTGACTTCACAGTTGCAGTGAAGGTGGAAGTGATGGTAGGAAGAGGTTTCAGTTTTTATGGTATTGGAGAGTCTACCATCTCCTGCACACCTGCTCTTGGCCTAGGGAAGACCACCTGAGCTCTGCTGTGCCGCAAGCTGGTACTGTCTGGGTGGTGTATGGCTACAGTATAACAGAAAAGCAGGTGTGACACATATGAGACATGGTCATGTATTTCCCAGTTTTAGAAACCGAACAGCTTGTATGTGACACATAAATGCAGAGTGATGGAAGACTTTTCATGGAGAGTGGTCTGATCCTTGACCTCTTTGGGTAGGACAAGCTATGTTCTTCAAACACATCACCTGGAATGGCTTGTCATGGGTGGTTGTTGGATAATCTGTTTGTGAACCTTGAGTTATGAAGCAAAGAGTGATGCGTTTTGCAGATGTAACTGTGTGAAATAAAACTGAAAGAGACCAACAGAGCATATTATTTTAACATAGCAAGAAAGAAGATGTATATTTACTAGTTTAAGTGAAACCCCGCTTGTAGGTAGTTAAACATTTGTAGAGTTGACAATTCAGCACAGTCCTTTGCAAAGAAGACCAAGCCCCTGGGCAGAGAAATGAGTCTCATTTTATTGGACTCCTCCTCTTGCAACACCATTTTGGCAGACCCAGTGGAAAGGTTGAATCTGTTCAAAAAGTCAAATGTGGTGAATTGGTATATTAACTGGGACCCATTTGAACATTTCCTTCTCGTTTTCCTCTTCCTTTCTAAATATGACTTCCATACATTTTAATGATACCTGGTACATATCCACATTTTGTCAGTCATAAAAAAAAAAAAAAACCTGACAATATGTTCTTCACCAGCTAACAATTTCAGGAATAGTTTTTAGCTTAGAGTCCTTTCATTCTTGCCATGGCATGTATTCTGGTCTTTTTTTTTTTTCCTAAGGAATGATCCATTTTTTAGTTTTTAGTTTAATTCCGCACTCCAGGGAATTCACTATAGGATTTGCCAGAGGCATCTACTTTTTCCTGCTTGATTTTCAGGCTGTCCCCCAGGGCCATGTTATAACCACTAGAGGATTTGCTGTTTGGCCTTTTGATTCTGAGAATAACCTCTTGTATACCTTGATTTAGGAGCAGTAGTTTGTTTATATCCTTTCCTATGAAGGGGTTTCATTTAGACATAGCAACCATATCTGATTTACTTTTCTATTTTAGCTGACATAATTTCTCATGACTGATGGAGTCCCTTTCTGTTCTTATTTTTTTCCTTTTCACTTTTTTTCTATCACTAAAATTTCAGATGGCTTAGCAACTTTATTACTTAATAATCCCAAGATCCCTGACACTCTTTCATGAACATATCTTTGGTTTTGAATGGCTGTTATCCTGGAAGTCTGTGTCTGACTTGACTTTTTGCAAGCGTATCTGCTGGATTTTTGTGTTACATGCTTGATTTAGAGAAGTAGCTGGAAATCAAGACTTTGATTCACTGTCTAATTTTGTTGATTTTCCTCAGTGGTTTTTGAAGTGAATATGAAACTGTGTACTTTCTTTAGCTTGGAAGGTTGACTGATGTATATTAGCAAAACATTGTGCTGTTATATAATTATTTTTTAGGAAGTGGTTATTCTAGTTTAGACTTCCCTTAATTGCTGTTAAATATTATACTTTCAGTCAGAGAAAAGTTATTTTTTGAGTCTAACTGTGCCTTCTCCTGTATTAAGTTGTTACAACTAACCCAACACAGTTCCTTTCTTGGTTGGGAATTCAAGAAGTGGGGTTGACTTGATATTTTTCATCACTAAAGTGCTTAAAAATTAGAGTAAATAATGAACCAATATTTCAGTACCAGATAGACACAATTTACTGTGGTGTTTCATAAACCACAGACTCCTTTCTTCTGTGAATGCGTGAAGGATCACTTTTTTCCCAGACTTACTGGGGTGCAAGTGTAAATTTCCATAAAATTTAAATGAGGTGCTTCCTGTAATTAATGAACAATTGTGGCTGCTCTCTAGTCTGCATTGTAATTAACCGTGATCAGGCTTGTTTAGTGATGACACTGTTCCTGTAATAATTTGACAAGCTACTGTGAATTTGCCAGGTTATTAAACAACCTGCAGCATTCACTTACGGAATCACGGGGATGAGCTTGGCGGCTGCTGCTAGTTAAATGCAGCATAAGGGTGAATGAAAGCTGCTTATTGAAGTCTATCGATCACCATGACCAGATTTAAATTCCCGTGATTTTAGAAAAGTTAATTAATTTTGTGTGGGTTGTCTTGAAAACTTTTTAATTGCATAATAAATCTGCTAGGGCAAAGCTGGTCATTTTTATGAACTCATAATGAAGCCAGCACATTTCTATATTATTATCACCAGTATGGGATAAATAGAATTTGAAGTTTCTCCTTCCCACCCTATTAAACAGGTATAATTATTTAGAAAACAACAACAAACTGTTTCCAAATTCATTCACAACATTCCTCAAGTACAAGTTCACTCTGTGTGTGTGTGTGTGTGTGTGTGTGTGTGTGTATGTGTGTATGTGTGAGAGAGAGAGAGAGAAAGAGAGAGAGAGAAAAAAAACAGCAGATGACCTTGTGCTAAACACAGTCATGTTGCAGGTAGAGTGAGCCATCCAAGTACACTGGTAGCCTTACCTCCATGGTCACTAGTGCACCCGCCTTCCCCAACCCCCTTTCAGGTTAAGAACTGTTCAAAACGTTACTGTCTAGTTACTGTGGTGTCTTTCATTCAGATTCTGTTTATTGACTAAACCACAAGGATTCCTGCCCAAAGTACCAGGCGGTCTATGCTTCACTGATTTTGATTTTCTAACATCAGCCCTGGGGTTTATTTGAAAAATGTACATACACTGCAGCTTTAACAAGTCAAGTGACTGCATGTTTTTGACCACGGAGTTGAGTATATCTGAAGATCATTAAATGTAGGGGGGTAGTAGAGGGGTGGAGAATAAGTGTAGTAGTCATTGTACCATTGCAGAATATGTGTGTGTGTGTGTGTGTGTGTGTGTGTGACACATGGTTTTTGTCTTTTCATCTTCTCCAAGAGCCAGAAAGTTTCCTGCCGTTCTCTTTCCAGCTATTGACAAATGATTGCCAGATGTGAGATCTTTGCAGTGCTCTTTGCCTCAGCAAACCTGCAGCGATGGGATATTTGATTCTCCCTTGCCCATTTCATCTCCTTTCCACATCTGCCAGGGACACACAAGCAATACATCCCTACATGAGAGTTTAAAGTTTATTCAGCTCCTTTTTCCCTCCAATACAGTGTTTGGAGACAACAGAATGAGGTCCATATGACTGTCTCCCAACTTCACTGTATGAAATTAGTTGTTTATTTTACTTATCTACCTCCTAGTAATTGAACTATTTCATTTTAGTTTCGGTCCATGGAAAATTTGATGCAACTCTAGGAGTGCTGAGAGTTTCCTATTGTTGTCTGCTTGCTGCAAGTATGCCATCATCTCGACTCCTCTGATCTCCTCGATTCTGATATAGACTGTTGGTTTCATAGAACTTCCTAGGAAAGCAATTTTAATAAACAACTGTCAAAATATTAAGTGTAGCATGTTTGTAAAATTCAGTAGGCATTTAATATTAAAAGAGCCTTCTATGAGGGGGGAAATTCAACTTGTTTGGCTTGATTAGCTTACCCTGTATTTGTGTCCATTGTCAAAGTTGATATGGATGAGCTTCTAGTTTTAATCCCAAATAGTTTATAAAAGAGAAAGTACACTGAGTTTGGAGGCATCTGAAAATTAGTCTGTGTAGGCCACACACATAATCACTAACATGCACAGAAGCCTTTTGCATCTGCTTGGAATCTGTATTGATACTGATTTTTTTTTCTCATCTTAGTTTGAAGATATTTTCCAAAATGCTCTTATAGCTTATGTTCATACTATAGGGTGGGCTGACACAGGTGGCCTTTCAGTTTTCCTATTACACTTTTTGGCAAAGAAAGAGGCCCCTTATTCCCTGAATAAGATCAGCTTTTTTTTTAACATTTAAAAAATAATCCATAAAATGTCTGCCACATGTTCTCTAGTTGATGGAAATGCTTTCCAAATTGGAGCTGTAGTGTTGGATTCTTAATGTATCAGTGCTAGTATGTTTACTGTTTCTGCTACCCTGTTAGCTACTCTTAGCTACCTGTGGTTATATGAATTTATATTTTTTTGTATATGTAAAATGATAAACATAAGATAATTACTATTTCTAAATTTCATACTGAAGAAAAATTTTGGTTTTGTTAAGAAAAGAAGTAAATGGCTTTGCCTATTATCAGAATCAAAATAAGAAAGTGTGAAGTCTATTTTTCAGTATATTTTTTAAAAAATATAACGAAACAACAAATAAAACCTAACAAGGATAAAAAAAGCCAGCAGCCCCTGAAATGAATAAAGCCTAAGAAAAGTAGGTAAATCAAAGTCATCAAAATGTATATGTGAAATGTATGTAACTTTTTTGCATATCCATCATATTATATACCTCCATAAACTTTTAAGAAGCGAAACTGTTAACCACAAGTTCCCAAAACGTTGTATGTTTCAAGTGGATTTATCTGTTGAATAGGATAGAAGAAAATTATAGCTGAAGCTATAATGATAATCCATTCAGAGTGTTCGCTCTCAAAAACAACATGATGATTATGGTGAGGGTGATAAGTTTAAATAACAAACCAAACAGGATCCATGTGGAAAAGTTTATATTTTTATTGTCCTTTGACATTCCCTGGGGACTGATGCCATGTTAGGTACTCAGTGGATGCCAGGGGTTGGGAAGGTGGATGAAGAGCTCTTTCATTAAACAACAAGGTTAGGAACTCCTGTGGCAGGAGCCAAGTTCCTCCGAGTGTAGATCACTTCACATAATTTGCCTTTGCTAATGCATTTGCTGGTTTCTCATGCCTTCCTGCTTTTTCCTCAACATGGTTACTCTGGGAGGCAGAGAGGTGCTAAGCAATGGAGGTGTCATCCGGCCTGTGTACCTAGGGAACGTCCTTCAGAGGACGACTTGTCACCAGCCGTCAAAGAAGAGAGTGGCTTTGTGGTCTCTGAACATCTGGCAGCGCTGCACAGGAAGCTGAGGGGGTGTCATTAATTGTGATGAAATAATTTAAACCATCAGGAATAAATGAGGCTGTTAAGCTAAGTTCAGATTCCATTTGCCATGCACATGTGTCTAGCAGCCTGTGTGCAGTTAAAAAAAATTGAATTATATTAGCTCATGAGTAGAAGTGAAACAGATACTGTAAATGAAACAAGTTGTTATGTAGTGATGACATCTTGTTGAACCACTTCACAGAGTAACAGTTTGTAGGATCAGTATATTAAAAGTGGTATGTTATTTAATGAATTTTTATATAAAAGCATTCTTATTGAGGGATAGAGTAAGGACCAATAGTTTATTGAAATTCAGGGTGGGTAGGTGAATGGGAAGAAAAAGGCAAGCCATCAGGTCACGGTGGTTTGGGTAGGTGGATTCTTAGCCTGCTAAGCCAAACTGGATTGATGCATAGCTCACCTTTCTATAGATAGATCTGGCTTTGGGTACAATATTCAGTGCAATTGCTCTATATACATACTCTTGGCAGGACAGTTTTTTTCTGATAACCAACTTGGGATGTTCGTTTGAGAGCTTCTGGCTCTTTGGGCACATCTACATTGTTTTCTTGAGAATAAGGACAACTATCTTTCGCGATAGATTATTTCTCAAGCAAATGGACATATTTTCAAGGCTTTGCACAATCACGAACACTAATTTCAAATGTAATTTCCAAGTACTGTGGAAAGAGACGGCCTTAATTTCTTTACAAAGGAAAGACTGTCAGGTTTGGAATGTTGGGCCATCTCTGAGGTTTGAGCACTAAGCTGAGCAATGGTTTGTACGTTCCAAAGTACATTTCTAAAATAAAAGTCATTCCTTTGTTTGCAGAGTTTGCAGAGTTTTCAAACTTGAATTTTTATTTAAAAATAAACACAGGATTTTGAAAAATAAAACGAGACTGTGTAGATACAGAAAGCATTTTTAAAAACCACCAGAGAGGTAATCCCTCTGTCACATAGAGGCGATGGTCCAGAGTTCCAGCAAGCCTTGGACAAGAGTCATTTTACTACAAACGTCTTACCCTCCTTTGTTCTATCATTCCCCTCTTTACCTTACTACCTTTCTCTTTTCCTTCTTGTGTACCTCCTTCTTTTTTCTTCTCCATTTTCTCTTTCCTTTCTATCATCCTTTTAATTTTTGTTCTTTTATATTTCTCTTCACAACCTATTTCTTTCATAAAAGTGGACTACAGTTCTGTTTTCATTTATAGCCCTAGTTTTTCTGCCAGTAGTTAAAAGATTAATATCTACAGCTACTTAAATTGTAAGATTAAAATTTTTAGGTTGCATTTTTACATAAATTTGTATGAACATTGGTAGATTTTTTTAAGGAATGTGAATGGACCTTGATTAATTTTTTTTTATGAAAAGGGAATGCAGAATACTCAGTAAATCATCCCTTTCCCTGGACTTTTGAGTGGAATTGATGAAAGCCAGAAATCTGTGGCTCCCACTTACCATTTTCCTTCTTACCCTGACGTGAGGACAGCATTCAAATCAAATAGAGTTTCTTGACATCTAATAGAGCAACCAGTAGTTAGGAGATTGCTTCTCTGTGTTTTGATCTTTGGATTTCATTTTACTGATGAAAAATAACAGGAAGATTTGAGTTCTTCAGGCCTATGTTCTTGGCATTGTGGGAAGGATTGAAGGGTTGTGTGTGTGCATGAGACACAGTGTCTAGCACAGAGCAAGTAGTGAATGTATTATTGTTATGATATAAATGTATTTTACTAGCTTCTGGTGGCTAAGATAAAAATTAGGAAGAATTTTTTTTCCTGAAAATTTCACATACCTCAACCATTTAAAGATACTTTAAAATACTCACTTTTAAATAAAGTTTTATAATATTTTTCTATAATAAGGAATCCAAGGTGAACACAGGGAGTTCTTTGTGGTTTTTTGTTTGTTTGTTTGTTTTGAACATAGGGAGTTTTGAACAAAATACCTGTGCTTTTCTTTCTTTACATGGAAGAAATCACTGCATTCTGTAGTGCATTTATGTGTTTCTCAAAACAAATAATTTTCCAACAAAGCAAATGATAGTATACTTAGTAGTTGCTTGTTTTCTTTTGCAGGAGTCTTAGTAAATACTTAATAGATAAAAAACAGTTTCATGAGCTTAAATTCCATCCTTCCTTTTTTTAATTTTGGCAGAGTGTGGACTGGATGACCCTACATATTTTCAGGACCTTTTTAAAAATTTTTCTACTGCCGTTTTACTATTACTCTCTGCTTAAGTGTCATTAAATTCATAGATTGTGTATCTTGAGTTCTATGTATCTTGATTGATGGGCCTGAGAACATACCTACATTCTCTATTCTCTCTCAAAACCACTGGATGAGAGAATGTTATCTAGATTTTAGATAACCAGCTTAACATCAGTTCATGTTGGGAACTGTCAGTATGAATATAAGAAACATTGAGTAAGATGCTTGTTTTTATTTTATGTAAGTTCTTATGTCTTAACAGCTCTGTAGGTGCCTTGTAGAAGGTGGGAAAATGATAGAAAAATAGGAAGTATTTTAATTCTTGGCTTGAATAGAATTTTATGTTTGTGTCAGAATGTGTGCATATATATGGACTTTGTATATACATGAAATGTATATCATTACAAATAGCTAGTGATATTGTTTGAATATTTTGAATTAGTCATAATGAGTAACACTACATAAATGAGGATTTTTGTTGAAAACACATAGTCTACTATTCTTCCACCTGCAAAAGAAAGGAAAAACCTTCTGTTAAGGTAGATAATGGAATCTGAATCTGTGCGTGAGATTCTTTAGGACTCAGTATATTTTTCATATGATTTCATAATTCAAACCTTGGAATTATCTGAATTATTTATATAATTTAATGTCTTCATTTTACACATTTGGAAACCAAGGCCGAGAAGTTTAAGAAAAACTAAACCCAAATTACATCGTTAGCAAAACATTCTCCTTTCTCGATACATTGGAGCCTTGAAGATATTGTTTACTGGTTTTTATTTCCTTAAGAGTTTGTAAGCATTATATAGTTCTTTTCTTACCACAAAATTATTTGACTGATTGTGTCCCTTGTTCTAGATCATCTGAGTGAGGATTAAGAATGCCAGGAGGCTACATTTTTAGGCACCACAGTAATGATGTTAGCAGATTCCCTCATGAAAGCAGCAGATCCTTCTGCCTGATGCAGGAAGTCTGCTAACGTGATGCTAAGAAATGAGATGTTTGGGTCTGGCTTTTTTTCTTTTATTTTCTTGCATGAGGTTAGGGTAGAAGTTAGGTGTTTGACAAAAGCTAGCTCTTGAACATTAAGAGGTGGAAATAGTTCCATCTAAATAATCCCTGTTTCAAGAAGAGAAGTGCCAGGACAGACATCTGAAGAATGGAATTACTTGTGCTTGCTTCGGCAGCACATATACTGAAGATTGGAATTACTCAAGAATGTGTTACTTTTTAATGTTCGATACTTGCCAGTGGAGTTTCATGGAGCACAGAGGCAGACCAAATTCCCTTGAATTTTTTTTTTTTAAGATTTTATTCATTTATTCAGGAGAGACACATAGAGAGAGGCAGAGACACAGGCAGAGGGAGAAGCAGGCTCCCTGCAGGGATCCCAACATGGGACCTGATCCCAGGAAACTGAGATCATTCCCTGAGCCAAAGGGAGATGCTCAACCACTGATCCACCCAGGCATCCCGAATTTATAATTTTTATAAAAAACATCTTTAAATACTTTTTTGAGTATGGTACTGTGTTTGTGTTCTATTAAAAGTGAGCTGAATAGACAGCATCTCTGCTCTAGAAGTGTATAATCAAAAACAAATAATGTAGCTGTCATCTGTTATTATATTAACATCCTACAAATAAACATTGATCCAATACATAAATAAAAGTTTTATATCAAAGACAAGTAAAAACCTTTTTGCTTGTCCAATTAAATAAGTAAATAGACATCCTCATCCCCATACTGAAAGTATCCATGGATGTTGTAAAATGACTAAACTGGAATAATCCTGACACCAAGATAATCCTTTTACATTATTATTCTTAAGGGTTTTCAAAGAGTGCTAGCATTACCATGATGTCACTGATAGCTTATTGTAAGTGGGTTTGGACTCATACAAACTATTTTTATCATTCTGGTTGAATTTTCCTCCCTTTCTAAAATTCTCTTATTTCTAACTGTTGAGTGGTAGTACTTACTATTCTAAACCTGCATCCTGAAGTTGACTTTTAAAAATTTATCCAAGTCCCTGATGTTAGTAGGAATGATTTTTTTGAACTAGCCTTTTTTCTCCCTCTAAATCACAAGAAACTTCATGAAAACAAATATAGGAGCTTAAGATTGATACTATAACAAGATGAAGTTATATATCCAAAAGTCTTTTGAAGGGAATATTGGTAAAAAGAGGTAAGTTATAACTTTGGAATAGATCTCGTTTTAAATTTGAGTAAAGCCAGACTAATTAAAATTAAACACATAAATGTTGGCAGGGAGAGATAGGCATGGAGTTTGATAAAATGTTTTCTTTTTGCAAGCTTCAATTTTAATGCAGGGTATTTTAACAGTCACTTCATTTTTGAAGTGTGAACATTGGGAAGTCTAAACATAAACCCATCTTAAAGTTCAAAATGTTAAAAAAAATAGCTATCCCTATCCCAGTGTAGGTGTCTGTAAATTAAAGCATGTGGATGCATAAATTAATTAAAAGAACAGTTACTGATATAAATCAAACTTATTTGGTACACTGATGAAATGAGCATTGTTTATAAGATTATCTTGTTATTTAATCTCTTCTATATAAACCTGGCTGGTTAGCATTATGAAGTAATAATACAATTAATGTGATGATGGTATACTTTTTCTTGGTACAGGCCTGATCCTGCAAGCCTTTCTTGACTGGGATTTGTGTATATAGAGGGCCATAAGAACTGGAAATTTTAATTAGCAAGAATGTTCCTCCTCTCCTCCGCCAGTTGTGTGCTGTTCACTTTATTCTTTTTGAACCACTCATCTACTGACCCCAGAAGAAAAAACTGCCTTCAGATATTATTTTCTCAAAACTGTGCAGAGTTCATTATGAGAGTTACCTGCTATCTTCTAGCTATATGCTGCTGTGCCACTGGGTCTCAAATAAAGAGAAAGTTTTACTTATAAATGAAGCCATTAGGAATTTCTTGAATAAACAAAGTTTTTTTTTCTTTGATGTGCAAAGGAATTTTGCTTATAACTCCTAGTCATATAAGTCCATGTCTAACACATGCAAGGACATTCATTATCTTCCATGTGAAAGAGAAAGCACTCCTGTTAGCTAGGGAGCAGAAAACAGAAACACTTAAAAAAAATAAACAGAATCCTAGTGCAAAAGAAAATTGTTAGTGTCAGTAGCTAGTACTTGATTCAGGACTTTTGCTGGTATTTTTTTTTTAAGATTTTATTTATTTATTCATGAGAGGCAGATAGTGGGGGTGGGGGGTTGGGGGAGGGGGGTGGAGGCACAAAGACACAGGCAGAGGGAGAAGCAGGATCCATGCAGGTAGCCTGACATGGGACTTGATCCTGGGTCTCCAGGATCACGCCCTGGGCTGAAGGCAGCGCTAAACCGCTGAGCCACCTGGGCTGCCTTTTGCTGGTGTTTTTTGCCCTTTTTTTTCCTGCCTGCTTTCCTCATCCCCATCTCCCTTACCCCATGAGGTTGTTTTCTTTATGTCCCCAGATGAAAATTTTGCTTTTGGGAAACTGAATCAAAGGCGAGTATTTTATTGGTTTTGCTCTTAGATTGCTTAACTACTTCATGGCATTCTTCTATTCTTTCACCTGAATTTGGTAGTAGTGTCTAATAATTCAAGGACTTGTAGAAAAACAAATGTTATAGGTAATTCCCTCTTGATTTACTTTTATGAATGGAGCCTGATGACTGATAATTGTTGTTACTCCCTAATCTCATCTAGAGAATGGATTTATTAGAACATTGTCCTTTTAGGATTATATACAGGGCAGTTATGAATGTATATAATGAAGTCTTAATTATGATTTTATTTTGTCCTAAACAATCAGGATTTTGTTTTCCTTTTTTCTCTGTGTTGATGTTAAACATTTCCAAATTGACAAATCAGATATTTAGATACATTATTTTAAAAATTTTTTTCTGGTCTTCACATGAGTGCCACAGATACCTCTGTTTCAAAGGCGATTATCTGTGATGCCATAGCAACATCCCTGGCTGTTAGCAGAATATGTATTATTTCTGTGGTTTTGTGAATCAGTAACCACTAAAAGATTTCAGACCAATCATCTATGAATGATTTGTTCAGAATGTCCTTAATGAGAGAAACTGTGGCGCAAGACAACCTCACGATACATGTAAGGATACTTTTTCACTGTTACACTTGGCTCTGTTCTGGATTATGCAACTTGGATTTTCAGTCACTGTTGTACTATGCAGACGTATTTGATGGAGTTTGGGTCTGTTTCCTGGGAGCCTTGCAGGACACTACTTGTCAAACTAGTATTGAAATCAGGGGATCTCTGACTGGAGCCAAGCATATGGTGGGACAGGAAGCTTTCTGGGTTGAAGAGGTGACTAACAGTGAGTTTACTGCTTTTCTCTGCTCACTTATGAGAGAGCCTGCTTCTCAGATCTTATAAGGAAGTAGGTTTCAAAGATTTGAGAAAACAATATGAAGCTATATGTTCTATTTCTAACTGAGAGTGATACATATGACCAGAGCATATAAGGAGCTCTGGGGTATAGTCTGGCTTTCTGTCAAATAGAAGCTCTAGTAGTAAAAGTAAAGGGCTATAAGTTGTCCCCTTTGGAGTTTTTCTGAGTATGGCTCTTCCATGGGCTGCCTCTTCTTCTAAATGGGAAGATTTAGCCTTCTAGGTCTTCTAAGTGCTTTTCTGGTTTCTCTCCTTTCATCATTTATCTTTTCTTTTTTGCTGTGAATTATGTCATTGTCTTATCTCTTCCTGTATTTTGGTACATTCAGATATTATTTCATTTATACATTTTAGAATATTTTGAAGAGCTGACTTAACCTAGGTCCTCCTGCAAACAGATCACGAGACACTGACTTACAGGAAGGTACTTTTTAAAAGTAGATTCCAGAGTAAGAATGAAGGACCATGGGAAACCAATACAAAGATGAATTATTAAAGTGATCAGTACTACTCCTAATGGGTACTCCTTCTCACTGGGGCCTTTGGAGACCCCTTATGAAATACATCTCCCCACAAAATAAAAGGGAAATGTTTACCCATTGACTCATTCTTAGTTGATCCTTGTTGTCCTTTGAGCATTAACTCCCCACACTTCTAATTTATGCATATACATCTTCTTCCACGTTGTTAGGAAGCAGGATGCACATGAGGCAAACTCAGTCAGATGTTACTTAGCTATAAAGGGGGAAAGTTAGGTATTGTGGCTGGATTAAGAGGTGAGACAGGATGGAGATGGAGCCCACCATAGGGACTGAAATGTTGTTTTTCCTATGGATCTGAAAGAAAGCCTTGGATGCTTTGGCGTATTTGCTCTCCTGAATCCCTCATTTGTTGAAGTGTGCTTCCTGCATGAGTTCAGTCAGATGTGCCTGTACCTTAACTTTGTTATTTGAAAGGACTTTGGCATTTTTCTTAATAATTTTATATTGGAAATTCTTGGAAATACTTGGAAAATTGGTCAGACCAAAGTATCTGGAATGTGTAATGCATTTCCTTTTCATGGACACAGGTCCACTGCTTTATTCACATTGAAGCACAAAACATTTAGAAGCATTATCTCAATTATATTCCATGTCTTGATTTTGGAATGGGGGAAAGTTGTTAACTGTTTTTGCTACTGTTAATATTCTTCTAAAAAACGGTTATTTAGAAGAATTTTGTCACAGGGTTATTTCAGCCCCTTCAGATCTTCAAAAATGAAGGCCCAAATCCTCACTACATTTTTCCAAAGGACCCAGGAACCCAATAGGTATGTAGTTCATGCTTCTATTAAACCATGACATCTGATAGATTAATGAAGATTTAGGGAAGAGTGTAAGGAAAAACTAAAAAGTAGTCCTCAGTAAGATTGAAACATTATGCACGTCTTCAGCACTTACATGACAGAAGAATCTGTTTCAGAAATCAACTTTTAACAAAAGCAGTTGAGTTACACAATTATTTATTATATGTGTTCTTTTTTATTGTAGTTTTGTATTTTTATTGGAGTCATGGTCCAAAAATTATAAGGTTAACTATTATGACTCATGCAGAGGGTATGAAACATCAAAGTTTCCTACCATCCAGTCTGTAGCGCCTTTTGCTTCTTATAAGTGGATGAACTGATTTTATTTTATTTTTAAAAGATTTTATTTATTTATTCGTGAGACACACACACACACACAGAGAGAGAGAGAGAGAGAGAGAGAGAGAGAGGCAGAGACACAGGCAGAGGGAGAAGCAGGCTCCATGCAGGGAGCCTGACGTGGGACTCGATACTGGGTCTCCAGGATCACTCCCTGGGTTGAAGGAGGCACTAAACCGCTGAGCTACCCAGCTGCCCATGATTGAACTGATTTTAGTTCTTTCTCTGTGGTATATGATTTCTTTCCTCCCTGTTTAAAGAAATACATACTACTTATAGGAATGATTCTTTAAGGGTGGTAGAGAAGACAAATGTTCTCTATTTGTACAGGTAGATGGAAGGGACACTTGGCAAATGAAGTGTATTGCATGGTATCTGACATACAATGATTCCCTCAATAAATGATTGTATTTTATGAAGGTAAAAGGGACAGAAAAAAACCCAGGCAGATTCTAATATGAATTTATAACTATTATAACATCCTCAACCATTTGGGAGTTGTTATCCAGTGAGATGTTATTCTGATTTGCTTTTTTTGCTCCAATTTAGAATGGACATTGCTATGTCAGTAATGAATTCAGTTTACACTGCTGAACTTTCTCTTGGTCTCAGGGAGTTCAATAGTTAGGTGATTTGAGGTTAAGATATCTTAGCACCTTTAGGGCAAAATACAGCCTTAAGGGAGTGATAGAATATACCATCTAGAGGATAAGGAGTTTCAGATTATAAGGAAAATGATTCCCTTTGTGGGCTCTTCAGGAACAGTTTTCTATCTTGTGGTTGGTCATTTTCAATGTATGGCAATTGCTTTCCATTATAATCCCAAGCTCTAATCAATAGATACCATATTATGCAACTTATAGTTACATTCTAACCAAAATATGTCAAATGTGGTTTCTGAGTGGCTGATTTACAGTAAGTCTTCCTCAGTCCCTAAAGTGGATATTATGACTAATTTGAACTCCCATAGACTGAGACATTTTTCTTCATATGAAAAGCGTGTGTGCTGGGAGGTAAGAGTGGGCTGTAGAGATAGGAGGAGCAGTAAACCGCTATGTCAACTTACATACAGATTGATCCATTGTCATCTCCTTTGCATCTACATGGATTGTTGTGAATTATCTGCTCACCCTTGGAGAGACGTGCTCTGAATTCTAATAATTTGAAATCTGTGAATCTATTAAAACTATATTTGTAGCTCTAAAAAAAATTGATACTCACTGGGCAGTTTGCCCAACAAAAGAAAGTCAAAGAGATTATACACTTATCCTAAGTAACAGCAACCACCATGCCAATTCTTCATTTGAAAGAATACAGCCGACCCAAATTATACATCTAGGAGTAAGGGGAGAGGAGAAAACAACTCAATACATCAAAATCAGAAAGTAAATTCCACAATAATGGTTACAATAATGTTTCAAGATGTGATTTCAGCATAGGCCTAGTCATTGAACTAATCATAGCTTAGATGAGTTTAAAAATTGTTTAAAGCATATCCTGAGGTTGTTAAATATGTTTACCTATCTCACTTGAAATCAGAATATTCACTCATATACCAGTAGACTCTGAGATCACATGGGGCAGATAGCCACCTCATTGTTTGACACAAAATAAGGCCCAGAGTGTCACAGAGACATATTGTTGTCAAAACATAGTCTTCTGATTTCCCATCGAAAGGTTTTTCCATCTAGTACTGAATTAACACCGTTTGCTCCTATAGTACGCCAAGGACTAGTGATGTAAAGATGCCTAAGCTGTTGTTTCCAAGGAGCTCTGCTTTATGCAGTAGGTTTAGGTAGATTAACTTGTTATAGTTGCACTGTGATTTTCCCAAAGAATATATTTTTATCTTTTCATCTCTAGAGTCTCAGCATCAACTGTCACTCCTGGCACTTAGGATGGTACCTGATAATTGCTTGATGAGTGTATAAATGTGATAAATACTGATCTTTGTGCTACAGAGTAACAGAGGACAGGCAAACCAAGAAAGCATTTACACTAAATTAAAATTTTAGTCAAGTTCTTGAATAGGTAGTGTTTTTCTGTGGCAAAGAGTGGAGAATCGGCAAGTTTAGCTGAAAGACACTCTCATTTGGTACAAAAACCAAGTTGTGTCCATCTTTGTGACTCCAGTGTCAAGTATCATGTTTGGCCCATTGTAGGTTCTCAAGGAATATACTGTATGGCTTTGTCTCTATATAAACTTGAAGTGCACCTTTCTTTACTTCCATATTAAGATTCTGGTAAATGTTTTGGTTTTAAAACATTTTTTGTTTAATTGTATCTAAGTGATATATGCTGGAGAAAATGTTATCAAAAGAGTAATTCTCTCATTCAATTTAAGTCAATAGGAAGTGGAAAGTACTATTTGTTCAGATGAACCTTACTTTTCAATAATTGAGAATCGACACTTTCTTGGGCTGTTGAAGTGACTACTTCAAATGTCTACGTTTGGCACTAAGTGGAGAGTCCTACTATTAATTTTCAATTAACCACATTGTCGATTATCTTGTCCAGTAACAATACTTCAATTGTTTGCACTGCCTATCTCAGTTGAGTAGGGCATGGGATTAGCAAGAGCCTGATTATAGATTCTATTCTTGTATGGGCCGGTTAGATTTGCAAAGGGAAAAGCCTCTTGAATAAACATAGACAGAGCTCCAAATGTTGGTTAACTGTTAAATAAATGAATGTTGTTATTACAAAGAGGGCTTGGCTACAGAAGGTAGGTCATCATATCCCATTACCATTCTTGGATAAACAACCAACTAGTGACAGTACTTTCATAACAATGTGTGTGTATCTGTGTGTGAGTGAAATGTATTTCTCTCTGAAATTCGTATTTACCTCTTTAATGGAAATAGGAAACCTATAATGTTCATTGTTGGTTTAAACATTTTTCAGAGTAAAATACTACCCTAATACTTGTTCATAAATATTTGAATTTGTGTGTGAATTTTAAAACACTATAAACTCAAGCAGAAAAAATTATCAAAGAAAAAAATGTCAAGTAAAGTGTCCATGTTGAATAATACTGATTACATTAAAATGGAATAGATAGCACTTCCTCAGAACATCAGAATTTTTTTAAAAGGATATATCACTTCAAAAATGTGTGGATCTTGTTTTGATTAGATTAGTGTAGATTATGCTTTATACCAGTAGCAAAACAAACTTGCTGTTTAGATGCCACTTTTAAACTGAGAAAACAGGTCAGCGGCATATGTGTTGAAGTGTTTGGCTACAGAATCACCCAACAAGTCTTAGCATTGAAAGCTGACTTATGGTTTCTTGAAAGGCATTTTTGCTTAATTGTCAAGATAGCTCAGATACTGTTTACTGTGTTGTCAGTTGCGCTGTAGTATTCAGATAATCGAGAGTATTGGTCAGTAACCTTTTTATGCCTGTGTTTTTAAGCTGTTGTTTGTTTCTTCTTATGAGTATATTAAATATCTTTAATACCACCTGTCTATTTTATTGCAGTATTCATGCTGTGGAGAAGACCAAAATATCTATATAGAGTTATAGGAGAGAACATTTGTAAGGGAGATGATCTCTGTCGATGATCTCTGTCGATCAAGGGAATGCCAAAATTACCAGAGTAAAGAAAACAGAGAATTAAAGATGAGACCAAAAACAGAGAGATAGAAAAGCCCTCTGGCAAAACATAGCTCTGGAGGAAAATATGTTAGAAGGTAGAACTTCATAGAAAAAAGAATGAATTTTATGGGGAGAAATATACTAAAAGTCACATGACTTCCTATTTATTGAAACAGAAATTTAGGTTTTATGCAAGAAATAACATCAAAGAAATTATTAATGAAGTAATTATATAAAATTACTGCTGTTTTATAAATACAAATAATCATAGAATCCTCATAAAGAAAACTAACAAACTGATAAATTTTCAAATAAAATGTTAATTAAATAGTTTCATTATTTCTTATCCTGGAAGTCCTCATTGTAAAAATGGCAAAAAAATTAATTTTGGTAGTTTGTGTCTTTTTTTTTTTTTATTTATGATAGTCACAGAGAGAGAGAGAGAGAGAGACAGAGACACAGGCAGAGGGAGAAGCAGGCTCCATGCACTGGGAGCCTGACGTGGGATTTGATCCCGGGTCTCCAGGATCGCGCCCTGGGCCAAAGGCAGGCGCCAAACCGCTGCGCCACCCAGGGATCCCCCAGTTTGTGTCTTTTTAATTGGTGATGACTTTCTAGGAAGAGTTAAACTGGTAGGAAGTATATATTTACAGATTTTTTTTAGGCGTGTTATTTTTTATAATCAAATGCTTAATTATAAATGAAAGAAAATTTGGGAATATCCACCTTTGACATTTATTTATTTATTTATTTATTTATTTATTTATTTATTTATTATTTTTATTTTTTTTTTCACCTTTGACTTTTAAAAAGAAGTTTAGAGGACACAAAATAGCAAAGTAGAGATAGACTGTCTTTGGTCACTGTGCTTAGGAATGCAAATATGATTATATTATAAATGATTTTCATTTGATTTGCCCAGTTTTATGATGTTTAATAGTTTAGTTTAAGAAGTAGTAAATTTGGGGGCAGCCCAGGTGGCTCAGCAGTTTAGCGCCGCCTTCGGCCTGGAGACCCAGGATCAGGTCCCGCGTCGGGCTCCTTGCATGGAGCCTGCTTCTCCCTTTGCCTATGTCTCTGCCTCTCTCTCTCTCTCTCTGTGTCTCTCATGAATAAATAAAATCTTAAAAAACAAAAGAAGTAGTAAATTTTGTCCTGATGAGAAAATTGGCTGGCAATATCAATTTTCATGTCTCCAAATTAGTCTTTGATATAAATTCATGATGCTAGTCAAATATTAAGCACACTTTTGTTTTTGGTGACAGGACAGTTTCAGACTGTAAGTTAAGATACTATGGATTGCTCAATGTAAAAGAAGTTAGAGGTCTAGTATGGGATAGTTTCTATGATTTCTAAGGCGCCTCCCTGATTTATAAAGAATTCCTTAGATTCAGAACAAGGTAGGTATCTGTAGCATTTGACATAATATTTCACTGGTATAAGAGAAACATTCCAATGCACAGATTTCATGTTGATATGCTTACAGAAAAAGTCACTGAATTATAATTATTAGTCAGATGTAAGATTTGCACAGGCAAGTGTATGACCCAGTTGCAGGACGGCATAGCCGTGTACATATTGATCAAGACTCGGTTCAGGTATTTCTTCTTTCTGTAAAAGTTCTCTCAACACCTGTCCACCTGGTCTGTGTTTCTTGCCCATAGGACTCGGTGTATCCCTCTCTTCCTTTTCTACCACACCATCTGTTCCTACCATACTATGTTACAATTGCTTTCTTAGTTATTCTTTCTTAATTTATTTAGGCTTCATGGTGCCTTGATTTGTGACCATGTCTTTAGTGTGTGTGTGTGTGTGTGTGTGTGTGTGTGTGTTTCCCACCACTATTTTTTTTATTTTAATAAATTTATTTTTTATTGGTGTTCAATTTGTCAACGTACAGAATAACACCCAGTGCTCATCCCATCAAGTGCCCACCTCAGTGCCTGCTACCCAGTCACCCCCACCCCCCACTCACCTCCCCTTCCACCACCCCTAGTTTGTTTCCCAGAGTTAGGAGTCTTTCATGTTCTGTCTCCCTTTCTGATATTTCCCACTTATTTTTTCTCCTTTCCCCTTTATTCCCTTTCACTATTTTTTTATATTCCCCAAATGAATGAGACCATATAATGTTTGTCCTTCTCCGATTGACTTATTTCACTCAGCATAATACCTCCAGTTCCATCCACGTTGAAGCAAATGGTGGGTATTTGTCGTTTCTAATGGCTGAGTAATATTCCATGGTATACATAAACGACATCTTCTTTATCCATTCATCTTTTGATGGACACCGAGGCTTCTTCCACAGTTTGGCTATTGTGGACATTGCTGCTGTAAACATCGGGGTGCAGGTGTCCCGGCGTTTCACTGCATCTGTATCTTTGGGGTAAATCCCCAGCAGTGCAATTGCTGGGTGACCATGTCTTATCCATGTTGGTGTCTCTACCACACAGTAGAGTGTCTGGCACGTGTCTGTAAGATGCTGAGTAGGTGCTCAAGTGCATGCATATTGAATGAATGGGAGGACAGAAGAAGTAGGAAAACAATATTATGTCACGGCAATGTCACCTTATGTTTGTAGAGCATATTTCATTTATCTTAACCTCCATTTAGACAACTAGGCATGTGGCCAGGCTATTTAATTTATAGGTGAAGAAAAGGCAGATGATTTGACCAGATTTCACAGGTAGTGTCAGACCCAGTCCCCAACTGCCTCTTTTGAGTTGGTTCTGTATTGCCGATCCTTTATCATAGTGACACAGTTAAAGTTAATGAGGCTGATTGGGACCAGGTTTAAAGCTGAGAGAGTTTATCCTCAGATCAAAAGATATATTCAGCCAAAGACAACAACCACCTTCCTCTTACTCCTTTTTTTCTAAGTGCTTTTACTGCCCCTGTAATTATTTTTTGTCATTTTCATGCATCTGTCACTGACATGAGCACTTAGAAACCATGCCCAATATCAGACAGGACTGGGATAAGGCAGTTTTCAGAAATGTTTCCCAGACCCGGGATCGAATCCCACGTCGGGCTCCCGGTGCATGGAGCCAGCTTCTCCCTCTGCCTATGTCTCTGCCTCTCTCTCTCTCTCTCTCTCTCTCTCTCTGTGTGTGACTATCATAAATAAATAAAAAATTTTAAAAAAAATTTCTCAGAAATGTTTCCCAAATAGAATTTCTGAATGTGCAGTTGCTTCTTATAAAGTCAGATCCTTGTGGTGTAGCAAATCAGTCCTGGGCTAAAGGACAAAGGGCTTAGCAAAAACTTGCTGTAACTGCTTGAGTCAAGACCACTATTTACTGCAGTTGGAGTGGAATATTACTGATCACAAAAGTTTTGGCCCTGTGAAGTTGGGGTTAAGATGGCTGGTAAGAATTGTGGGCATTCTGGCAAAGTCAGCCATTGGAGGAGGAGGAGTGTGCTCATGGTTCAACAGTACCACCAAGTAGTTGCCAGTGACTACCATGGGAGGGTAGACATGCCAGGGGCTGTGGAGGTGTAGAGCTCAGTGACATGTTGCACTGTCCATTGAGTCCACTGTGTGGGATGAAATGAACACTGCCTTCATAAGTCCAATGTTGGACCTTTTCTTGTCACAGTATTTCCCTTTTCATTGAGAAATCATAAGGATGAAGGCCTTATCAGAGAAGCAGGGGATTGAGGACTAACGGAGGGTTCAGTTTGTATGGCAGATCTCTAATAAGAATGGCTAGCTACTTGGATTAGATCCTTCCTTTAGTGGGGATTACCTTTTCCTCTATTTGGGACCATATACTTAATATTGCAGAACTTTATAGCTAGTCTCTAGACAAGTTTCTGTATGTTTAATAGTGCATTTACTCAAACAGGAAATTGCTTATTAAGGCAAAGATTTTTGGAAAATCTGCTTTCATGAGTTCCCTTTCATATTTTCTTCTTATTCACATCTTACACTTTAATTTAAAATTTTGTTCAGTGTATAAGATATCCTAGCAGGGATAAATACATAGGGTATAATCCTTCTTTTTGAGATTTTGGAAATGCTGCTGTTTGTGATTTTTTTTTTCCCTTGTGTGATGTCAGGGTACAGAGGTAGAACCTGAGTGTAGTTACAGAAAGACACAAGTTTAGAGCAAATGTTCTAAGAACTTGGATGAAAATACCAAGATTATCAGGTATCAGAGGTCATTGTGGTTCAGCTTCTTGTTATAGTGTGGTCCAGAATCACACAGCTGGAGTAAATCACCCAGTTGATAAATGAGACTGAAACTATGTATATGTTAGTTCAAAACAGAGCAAGCTGCCTGCAGATCACTGGGATTGTTGGGAATGGTGGTGGAGGTTATAGGGATGTTTTTGATGGAATCGCTGCATTTTAGAATGAAACCACTTAAATGATCAGACAGGGTGTAACCAGAGTAGACTGAGACCTCTGTGAGGACAGAGTGAGAGTTTTCCTCTTTTTAAAAAAAGATATTATTTATTTATTCATGAGAGACACACATGCACACACACACACAGAGGTGCAGAGACACAGGCAGAGGGAGAAGCAGGATCCATGCAGAGAGCCTGACACGGGACTCGATCCCGGGTCTCCAGGATCACACCCTGGGCCGAAGGTGGTGCTAAACCACTGAGCCACCCAGGCTGCCTGAGAGTTCCCCTCTTTATGTCCATCATGTTTAGGGTGCTGACTGGGAGTAATATATAGGCTTGCTTACAAGTATTTTTTTAAATAATTGAATAAAAAAACATTGATTCAGTAGCCTTATTTAAGAATGATATTTCTAGGGATCCCTGGGTGGCACAGCAGTTTGGCGCCTGCCTTTGGCCCAGGGCATGATCCTGGAGACCCGGGATCGAATCCCACGTCGGGCTCCCGGTGCATGGAGCCTGCTTCTCCCTCTGCCTGTGTCTCTGCCTCTCTCTCTCTCTCTCTCTGTGTGACTATCATAAATAAATTTAAAAAAATTTAAAAAAAATGATATTTCTAGGAAAGGAAACTAGTGGAAAGTTCTCCCTGATTTTATGCTATCAAATGTTCATTCCTTTTTCTGTTTTTAAGTTGGATATTTTTAAATATTTATGATGAGTTAAAATCTGACCACTTTTCTCTGGATATGCTCCATTGTGATCAGTGTTTCTGTTATGGAATTTAAAGAAATATTGAAGATGTGGTCTGATTAGTGTGTAATGCAATGGGATCTCGTCCGAGTCTACATTTTGTAGGTTTGTTTTGTTTACTTTTTGAGCCATATGTTCTAAAATGTTTTAATATGTAGCACCATAATGTCTGTCATTTAGGGACCAGAATATCTATTTCAAGTATACAAAATAAAGTCATGAACTAATATGTCACTGTTTTCTCTTTTGAAGAAGAAATGTTAGGAGTCTAATGGGTTGAATAGAAATTTCCTTTTGAATGGTTAACTAAATTGCTATCACCTTGTAAGCCCCTAAATCCCAATCTGTTTTTCTAAGGAAACATATTTGCAGCTGTTTCAAATAACTGGTGGTTTGAAGATGATTGTTAGTGTGGTTTTCTAGACACCCAAAACTTAGACTCGGCTCTGTTACTTGTCTTTGAAACTAAGGAGTTGGCTAAGGAGTTGAATTAAATAATTTCAGATTAGTTTTATTCATTAAATATTTTGCTTTAAAAAAACTCCTCTGTTAATATTTAATTCTATAGTAGTCGTTTACAAGATAATTTTTATTATGTGAATTTATATAGACATTTGAAACATTTTGAGAATTTACAAGATAATTTTTATTATGTGAATTTATATAGACATTTGAAACATTTTGAGAATTTTGATTTTTTTTTAATTCAGAGAACTGTGTCATAACATCACTTATTATATATAATCTGGTCTTTAAAGATAGGTAAGAAAAGGAGATGAGTAGAAGATTATAGCTTCCTTAGTAGGAGTCTCCAAAGCAATAGGTCTCTACAGTGATTGTGGCTTAGGGAAATCCTGAGTGGTGAGGAAATGCTCACACTGAACTTTTTAATGGCTTCTGAAATTAGGAGTCAAAGGGCTCTAGAGTCTTCTGTAATGTGGATTCACACCTGATTTTTGCCTCTGGGGAGCTAACATAGAGCTATAGTTTATTAATCACTTTCCCATGCATTACTAAAATTGGTCTACCCATAAAGTTGAGATGTAGGCAGAGCAGGTGATTCTTGCTGTTTTATAAATGAGGAAATAGACTTAGAGAGGTTATGTGGTTTATCCAAGTAAATTCACAAGACTAGCAAGGACTAACTTTATTTGGACCTTAACCCAGGAGTTTTTCATTTAACATTGAGTATCTTGTCCATTGCATCATGCTCTTGTAACATAGGAAGGAAGCATAGGTTCACTACCTCTTTCCTTCTCTCTAGGAATGGAAAAAGGAAGTCCTAGGTTGTAATCACAGTTTTAGCATGTGATCTGGGAAGGTTACTTGTCTTGAGCATCAGTTTTTTTTTGTTGTTGTTGTTGTTTTCTTTTTTTGTTTTTTGAGCATCAGTTTTTGTTGTTGTTTACCTTTAAAATGGGAACAGTGATATTTGCTTTTTTTTATAGTATTTTGGATTAAATGAAATCATGTGTCACTTTGGGTAGCACCTTCTGTAGGCACTCAAGTTTTTTGTTTTGTTTTGTTTTACTTTTTTTCTACCTCTCTCACCTTTTATTTTTCTTTCCTGTCCAAAGAAGATTGGCTTTATTTGTGTGGGCACGTTACAGCCCCCGCTAATGGGTACCTTAAGCAGCTTTTGTTCTGCTAAGTTATGGGAAGTATGCACATAAACAAGTAACTAATACAAAGTGCTGTGTAGTATGGTCATCCTATGTATTAGGAACCAGGAGGAGTACAGATAAGGAAGCAATGGTGTATTCCTTTGTAGTCAGGTTAGAAAAGGAGGTGCTATTTTGAGCTGGTCCTTGATGGATGAAAGATGTGGAGTTTTCAGAAGGTGTAAGGAATTAAAGGCGTGGGAAGCATCATGAGCAGAGTGCTAAGTACATACTGCATTTGGTGAACAGCTAAATAAGGCGTCCCAGGTATGGGTGAAACTTCCTGGGAGAAAAGATAATAGATTTATAAAGTGGTCTACAGGGAATAATTTGGGTATATTCATGTAACATATTACTTGAGCATATAATTCTGTTTAAGGCACTGATTTGGTTGCTGATTGTCCAATGGTGAGTATGACAAAGTCCTTTTCTCCTGGAGATTATATTTCAGTGGCAAAGACAACTAATAATAATAAATAAAATAGATATGGTGAACAGTAAGAGCTATGAAGAGAAACATAACAGAGCGAGAGGATGAGGAGTTAGGGTAGGGAGGGGTCTGCTGTTTTAGGGGCTTGCTATGGGGTGATTAAAAAGGCAGCTTTGAGGAGATGACATTTGAGTAGAGATGTGAGTAAAATTAGAGAGTGATCCTTGCACAGGTCTAGAGGGACCTTTAGCAGAGGGAAAGAAATTACAAAGACCCTGATGTAGGGACACACTTCATGGTCTTGAGAAGCACTGTGGTTGTCAGTAAAATTCGACTTATAGGATCCTGAAATTGCAGAAGGGCATGTTGAAAAGGATAGCCTTTCTCCATGGAAGCATAGTGGCATCTGACTGTAATACTATTCTTAGGCTCCTCTGCATTCAGTGTGCATGTGTGCATGTGTCCCTTCTTCCATCTATCTGCTATTTACCCAACCCCCCATCTAGTTACCCATCCATGTATCCATTCACTCAATATTTGTTGAATACCTTTTATGATGCGGGTACCATTCTGGGCCCTAGGTCTCAATTGAACCCATGCTTAAGTTTAATACCATTCCCAAAAGTGTAGACCATTGTTGAATGACTTACATGTTGGCTTCATCTATTTTTCTGAACCTAGTTGATAATTTTAAGATGATGTAAATTGTCATCTTATTACCCATGGGTCAATGGGTCATGTGTACTTCAGCTGTTGGTAACATCTTACAGGGTATAATAGTTGAAAAAGGGGGCAGAAAAGGAGTACTTACCACATCTGGGTAAAGATACTAGATATTTAATAGTTTGATTGTCTGTTCTGGGCTACATAGTGAATTATCTGTGTGGCAAAATGCAGCCTTTCCCTAAGAGACAGACCAAATTGTTTATTGATGCTAGGGAGGAAAAGGGTTGGGCACATACTTGCAGGACCTATGATCTTTCCCAGAATTTGGAAGGATAAGGGAATTGCTAAGAATTTGACATTGGAACTGTTCCCTCTAATTGTGGCTTTGGCCATTTGAAGGAAAAAAAAAGAATCCAGAAGGTGATACGCAGAACAATATGAAAGCTATTCACGGTAAAAACAAGCAAATGCTAGCCTTTGGCCAAGTTAATGTATGTTTTAGTTTCAGGCAGTGTAAACTGAGGTGGCCTTGTTTCACAGTGGCATTTAGAAAAATTAACTAAAATATATCACCTGCTCAGTTTTGTTTTCTTTCCTCTTTCTTATTCTCCCTCTCACCCTCTTTACCAGTTTTTTTCCTTACATGCTTTGAAATTATTGCAAAATCATTTTAATGACACTCATATTTAAAAGTTTGTTAATTGGGATCCCTGGGTGGCGCAGCCATTTAGCGCCTGCCTTTGGCCCAGGGCGTGATCCTGGAGACCCGGGATCGAATCCCACCTCGGGCTTCTGGTGCCTCTGTGTGTGTGTGTGTGTGTGTGTGTGTGTGTGTGTGTGAGACTATCATAAATAAATTTTTTAAAAAATTAAAAAAATAAAAGTTTGTTAATTCTAGGTAGACATTTTAATAATGCACGTTTCCACTCGTTCTATAAATACTACTAAGAGGTACTCACCTTCCTCTCAAATTAGTGTCTCCTAGGGGCACCTGGGTGGCTCAGTTGGTTAAGCATATGCCTTAAGCTCAGGTCATGATCCTAGAGTCCTGCATTGCATGGGGCTCCCTACTCAGCCAAGAGTTTGCTTCTCCCTCTCCTTCTCCCTCTGCCCCTTCCCTACTGTTCATGCCTTCTCTTGCTCTCCATGCACTTCTATATCAAATAAATAAATAAAATCTTTAAAAAAAATCAGTGCCTCCTTCCACCTGCAGGTGATCTGGATGCCATACCTCTCCTGTTTCAGGGGATCATGGTCTATTAATTGAAACTCTGTTTGTCCTACTTACAAGGTTAATTTTAATTCCTTTTAAATATTTTATTTATTTATTCATGAGACAGAGAGAGAGAGGCAGAGACATAGGCAGAGGAAGAAGCAGGCTCCCAGTGGGGAGCCCAATGCAGGACTTGATCCCAGGACACAGGATCATGCCCTGAGCCAAAGGCAGACGCTCAACCACTGAGCCACATAGGCATCCCTTTAATTCCTTTTAAGATAAGTTTTTACTCATAGCAAGCATGTTAATTTTGGAGACCAAGACATCACAAGAAGCAAAACCATGATCATTTGTAACCCCAGCCACCCTAAGATAAACATACCCACATACAAAGTATAGCATTTCAACTGAGACTTTAAGTGATTATATTTACAGTCTGATATGCAATATCAGACCATATGCAATCTGTATTGGTATATTCCATGTGTATATATAATAAATATCCTTCTGTCATCTTTAGGGATGGCATATTATCCCATCATAGAGATAAAATGATTCTTCTTTAGCTTATATCTAATTCTTTCCTATTACAGATGTAAGATAAGCCTCTTTCTGGCCCAGGTTCATTCCTATCAGACTGTAGAGGGCCAGGTCACACCTCTCTTGCCATCTGGCAGCCTCTAGTCTCACCTTCCATTCAGAACTCAGCCTATTTCCTATCTTAGTTTCCTACAGCCTAGCTTCTGTTTCTGCTTTTACCCAAAATAACAGCTTTGGAGTTAACTTCTCCTCCCATGCCCCTTGTAGAAGCTCTTCCATTGTTGTTTTTAATTTCTCTGTGATATTTGGTTCTTCTAGTTCATCTTTTGTGGTGTTTTAAATACAGTTTTCCCCCTAGTTTTCTTCTACACACTTTGGGAGTGGCATTTTGGATTTTGGCTGACTTACTGATAACTATCCAACTCTTTCTCCATTACACTTCTCTGTAGGGCTCCATGTTTGTAACTTCATCTCTCTTCATCTCTCTTGAATGCTCCACTTAGCTACTCAGAACTAAACTTTTCAGTGTCTACCCTTGCCAGCCTCTGCTATAGGTTAAATGGCATCACCATCCATCTGAATCCTACTCATCTGGGAAATGGGAAAGTCATTCTAGACTCTTCCCTCTCCCTAGCTCCTTCCCCAAACCCAAAGGGCAACTAACTCTGCTGCTTCCCTCATTTACTTCTTTACAATCCAAGTGCTTCTGATTTTGTAAAGACTCCCATTATTTCTTCTTTTCTAACTCCACTTTTAACTATCTCTTGGTTGTCCCACCTGTTACAGCTAGTGTTCTAACATACAGATCTGACCCTTGTCACTTCCATACTTCCCCATTTGCAAATCCTGTTCTTTCCTCTGTTCACTTACCTGCTACTATGAAGGATGAGTTGAGTTCTCTCATTCTTCCACTCTGTTCTTTCTCCTGCTGTTCTCCAGGTATTTTTAGGCACTCTCTTCCTCTGTGCTCCCTAAACACTCTTCACCAGGATTTCTCTACCTTGGATCTATTGGCATTTCATGTTGACTAATTATTTGCTATGAGGTGCTATGTTGTCCACTGTAGGATATTTAGCAGCATCTTTGACCTCTACCCATTAGATAAGGGCAACAACATTCTTCCCAGTCCCCCGCCCCAGTGTTACAACCAGAAATGTCTCCAGACGTTGCTAAGTGTTTCATGAGCAACAAAACCTCCCCTGGTTAAGAACACTGCCCTTTTGGGATCCCTGGGTGGCGCAGCGGTTTAGCGCCTGCCTTTGGCCCAGGGCGCGATCCTGGAGACCCGGGATCGAGTCCCACATCGGGCTCCCGGTGCATGGAGCCTGCTTCTCCCTCTCCCTGTTTCTCTGCCTCTCTCTCTCTCTCTCTCTCTGTGACTATCATAAATAAATAAAAAAAAATTAAAAAAAAAAAAGAACACTGCCCTTTTATGTACCTTTTCTGAAACACTTAACAATAGTATCTTGTGTTTATGTCCATACTTGTTTATCTTCTGTGCTATCGGAGGTCAGAGCCAGTGCAACTCTGCATCTCGAACAGTGTTAAAGACTCAGTGGCCCCTATTCAGCATTTGCTGTCTGTATATATGCCAGGATGGTCCTCTTATCACTGACAAATGAGAAAGATGTAGAGAATTGTGCCATTCTGCAAGAGATATATTTTGATAGTTTAATTTGATAATTAATTGTGTTTTGTTTTGCAATAAGTGGATCCAAGGTACTATTCTGTAGGTACATGAGGAAGCTGTATGATATCTTTTGCCAGAGTTCTTTTAAAAAGAGATGATTTTTTTAAAAGGCTGATTCATTCATTTCACTAATTTGTCAGTCATATCAATCATCTGCTATATGCCAGGGAATTTGTTTGTTCCTGGATGGAACAATCTTACCCTTTCAGGGTCTTTTAGGCTTTCCAGATAGATATTCAAGGAGTAATATTAATATTGTGAGATAAAAACAAGTCACAACAGCAAGGATTTCCAAGATAGTGAGCTGAGACAGAGCCTCCAGGCAGAGGGCCTTGTGGGTGTGTGGAGGGTTAAGGGGATGTTTATGTGACATTCCAAGTAATCTTAAGTCGATGCTTTGTAGAATTTGGCAAGAAGCAGTCCTTCCTCCTTTTTTTTTTTATTTTTGGCTTCTATTGGCTCAGTGATAAAATTTTATCTTTCCTTTATGCTGTGTTTCAATGATTTTCCCTCCCCCATTTTTCCCTTCTTTACCTGAATTTCTGTAGTATGAAGCATAATGTGGCAAGTATTCTGATCTCATGGCCTCCTCTGTCTGCAGAGGTGTATGTGAGTGAGACCCCTTTTAATCATTCGTATAATGATTGGTGGCTCCCTGTTGTTAAACCACAGTTATTGATCTATCATCGCTGAAGTACATGGCTGAAGGAACTGGTGCTGTCAGGCATTGATTGACTAGGAAGGAAGTGTAGAGCTATTCTAACTCACTTTTATTTTCATCAGCAACAGTTACAGTAGAGACTTGTGCAAGACCTCCATGATGGAACATCACTTTTCCTGCATTAAGAGGTGTCTGATGTGACTGAAATTGCCAGGATAACTCAAACTGCTGCATTTAAAATACTTAGAACAGAAGAAACTGTCCAAAACCTTCTTATCTGACTTGGCTAATGTTTCAGACTCTGGAAAATAAATTTGGGAGGTGGGGGATTGCATGAGAAAGAACAGATCTAGTATAAAATGGTTCCTAAGCAAATTGAAGAATATATAATACATGTTAATGTTTTATTGAAGAGGTATTTCTACACAAACTGCAGCCAGACAAATAAGCAGGTTTTTGTATAAGTAAAATCGTTTAATGGCTGTTCAAATCGTTAACTTCAGGGCGTAATTAATAGCTGTCTCTTGGTACAGTTTTTACATTTTGGGCAGTTTCAGTGGGGCCTCTCTGTGCAAATACGTTAGATGAGGATACAAACTGAAGATACTGCACTTCATGCGGGTGCCTCTCTGGCATTTAGTACATCTTAGATATATTTAAAAATCTGGGATCAGTTTTTTTTTTTTAATGAGCTCTAATAATGCTTCTGTTTGCCTTTAATTCTGTTTAGAACAAAGAAGGACAAGAACAACAGAAAAAATGAGGGGGTACAGGGGTGGCAGAAGAAGGGTGAGAGGGATACATTAAAAGAACGAAACTAAAATAGACAGGACAAAAGCTACCATTCCTAGTGACATTTTATCTGTGCCTCAGAGCCTTTGCGTTTGTCCCTCTCTCTGAATATTTTAGTTTTGTTATAATTACAGTATCTTGCCTGCACTTTGTCCCTCTGATCCTTTGTTAAAGCCCAGATCACTCTCTGCAGATTGCGCTTGTAGGTGTGATTTATTGAGTGACAAGTGGCTGTAGGGTAGAACACCCGCCTCTGTACCTGACTAAAGTATTAGACATCACAGAGCCAGGCCAGGCGGGAGGGGGCCCTGGACGGGGGTGGGGGAGGCGAAAAGCAAAGAGCAGTAACACAGCAGCTCCTGGATACAGATCAGACAAGAGGTTCTGCCACAAATCACCTAGAAACATGTCAGACGCTGCATGTTTGTTGTTTTACACTGAGGGCACAGCCGTAGTCCAAAAGTATTGATTCTTTTCTTTGTACAGAGACAGAGACTGTCAGCCCTAGCCGGCTGACCTTGGTATGGCGCAGACAACTATTCCCCACCCTGCCGACCAGATGAACCCCACAGGAAAAGCCTAGGCTAGATATGCCAATGTCCACTCACAGGCACAGAGAAACCCATGCCTGCTGAAACGGCTCCTTCTGTTTCCCAAGCAGCTCTCCTCCCCTCCCCGCACCCCTCCTCTCCGCCCGCTGGCCTGGGCCCCCCAGAGTGCTTCTTGTGACAGAAAATTGGAGGCAGGATTCTTGGAGTGTACGATTGTGTGTGCGTGTGTGTGCGTGTGTGTGTGTGTGTCAAAATGCACAAAAAGAACATTGTTTTTGTATAACCCTGTTTAACTGTGTGAGATAACCTGAGGATGTCTGGCTAGTGGTGTGTGTGTGTGCGTGTGTGCCTGTGCGCACACATTTCGTGTTTGAGGACGCACGAGGAGAGAGTTTATTTTCTGTTTCCACATATCAAAAGAGAAATCTCTGTGTGTGGGCACTTAAATGTGTTTTACTTCTTGTGGGGGCTAGGAGTGAGTTTTCTCCTCTTCCTCTGTTCTGAGAGCTTTGGAGACAGGTAAGATGGAAGGAAAAAAAGTCACCTCTCTTAATTCACATGTAATTATTTTCAAAGTTATTTAATAGTAAAATTACCTAGATCCAATTACTACAAGAACCCATAAATCTCTTTCTAATATTAAACCCTCTAGTAATCTTTAATCACTTTGTAGCATATAAAACATTTATTTTGAAAATCAAGTAATTTTTAGCTGTAAAAACTTGTTTGTAATTTAGAATTCATATTTGTTTGGGCTTAGTATAAACAAAAATATATAGCCATCAACATTTGAATTAGAGTTTAAAACATGAGCCTGTGAACCCTTAGGAAGAAGGGACCACAGAAGGCCTTTTCAGCAACCACAGTGGCTCCTCTGCCTGGCCGTGGCAGTCGACTTCAGTGTGCCCAGGCGACTTGCCTCCAATGAAATGGAAGGTGTTTCCAGTGGCTCCTTCCTGAGAAGCTGAGTGTTTTATTTTGACTAACAATAACAGGGAGGATGCCTTTCTGCCTTTCACTTCTAGGAATGTTGTGGCTTGCACGATCCCTGTCCATAAGGTTGAGCAGTCTATGAGGAAAATTCAAGTAGCTTTCCAGTTTTGCCAGAACAAGAATATGAGACACACTGGTGGAAAAGTGGTGATGTCATGTGCACTTAGGGATATTTAAAAAAAAAAAAACACCTCTCTTTTAAAAATAAGGTTTCTCTTTTCCAGATAGAGTAATGCAAACAAGTTTAGCATATGTGATAAGATACAGAATTTGTATAACTCACTTTAATCTTTTATTAAAATGAGTTTGTTTAAAGTGGATCATTGAAGATAAAAATAGCAAGTACATCTTAAACTCATTACTCACTTGTATGAGAAACTCTTTTATTTTCTACATCTATACTATTTAAGTGACTATTTGGCTATCCTAGAAGAAAATACAGTGGTTAAAAAAAATAAATTTTTTTATAGTCCATTTGTTACTTGATCTTTAAGTGAGAAATCTTTTTTGAGGTACTGAAATTCCAGATTCCTAATAGGGAATAATCTTCTAACAAATGTGCTATTCTCCAAAAACAGTATTAAGACCTAACTAATTATTTTGGATTCTCATGTTGATTCTAAAAATTTCTCATTCTTCTCTTTGTGTCTTTTTCATCCAAAACAGCCTTACATTTTTTTTTTAATTTTTTTTCAGCCTTACATTTTAAAGGTAAGAGCTGAGCAACTCTGCTTTTGGGTATTGAAAAAATAACACTAAATTATTTAGGATATATCAGTATATATCAGTGTCTTGACAAAAGAATATTCTAGTTATAAAATAGAGGGTGAGGAGTGACTAAGCCATCTAAGACATACCATGTGAGAGAAATAATACAGAGAACAGATGAAGAATTGTTTAAGATCTGAACACTTTATTTTTTTTAACATTCTAGTTTTCTTTTAATACATACATGCTAATCATCTGTCTTTCTCTTCTCCCTGTATATGTTATGCCCACTTGATTTACTACTGAAATTATATTGCTTTTGAAAGTGTCAGTTGAGTTATCCCTTGCCTTGTTAGTATCATGTTTGATTTCTTGGACAGAGACATAAATCACTATCTAATATGCAGGTCTTTTGAAGACGCACCCAAGGTTTATTGCCAGTAACAGACTAGTGGCCTTATGTGGACTTTCCATGAATAAAACAGATTGATGAGCCATTTTATAGCATCACAAGCTGTATTATAAATACATCACCCTTTTCAGTAATTTAACGTGAGGAACAGCCTAATGAGCTCCCAGCCATGATCAGCCAGAGAGCTGGGAGTTCTGTTTAGCTTCTAGGACAAGTGACTGGTGGAGGGTAAGAAACCCAAACCCTGTGATGTTTTCCTCATTCAGCGAGAAAACCTTTGCAATGTGAATCATTTGAAACAATAGTAAAGTCAAGTGTCATTTAGAATTGGTCAGAGTAATAAAGTAAAATATACAAAATATACATTTTGCTTGCAACTGAAAATGTAAGACAATTGACTTTTTAAGTTGGTTGTTTTTCTTCTTTTACTGATTGAAGTCATAAGCCAATTGGATCGGCAGATTATCATTTTGAAACATACATGATCTAATATATACCTGAGAAACAGGTAGATATTTGTTACAACATGGTTGTAACAGGGTTAACAACAACATGATGGTCTCTGTTGAAAGTATAGCCTAAGATTGATTCTATATTTCGGCTTTGTTTTTTGCACAGCTTATAACACTTTGCCTTTAGTATCTAAATAACCCTTATGGGCACCCCGGGTGGCTCAGCGGTTTAGTGCCTGCCTTCAGCCTAGGGTGTGATCCTGGAGACCTGGGATGGAGTCCCACATCAGGCTCCCTGCATGGAGCCTGCTTCTCCCTCTTCCTGTGTCTCTGCCTCTCTGTCTCTGTCTCTCTTTCTCTCTTTGTGTATGTCTCTCATGAATAAATAAAATCTTTAAAAATAAATAAATACGTAACCCTTATAATACACTTGTGGAATAGGATGAGTGAGTGACGTCTGAGGGTAAACAATTATTTTCCTCTTTCTGGTGAGGAAATGGAGGCATATGAAGATACTGTTTTCAAATAGTTATCTGAATAGAAGAACAAAATAGAATAAACGCATTATTAAATATATATTGTTTATTAGATACAATGGATATCAACATTTAGAGGACTTATACAAACATCTCTTTTGGACCTTAAATTTCCTAACCCCTTGGGAGAGAGACTACACTCAGCTTTGCTAAAGACACAATTTTGTGAACAAGTTTTTGCTACCTAGAGGCTGCAATATATATTTTGAACTGGAAGGTTCTAGAGGATATTTCACTTTTCTGAGTGTAGTTGATTAAATCATGCTACATAATATTACCCTTATCAAATACCCAGTTGAAACTGTATTTTACACTATATTTTACACTTTGGCCTCAAGTGGCATTGCCTACAAATATAAATAGGTGAGTAATTAGCCTATTATAAAAATTTTATTTATTTATTTATTTATTTATTTATTTATTTATTTATTTATTTATTTATGATAGTCACACAGAGAGAGAGAGAGAGGCAGAGACACAGGCAGAGGGAGAAGCAGGCTCCATGCACCGGGAGCCCGATGTGGGATTCGATCCTGGGTCTCCAGGATCGCGCCCTGGGCCAGAGGCAGGCGCCAAACCACTGCGCCACCCAGGGATCCCCTATAAAAATTTTTTAAATATTTTTTTAAATATAATTTTCCTTGTGAAAGCAGCTAAGCAGTTTGGCAGACTCTTATTTCTACTGTAAATGTAAAGTACCTTGAGTGTACAAGGAAGGGAGGAGTGAAGAACTGAAAAGACTTTAATTAGTCTTTACAGAATAGGCAAAACCAGAGTATTTTACCACTGAGACATAAACACATCAGCGATGGCCTAATCCATCAGGCTCCATCCTGTCTATAGTCAGATACAATGCATCTTCGATTTTAAAAAAATAATAATTTAAATGGAATGGGCCCATTTATACCCTCTGTTCCTTATTAAAAATGGTTGACAAGTAAAATTCCATTTTAAAATATACCTGTGGACAGTCAATATTGTTTCGAATTTTAAAGAGTTCCTGTGTCTTGTGAATGGCAATGTGCATTTAATATTCTGTATTCAGCACAAGGTACTTTTGAAACCAGCTGTGCATTCATCTCCATTTTTGCATTTACCTCTGCTCTTTACCATCCTCCCCTATACATCTGTGGTTGTGTGTGGACTGCAGGTCTAAACTAATCATGTTGAATGAACTACTGTAGTCCTCAGTTTCTCCATTTCTAAAATTGGTCTAGAATTTAATGCTCTGTAAGGGAGTATTTGGAAGAATATTGCAGAATGAATTTATAAGGTCTCTGTGTCTCCATAGAAGTCAGTATTGACATTTAGTTCTATTCTTTGGGGAGTCCTAGAAGTATACACCTGGGTGAATGATCTTGGCATTTTAGGGTGGTCTAAACCAATGCTTGTGGCCATATTGCTTATGATTCTATAGCATTAGCCTCTCAAATAAGTTTATGATAGTACATTATCTGAAGGGAAAATTTTGGCTAATTCATCATTTAAACATCAGAAATAATATCCAATATCTTTCTCTTACAGATTTTGCTACCTGAACATAGAATCATAGATTTTAAGCTTAAATGTAAAAATAGGGGCATACAGAAGTAGCTTTCCAAACATGTAGTTATTGATTTCTTACTGAAAAATCCATGAAAGAAAATACAAGGGAGGCAGGCAGAATGTGTTCCTTCCTTCCTCTGTCTGTCCAGCTTTCTCTAATTTGTGCCAGAGCTCCTAGTTTTCTTGAGTCAGTGATACTTTTCATAAGAAAATCATTAGCCTTATGGAAATAAAAAAAAAGGATGTGTCACTGATAGACTCAGTCTCCATTCTCTCATTTGATTTATGAGAGTTTGAGAAAGCACTCTTCCATGTCTTCTCTTCTTCACAGGGACTCTGGGCAAGTCTTGTTCAAAACTAATGGTTCCTAAAGAATTGCTCAGCTGCAGACCACTAGACTCTCAAAACATCGGCTGGTTCAGGGGCATAGCACATGCTGCTTTTCTGCTCTAAGACTTGATGGTTGTGTGCAGAAGACCATTAGCTCATTTGATGCTGTCAGTCCTGGAACACCTTTAGAAGTTCTGTGGTGGGCTCATTCTTTCTTTCATTGGAAGTACAAACATATAGTTATTTGTAGAGCTCATCATTTAACACTACAGTAGTGTGCAAAGCCTGGGATGAATTTATGTGTATATACATGCACTTATATGAAAGGTATGCCTCTGTGTTTTCATCTTTTGTCACAATGTCTAAGGGAATTAAGTAGCTATATATTTTTGGTGTTTTAACCCAAAGTGATCAACTTAAACTACATTGTAATGTAGATAGAGTACCTTGTAAAGTGTTAACCGCATTTATGTGCCTGGTCACCTTTGGAGGGCATAATTCTGTTGGAAAACTATTCCTAATGAATTGCAAACAGAGATCAGTTAGGTAAGTTGTGTTAATTATGTCGTTTGCGAGATTGCCTAATGTGGAATTGGTCAAGAGACTAGAAACTGCTTGTCATATGTTTCCCTTAACTAATGTGATATTTTGTGGTTTGCAAATGACACAATTCACATAACTTATTTGATGGAACTTTATTAACTACCCCTTAGTTTGCCTTAGCAAAAGTACATTATTAAACATGCCATGATAGATTCTGTCCTCATTACTTTGCTTTTAGCCCAAGGAATAGTGTTTGCTTTGTGACACTTATCCCTCGTCCTTAGTCTTTGAGGAAAGCGAGGCAGTTCCATGTTCAGAGTCATGTTTCTGATGTGCTTTGCAGCTTTACACGCATCTAATCTGGTTTTGGCTAATAGAACCTGGATGGGTATGTACTCATCACTGCTATCATGTGAAGCACCTTTCACCAGGAGTTCTTATTTAGCCATCATTTGGCTGTCTGTCATCTTCCTCAGTTTAAGGTTCTGATGTTCTACTAATGACTTTTTTTGTTTTTTTTCTTTTTTTTTTTTTAATTTTTATTTATTTATGATAGTCACAGAGAGAGAAAGAGAGAGAGGCAGAGACACAGGCAGAGGGAGAAGCAGGCTCCACGCACCGGGAGCCCGACGTGGGATTCGATCCCGGGTCTCCAGGATCGCGCCCTGGGCCAAAGGCAGGCGCCAAACCGCTGCGCCACCCAGGGATCCCGACTTTTTTTGTTTTTAATTTTGAAAGACAGCGAGAGCAAGTAGGGGGAGGGGCAGAGGACAAGAGAGAATCTCAAGCGCACTCCACACTGAGCACAGAGCTGGATGTGGGGCTTGATTTCATGACCCTGAGATCATGACCTGAGCTGAAATCAGGAGTTAGATGCTTAACTGACTGAGCCACCCAGGTGCCCCTACTCTATTGTCTTAAATAGAAAACTTAGAAAATCTTTGAATCACAGTTTCAGGGGGAAAAAAAAAGCCAAATGCATAGCAGTAGTATTTATGACAGTCTTTGTCATAGTGGAGTGATTTGCACTGTTGTCACGTCTGCCCTATGTAGGAAGTCTTTGCATTACAAGCATAATGTTTATCTCTTCAATAAATAACTTCTGTCCCATATTGTCTGTTAGTGATTGCTGAGACATTTAAAGACCGTGTCTTTTTTTGAATGCATTGGTGACTCTCTAGAATCTTGTCTTTCAAAGGGAGCAGTACTAAAGACACTCTATAGTGACTGCCTCTTAGTATTTAATTTCTACCATTTAATTTTATTCATTGGTAGTAATGAATTCATTAATAGTGCATAAACTCTTTAATAGATTGAGAGATGGTCGAATAGGTAGGAAATATAGTCCATAGCTATGGAGTAGCACCAGCTGACTCTAAAGTGAGTTTGCGTAAGATATCGGTCTAAATGTCTAGAATACCTTAGGTCTGCCTAAGAAGATCAGATTTAAAGTTTGCTTTTCTGATGAGCAGTATTTGAGTCACTAAAATTATAGGAATTCACAGATTGTTGGACCTCTTATATTTTAACTGAAAATCAACTTTGTTAAAGGCCTCTTTATCCTTTAACCTTATGACTTCCCTTTCTCTCTATCAAAAATTTCATCGTGGTTGCACTTGGATCAAACCTCTACCTAAAGTTATTGTCATCTTAGATTATTCCCAGAAGCATCACCCCAAGGGAAAAATTCTTGTGTAATAGAACAACCTAATCTACATCCTATACATTGACTCCTCATCATCTCCACTCTTGCTCTCCTTTGACCTTCTTTCTCTTAGGGACACAGCAGATGAGGCCTGCTTCTGTTGAAGTCTGTCTCTAAGGATTTTAGTTTTCCTGTGGTCTCTTGTTTTCTTCCCACCTCTACCAGCCCCCACCCATACCACACACAGTCCGCTAACTCTCTGTGTAGACTTGGCAGCAGATTCCACCCCAGTCCTTGTTATGTAACCTACCACCTACCCCTTTTTGGCAAGGGACACAAGACTCAGCAAGTTGTAACAAAGAGTGGAGTTAATTGGAACATGTGCTGTGCTCAAGTCTGCAACAAAAAAGGGCTGATAGACATCAGGAAAATACAACCATATGTAGGTGTTTGCTTGAGAATATATGTATACATGGGAAATGTCATCTACAACCAGGTGCATTTAAATAAAATCAACTACCTTTCTCCTCCTCTTCTTCCGACTCATCCCCCTTCACCTCCCCACATGTAATACTTGTAACTTGCTCTCTCATGCCTGCTCATGGGTGGGCATGGCTGCTGAAACTGACACATGAAAGAGAACTGTCTGAGACTTCTGAGGAAGAACCTTATGTTACTTAAGCCTGGGACTCAGCTATGGATCACATCCCCTGGACCTCCTGTCTGTTCCCAATTGTTGCAATATGGCCCATACTTTTTGTTGATCTCTACCCCTATTTTTTAATCCACTCTAGAACTTTAGGATATATTTTACATAACCCCTAATTTTTATATTTAGATATAATTTACATAAAGTAAAACACAGATTTTAAGTGTAGTATAATGAGTTGTAACACATATATACCCATGTTAAACTGTCACCCCAATCAAAATCCATACTTTATTCTCCCCATAATGCTTCTTCATGTTCCTTTCTAGGCAGTCCTTTCTGTTCCTTCCCCTTAGAAATAATCATTATTTTTATTTCTGTCCTAATAGATTAATTTTGCCTGTTCCAGAACTTCATATACATTGGATCATACAGTTGGTATTATGTTGTATCTAGCTTTTTGTTGTTGTTGTTGTTCAATGCACTGTTTTGAGAATTTATCCATATTGATGTGTTTATCAATAGTTTGTTTCTTTTTTATTATTTTTTAATAATTTGTTTCTTATGATTGAGTAATATTCTACTGTAACAACATCCATTACAAAGGAATATTTGGACATATTTTTTGAGTTGTTTCTATATAATGGGAATATACTAACATCACCATTACTCTTGAATTTGGCAAATACTTTGCTGTCGTTATATGACTGTTAAAATTAGAAGGACTTTCCATTGCTCTGCTACCTGTACATCCAAAGCTGCTGAATTCCCTAGCATCTCAAAGTCTCAGGCTTCTCAGTATCTTGGTCCACACCCCTGCTCTTTAGAGGGAATAGCAACCTCCCTGTGTGCTGAAGTGGTTGAGAGACAACAGAGGCAGGACACTGGATGTTCTCCGTGTCTTGAAACTCTAGGCATCCACACTTTTCTTGTTAACACCTTCATGCTTTTAGAAGGCAGAGGTATTCTTTGTACATATAGAGATTCTTGAAATATTCTGAGAGCATCTTCAGAACTCTTAGAAATGGCCTGAAAGGGGAACTTTGTCCTTAAGATGCTCTGAAAGTGTATTTTAAATTGGATGTCTGTCCTCACTTTTCCTATTTAGGTTTTGAGGGACTGAGAAGCCCCAGAGTCATTCTGGACTTGAGTTATCATCTGAGAAATACATGTAGCCCCACTGGCCTGCATACTTTCAGGATAAAAAAAGTGCTGGTTGATTAGGTTAATAGTAGCTACTCTTCATTAAGCTACTTAATTGTTACAGGTGATGGGCTAAGACTCTATGGACATTATCTCAAATATAATCTAACATCCTATTCATGTAAGTACTTTTATTATTCCTACTTGATATCTGAGGAAACTAAGCCTTGAATAACTTATCCATGGTTACACAGCCAATAAGTAATGAGACAAGGATATGATTCCAAATATGACGTCCAGTTTCTCAAACACTGTACCCTAATGTCATCCCACAGAGCCTTTTTGGACATTTTCTTCTAAGTAATAAATAGGTAATGGGTAATATAGATGTATTTAGCAATTGACATTTTAATATAATTGTTAAACTATTCAGTATAATGGAAAGTCTGAACCTTGCATCTAAGAGTCTCAGAACATGTGAAAAATAACAAAATAGTAACATTTTGTGAAGAATGGAAGTAGTAAGGACTGTTGTACACATTTTTAAGGTGAAGATTTGAGACAAGATTCCTTGAGTTTCCCGTAGTAGGCCAGTACCACAAGAAACCTAGACTGTCCCCTCATGCTTCTTATCCTACTCTTTCAAATTATTTTCTCTTATCCAACCCAAGGTTTAAAGAACAATAATTATTATCTTTTTAATTTAAATGTGATTCATAGACAGGGACTAGAGACATTTTTTGTATATGTTTATGAGTTTACCCAAGAGAATATTTTGACAGCAGTCCATGAATTCTTTTACATAGATGAATTCAGCATCCTTGTTATGGCTTCAATTGGCAGTGTTTAAGATTTCTTTTTTAATATACAGAATGTTGAGTTAGGTGCTAGTTTACATAGAAGTCTGCTTCTAGAACGGGTTCTACTTTCCTTCAAACTTTTAAGAGGAAAAGAGAAAGCAAAATAAAAAAAATCAACACTAGCCAAAGGAAAAGAAAGAGGAAAGAGCAAATGAAAAGACCTGTTAGAAGGAGCAGACACCTTCTGTTTGGGAAATTTATTCCATCCTTGATAGTCCCTGGTTTTGCTGTATGATGTTAGTAGGTACCATTTATTTACTGTCTCTTTTTCTGTTTTTCCCTCAGTACTCTTAGGCTGATACTTAATGTTAACTGTCTTATGCCACTAATTATACTTTACTTGCATGTTTGTTATTATTAGTTTAAAGGATAAATTGTGATTTTCTTTTTTTTTAATTGTGATTTTTCCATAAACACAAGGCACTGGCTTAAAAAAAAAAAAGGATTGCTTTAAAGAATTTGAGATTATTCAGAATCTCAATGACTATAAATGATTTATCGTATCTAGACTGCATTTGGAGTCTATTCCTTTTTTTTCTATTAATAGCTATAATGATTACATAGTGAGCGGAATTTTCAGCTTTCAGTTTTGTTGCCTGTGAAAGTTTATTTCAACTCTTGATACTATCTGAATGAGAATCTTTGTTAAAAATAATCTTACAAACAAAATATATTTAAGGTACTTGGAACCTTAACCTTGAATAATTTAGTTCAACCTCCTCATTTCTTTGTTCGTGTTATAATGGCTTGAGGAGCTACTTAAGGTTATTTCAGAAATCTAGATTCTCTTACTTCTGCCATTGACTCTGTTGATAAGTTGGGAATGAAATATCTCTCTGGAATATCTTTTGATTTTATGCGTGTAGGAAACTTTGATGTCATTGTGGAAAGGCAGACTAGAAATAAAACATATTTCAAAGACTTTGATATAGGTTACCATTTGTTAATTGTGAGTCTTTGCTCTGACATCTCTAAAGGTTACCAGAAAGTTCTTCTAAGGTTCTCTTGGAGTATTTTTTCAGACTGTAGGTGTATTCCCACCCATAAATATTTCTGGAAGTTAAGGGAACTCAAGTTTTTAAAAACTGGCTACTTGTTATTATTATTGAGGAAAATGTGCTAAAGAGACCTGATGATTTCCTAGACATAAAATATTTAGTCTTTTTTTTTAAGATTTTATTTATTTATTCATGAGAGACAGGGAGAGAGAGGCAGAGACACAAGCAGAGGGAGAAGCAGGCTTCATGTAGGGAGCCTGATGTGGGACTCGATCCCGGGACTCTGGAATCACTCCCTGAGCCAAAGGCAGATGTTCAACTGCTGAGCCACCTAGGCATCCCTAAAATATTTAATCTTAAGCCATCCGGGGGGAGATGAATTTGGAGGCAGGAAAGGAGCCATGTGCTTGTCCCATTCACCCCAGAGGAGTCTAGGAATGGGGACTGAATACCTGCTACCCTTGTAAATACCAAGAAGCATAAGTTGTGATTGCTGCTTTTAACATGCTTAGAATATTAGATCTCCATATTTTTTCATGCATGTAAAGATAGGTAAAGCTAAGAATTCTCTAAGTAAAAAATAGGAGGGATCTAAGATGATGCTACCAGACACTGTAAGTAGAATAATTAGGATTGGATCATTGGTGGGGACAGATATGTATGGATATTTCTTCAGTTTCCATAGATGATTAAAATATACAGCCAGAGTTGAAAACCACTGATTCTAGACTAACTTTTTTTATTTGCATATGAGGTCATTGAGATTCACAGAAGATAAAATTATTCTAGGAGATTAGCTATTTGAGATCTGGTATTGGAATTCAGGTCTCCCAGGTTTGGATAGACCTGAATTTTCTCACCACTCCATATGTGTTAATCCCATGTTAATCCCAGCTCCCTGTCTTGAAAAGATAGTCCTGTGATCTCTATTCATTTGTGTAGTTCTTTTTCAACTTTGGTAATAATGGCTCAATTTAGTGAACACTTATTTAGTTCAGGTGTTGTGCCAAGAGTTTTATAGGAATTGCTTCCTTAACTAGGAAATATTAATATTCTTATTAATGAGGAAACAGGCCCAGAAATATTAATATTCTTATTAATGAGGAAACAGGCCCAGAGAGATTGAGTAACTTGCCTACACTTTTAGAGCAAGAATAAGTGGGAGCTCTGGGATTGGAGCCTGGCAGATTGATTCCAGATTCATGGTTCCTGAACTACTTAGGTGTACTTTTCCCTAGAAGGGTTTGATTCTTACTTTTCATTCCAAAACAAAAGTTTTGTGTAGATGGTTTAAACCATGGGAACTTTAGATCACATTTTGAAAGCCAAACTTAAGAAAACAAAAAACATGGCCTTAGACACTCACTATTCTCTTTCCCTGTTTCTTGAATCCCAAGAGAGCACAGGTTATTAGTGATGACAGTCTTTCTGTTGCCAAACAGACACTTGGCAAGTGACTGTAGATTTGCCTCAAAGATTTTTGTGTCTACAGAAGTAAAAGAAAAAAAAAAAATGAGGTGGATGCTGTGGGAGGAGTGGATTGGTCATTGGTCTTATAGAATGGTTTGTATTGTTTTATGACTGAGGAAATAAGGAAAGCTATGCAGTAAAGAGGAATATATTAAAGTATGCACTCTACCTTCCAAAGAGAGTTCACGTGTGGGTGGCAGTATTTAGTAGTGTCATGTGAAAGAACCTTGGAGGTTTCTTAGGCTAGAATCAGAAGCCACTGTGGCATTGCCTAAAACAGCACTTCTAAAGCAGCATGCTGTTCAGACTTGTTGAATGTTACAGGGTTGTTTTTTTTTTTTTCCTGTTCAATTAAAAAAATTCTTTATGCACACATTTTTAAAGTTTCAAAGTAAAAAACCAAAACTTGTATTAGAGTAATTTCAAGTTGAAGGTAGGGAAGTGCAAAGAGCAGGTTGGCAAGGTAATATTTTAGTAACATGTAAGATAAGTGTTTTAGAATTATGGTTACTGTTTATTTTGGCTTATGAACTGTGATGGTAAGTCTTAACTATGATGAGGAGGTAGAAATAAGATTATAAATGTTGCTTAGTAACTTGCTACATTGGGTGTTTACTTATTGTGGAGAACAAATCTTTAACCAGTAAGTTGGTAGATATTAGTTGGTGACTTTTAAATTTTAACAGCAAACAGGAAAATGGCCCTTCCGTTAAATAACACCACCCTAAGTAGATTCCTATTATTTCTTGGCTTGTTCCAGAAAAGGATTTCAGACAGTTCTGTTTGTATATGCATTACTTCATTTAATCTTTATACCTCCATTGGAGTGCAGCATTTATTTGGACTAGAATTACTGTATAATAGAAATTTTAGAGATATCAGCTAGAGACCCACCGATTTCAGGCACTTATATGATAATAGGCATCTTTAGTACAATAAATTATTCAACCTGCATCTTAATACTTTTTTAATACAGAAATTTTTAGTGATGAGAGACTGTTTGGTAATTAGACTAAAAAAACAGGAAATTAAATAAAGGCAATAGATTGGGATAAACAGTTTCATGATAGTAATAACAGTTCACTTTAGATTATCTAGGAAGTGCCTTACCAAGTTTACTTAGTATGGATTTTAAAGTTTTCCAGTTGTGGGAAGGGTAACAATTTTATAAAGGAGAAGAGATTTCACACCCATGTGACCAGTACCTTTCTTCCACAATTTAAGATCTTCTTGAAAGCTTTATTTTAATCTTCTCACTGATGTTTTTGAATGATTTGCAATCTGAAGTATTTAGAAAAAATAATCAAATACTGTACATAGTACAATTGGTATATGTATTTGTATTATAATAGGAAAGTTTAAAAAGTAAACAGTGAACTTGTTAGGGAATTAATATTTATGGTAAATTGATTTCTATAGTATAAGACCAAAGCCTTCATTCTTTGTCCTTTTCCAGTAGTTACTTTATCCGCCAATCCTCGTGTTTCTCCATGAGCCTTTATAGGTCTTATTCTGAGCTTCTAATTTCCTGTACTGACATCCTGGTACATCTGTAAATGCTCACAATGATAATATCTTAACTTTTAGAACCGCAAACTATGGCTCGAGTTCTCATTGCACCTTTCTAAAGAAATAGGATGATAGTGCTGGTTTCATTGTCAGCATGAAGCTCCTGAAATTCAGAGGCTTGGTATCTCATAACCATGAGGGATGTATCTAGGTCTTGATTCCATGTGTTCAGATGCCCAGTTTGGGCTCTTCATCAGCTAGAAGGTTATACTGTAAGCTAAAGTTCACATATTTGATGCCTTCCATTGGGATCTTCTTGAAGGCCTACAGGGTTATTAAAATCTTTTAGAATACACCCATAAGGTTCATGATTCACAGCAAGCTAGCCCTCACCGTTTCTTGCATATACTTGGGTGTTTTCTACAAGTTTGCTCATCTTAATAGAATGACCTCTTAATAGGGTTGTATAATTTGAAATGTTAAACACATAATAAGAACAGGGAATTCTCTGCTTTCTGAGGAAACTATTAACCTATTAAACTATTAAATGAAAATTTAGTTGAAAATTAGTAGTTAATAATTGCCATTTTCTAACATGAAAGGGTTCTGTCCTGCATGTGTTTTGTTAAACATTGTGAAGGTCTCAAAATTAGATGAACTCTCAGGTATCTCAGGTATCTGTATATAGATAGTCTGGATAGAAAATGTGTTGGAAATTATGGTTGTAGCTTGGGGGGTGCCAGTGAAGAGGGAAGAAGGAAAAGAAGATTCATCTATCTTTGAATATTTGGTTTCCTGATTCATTCTAACATAACCACTGCATTTATTTTACATGCAGCCATTGCTGTTGGATTGTGTAGTCTGTTGACTTAGCATTCTTCTTTTGGTTAATTTTCTTAACCGGTAATGTAGTTTGGCAAGATTAAGGACAGAAGTATATCAGATACTTCATTGGCCTCTAGTTTTTATGAAGATCTTTATATTGCTACATTTAATTTATAATCATTAGAAGCTGTATAGTGGAAATGAGTTCATATACCTATAAAAATAAAAATTGGCCTTTAAAAGTAAAAGAAAACTCAAACTGTCACTACCAGGAGCAAAATGTAATCCAACTTTGGAGGTTTTTTTCCCTTTGCCTTTTAACTGTGATGCCATAAGGTTTGTTTTTGTTGTCGGAAGGAAATAGAAAGTCTTGTTACAGAATTAAATAAACCCTAACAGATAAAGATAATAAGGAGAGAATAAATAGCATTCAGCAGTGGTGCACTGAGGGTGTAATTACTTCTTACAACTTAAAATCATTATTGAAATATGTGTTAGACCTATGCCTACAAAAGTTAAATAGACCAGACAGTAAGCTTTTGTTCTTTTCTAGATGTTGGTAATTAGTAAGCTAATACTAAAATTTAATATTAGAATAAAATGGCCATGACTTGCTCACATACTTTATGGAGGCCAATGATAGCATTTCCATGAATCTGAATTCTTATCATTTCTGTTATTTAGACTAAAATTTGTTTTGTTTTGTTTATTGTTTTTTTTTTTTAAAGATTTTATTTATTTATTCATGAGAGAGAAAGAGAAAGAGAGGGGCAGAGACACAACACAGGCAGAGGGAGAAGCAGGCTCCATGCAGGGAGCCTGTTGTGGGACTCGATACTGGGTCTCCAGGATCACTCCCTGGGCCAAAGGCAGGCCCTAAACTCCTGAGCCACCCAGGCGTCCCTAAAAATTTTTTTTGATGAAATGTTTTCTGAAGTGTCATCACAGAGTCCTTTATTAACTTCTGTTTTTATAAAAATAAATATGTTTTTTTCTTTTCATAACCTCAAAAGTTTTTAAGTCAGCACTGAGGAAAAGTTTCAGGAAAAATAGCTTGTTACACATGACATCCTTTATACTTTTTTCTCTTTATGAGAGTTCCTTAAACCTCACATTTTCTAAATATCTTACACAGATAGATCAATAATAAGTGAATCATCACCCTGAAGTTATATTGCTATCCTAGGCATGATTAATGTCTAATTATTATCTTTAACTTTTGAAATTTATATTATCATTGTGTTTAGGTACTAGATTTCCTGCCAAGAATCATAAATCCTATCCAGTGGTCTTAGTTGAGGCAATTTTTGTGGGCATTTAGAAATAGACTGGATTGTATTTATTTAAAATAAATGGAAAAGGAAACATTAAAAAATTATACTATCCCATTCCCTTCAGAGTTTATTATTGTCTGTTCGGCATATTTTAATAGATGAAAAAAGTGAATTTTGTTTTTTTAAGGGCATCTTTTTCTTGGAATACACTTTTGTGAGTGGAATATGGCACAATGCATAACAATGTGTGCTATATATAAAAGTTTAAAGGTAATTAGAGACAGGCCACTTAAGGCGTGCAGCTAAGAATCTGAATCTGAAGAATCATGTTTTGGAAAGGTCCATGTATTTTTAAGACTTTGGGGTGCTTAGTGTATTAATATGTCTTATGTCTTAAACATTCTTATTGCTGGCATGGTGGTGAGAATAACTTTTATTTTATCTTATTTAACTTACTTTTTTTAAAATAGAAAGTTATTCAGTTCATTTCTTAGAAGTTTTCTGTTTTATTCAATAACTAGTACAGCTAGATCTGCTTTGAGTCTTCAGAACCACTGTTGATGAATTTTATTTAACTGGATTTAGAAATAAACTTGATAATGAAAAGTTTGCATGTGTGTGTATTTTTAACATTTTTGTCCACATACACTTGGTTTCATTTGAGATAGGAAATGGAAATAACAAGACACTCTTAGAAAATCTTGTTTCTGTAGACAGCTCAACCTTGCCAGAAACCACGAGGCAGTGGAAATATCACGAGAAAGCTTGTTCCTACAAGACTCCCAGACTGATTACCAGACCAAAGAAATTCCCAGAAATTTAGCTTGAAGCAATCATTTAAAATTTGGGAGGTGGATTCAATCTTGCTTAGAGTTACCACTGCTAATTATAGTTGCTTTAATGTCCCAGTGATTTTGTTATCAGCCACACCTCAGTATAAAAATCAAAGCAAGAAAAAAAAAATCAGTCTCTGATTTTTGTGTTTCCTCCAAAGTATATTCTTGCTGGGTACTTAAGATTTATGTATTTGACTGGATTTATGTATTTGTAAATTATACTACAGTATTCTTAACATTTGAATTTATGTACTTTTTTTCCTTGCCTGATACTTATTGTTCACCTTTGATGCAGCAGATGTCTGTTTCCTTTTTTCTTTTAATCTTATTCCATTGGTATATTTAAATTTTCTAGTAGCTAGTAAGCTCTCCTTAAATAGGTGAGACCTATTCCACTCTGCAGGTGTGTTAAACACTTAGCTGTGTTTACATGTCTTTGAAATACATGGGGCTGCTGCATTTTTAAGCTATTATTTATATAAGCTACTAATATAATTTTGGGGGCAGCCACAGAAATTTAGTTATGACTGTGAACACTTGGAATTAGTGTGATAAATCGCAGGTTTATTATATACTGTTGCAATTTAAATCACACCTTGGGTTATTTGGGGGGACTAGAGCCATCCATTTGATGCAGGCAGGTCTTCCCTAGTGGAGGCTTGCCCCAGCATGTTCTGTATAGATGGCTTTGATGTCAGATGACATCACAACTTGTTTACACTCTGAGAACTTGTCGAATCTCTCACAACATCTCACATGACTCCAATCTCACTTTAGGTCTGAATCCATGGATACTAAGGAGAATTTATGGCCCTTTTAAAGTTTGCTTGTCCATCGGGCACCTCAAGAAGTCTCTTCTTTTGCATCATTTTCCATATGAGTTCCTATATAGGGCTTCATATTGAGTAATTCTGAACACAAAATTAATTCTGTAGCCTTCATGTGCCTAATGAAAGCCATAAGGATATGATTTTAAAAATGAAGAAACAAATTTGCCCCTACATAGACAGCAAGAAGAAAAAAATCAGAGTTGTCTTTGAACCACAACAGGATTTATTTTTAAGGTCCCCTAACCTGTTTTTCCCATTAGCTAGGAAAGCAGTGCTTGAGCTTTTTTTTTAAATCATAGAATAATTATAGAACAAACGATTTAAAATTGTATCCAGATTTTACATCAACACTTTTTGTTTACTAAATAAGTAAGAGACGTGGCTTCAAATGACATCCTACCTGTTTGGCTTATTGTGAGGATGTGCTGAGTGAGATATAGAATTCCAGTAGCTTGGCTGAAGAAAGGAAAAAAGAAAAGGCAAAGTAACCCCAAAATTTATCACTTCTTTCAGATATTTTTGGGGGTATTCTTTGGGTTAGGAATCTGTTACTGTTTTTTGTATTCCTCTTTTAGCTCTGCTTCATGGTGTATAGATGTATATGTTAGACAGACAAAAGAAGGCTTTCTCTAAAAACATGCACCTTCCTGCAAAATAAGCCACAGCTGATTATTCTTTTTTTTTTGTATCGTATTTTTTTCCTTGCAGCATTATGATTTTTTATGATCAATATGCCAATATGATTTCAAACTTTAATTTAGTGTTTGGGTGCGTTGACTCATATCTCCTAATGGTCTCCAAATTCTAATATTCTAAAATAGTCCAAGGAACATTCCTAGGATTATTTTGCCACTTTCTTTGTGCAAAATTTGAGTATCTTAAGTTTAAATTGCTCCCAGTCTCTCCACATTAGAAAACAAACAAACAAAAGCCCTTTATAATCTATCTCCTTTCTTACTTGCTGGGAGTCCTTTTATTCCTTTTATTGCCTTCCACTTGGACCCCTTACTCCTTGTCATGTGTAGTGTAGGAAGTTTTGTTAGTGATATTTTAAATAAGCAGTTTTTCTTTCTCCTGTGTATTGATGAAACCCATTTTAAAAAGTAGATAATGGGGATGCCTGGGTGGCTTAGTCCATTAAGCCTCTGCCTTCCACTCAGGTCTTGATCCCAGGGTCCTGCTTAGCAGGGGGTCTGCTTCTCCCTCTCCCGCTGCCCCTCCCCTCACTCATGCTCTTTCACTCTTTCCCTCAAATAAATAAGTAAATAGATAAATAAATAAAATCTTAAAAAAATAAAACTAGGTAATGACACTAAGACACCCTATCTTTTTTTTTTTAATTTATTTATTTATGATAGTCACAGAGAGAGAGAGAGAGAGGCAGAGACACAGGCAGAGGGAGAAGCAGGCTCCATGCACCGGAAGCCCGATGTGGGATTCGATCCCGGGTCTCCAGGATTGCGCCCCCGGCCAAAGGCAGGCGCCAAACCGCTGTGCCACCCAGGGATCCCTAAGGCACCATATCTAAAAAAGTTCTATTATTTATCTATTGAGTTTATTTTAGGATTTTGTCCAAAAATACATTTAGCTTGTTGGAGTCTCTAAGAGTTGGCTAAAAAAAAATCCATGCAGTAGAATTGTCCTTCCCATTTTGAAATACGTAACTTCAGATTATATCTTGTGCATACATGCAAAAATCTGCAGTATTAATTCAGACTGGCCTAATTACTAATTTTTTTTCTTCTCAGTAAAATTGTATATTCTTACAACATTCTAACATAAAGACTGTGCTTACTAAAATAGAAAAATACTTGCTGTTATCAAGGTATTATAAAATAGTAAATACAGCTAGTTATAGCTTGTGGTACATTGGCTAATAAATTTTATGTGACAGACCAAGGGGAAAAAAAGACATAAAATTGTAAAGTAAATAAACAAAATTAATTAGTAACGTCCACAAATAAGGATGCTCATGCAAGAGCATTGTTACCTACCAATGTTCAGAATAATTTCTGGATCAAGATGATTTATGATGATGTCTTTAAAGGAGCTCAGTTATCTTGTAACTGATACAACATGGGATAAAATTAACCCCTTTTTAACCATAGTGAGAAAATTGAAGAGCATTGGCTTCATAGACTAAAATATCCAAGTAGACAAATTGCAGAAGTAGTGCAGCATTATACAAAAACAAGAGAAACTGCTACAAATAACTTCAGCTCTAGTGTTTATTAAACATTGATTAACATAAAAATATAGTTTCCATATGGGATATGCTATATAATTTATATAGAACAAAGGGTATGCTATATGTAATTTATACCAACCACGTTAATAATAGTTTCTATGAAGTGTTACTGAACTCCAACTCCAAATCCCGTGATAGAGTAGGGAAAGAAATTGCTGATGTTATTGGATTGGATTAAAAGGAAAGGACCTTTTGTAGTTAGGTGAGTTTTTTTCCTCCTTACTGTAGTATATACTACTCCTGGAGGCAGATTCTTGGGCTCTGACTTTGGTGTTTAAGAATGATATATTTGAAGGTCTACTCATAGGATGGTTTTGGTAACTGAGTGGCAATAATTCTGAGACCAGATTTTTAGATATACTGTTCTTTAACATAATAATTGTATTTAGTTTATTATTTCTAGGCAGACATTTAGATTTCATGTGACTAATTGTAACAATTTTATTTGGAGAAATTAGGAAAAATAATAGTAGTTATTTATGCCCCTAAAAATGTTGTAAGTAGGGGAGAAGACAAAGCAAGGTCAGAACTTAATAGAGGGATGCTTGGGTGGCTCAGCAGTTGAGTCTCTGCCTGCAGCTCAGGTCATGATCCCGGGATCCTGGGATTGAGTCCCGCATCGGGCTCCCCACAGGGAGCCTGCTTCTCCCTCTGCCTGTGTCTCTGCCTCTCTCTGTATGTCTCTTGTGAATAAATAAATAAAATCTTTTTTTTTTTTAAAGAACTTAATAGTAGAGAAATGGATATCTTGGAGAAAATACTACATTGACATTTCCAAAAAGAAAGGTGCTATTTCTTTAGTGTACTTAAGCCCATTGAGTGAGCACGGTGGATATAATCAGAGTTGGGGGATATAATTTATATAAACAGTTCTGTCAAAAGATAAGGTGAGTATGAGTCCTGTTGTGAAACTAATTAGAAATCACCTTCATCTTTAAAAACAAAAAAGCAAACAAAAAAAGGAATCCCCTCCATTAGCTGGTAAGCATAGAGAGAAAACTGGGTAGCACATTTAAGTGGATTGTGACACTTTATCCCTGCTAAATAGCCTACAGCAGGCCCAAGGTTAGCAAGTGATGTAAAGCAGTTTTGGGTTTGAGTTTTTTTTTTTTTTTTTTTTAAGATTTTATTTATTTGACAGAAAAATCAAGAGCACAAGCAGGGGGAGCAGGAGGCAGAGGGAGAGGGAGAAATAGGCTCCCCATTGAGCAGGGATATAAATGGGGGATTGAGAATACCTGGGGCTCTATCTCAGGACCCTGGGATCATGACCTGAGCAGAAGGCAGACGATTAACTGACTGAGCCACCCAGGTGCCCCTGAAAAACAGTTTTAATGTATATGATACCCACTGACAATTCTGACTTTGGCTATTGACTTTGGGGTATGATTTTGGTAGATTAAATGAATCATCTTTGAAAGTTGGTTGTTAGGTGTTTGTTATGTGGTTCTTGTTATAGGCATTACACAAATACCCTTTAGTTTGCAAACTGATGTTTACTTGGGTCTTCATTATTAGAATCATTATGATGATGATATTTCATATTTTAGAAAACTTGAATAATTATTAGGCTGATAAAAACTAGAAAATAGTGACATGATATAAAGCATTTGAATGGTTTTATTTGGAAACAAACTGTGAATATATTTAAGTAAAAATAATTCCAAAATAGAGCCATAGCACTAAAAGAAAGTTATTTGAGGTCGTAGCTGGCAGTGGACTGTCCAGAGTTAGAAATGTTCAAAGAGAAAGAGGCTCTTCTTGAATAGAAAAGAAAGTGAGATTTTAGTTATTGTAGCACTGGGCTATAGAGTAGTCACGATGAAGCAAGAATAATAGGGCTTTTATTTGATATCTTTCTAGGTAAGGTTCAAGAATAATTCCATATACATGACTTTGTTCACCCCTGTACTGGAACAAGGCAGAGACCTAGTTTCCTACTTTCATTTTTTGGTATGGGGCTGTTGTGTTTCAGTAAATAGAGAGTTTTGTCTTCTCTTCTTAGACATCTAAACAATGGCAATAATCTATAACTAACTGCTATTCGTTATGTTGCAGAGGCAAATTGTGCAGAAAATTATGGATAATTTTAAAAAGATGAAATACAGGTGGCTCATCTAAAACAGACTCCAATTAAAACCACATTGTATTAAATAGAGCCTGCTTTAGATAGACTCCTCTTCATGCTAAATATGAATGAAGCAACAATTTTAGATATAATAGCTAGTATCTGGATTTTAATATGATCAGTTCGCATGGTTCAGGGCCCAAATATTACCAGCTGGTATTAAGAAACCTGCCCTCCTATAAAACTCTATTATATGGTTTTCCCCAGGGGTATTGCGTTAGGCATTATTGAGAAAGTGGCTTTTATAGGGTATAGACTTGTGCATAAATGTTGGTGCTAAAACTTGACTGGTGTCAAAATTTGCATTATAGTGTTTTTTATCTGTTATCTTATGAATTAAATGTGTGAAATTGGGCCTTGGGATTGTATCTCTGCCAAAGATAAGGCAGCACATCCCCAATATAATGGGTGAACAGAGGTTTAGTCTAGACCTAAGTGTGCATTGTGTGTGTTGTGGCATATATGAATTGGTTGTACCTGTTACCATATGAAGAGAATAATTTTTCCAAAGTTTGATTGGTCCGATATGCTAATATTTGCAATTAGCAATATCTTGACTAATTGTTCTCTTTTATTATGTTTTTATCAGTCTGACTTAAAATGATTCGGGAACATTGTGCTTTTACATATGCAGATTCTTCTCTTTTTTTTTTTTTAAAGATTTATCTATTTATTCATGAGAAACACAGACTGAGAGAGAGGAGAGAGGCAGAGACACAGGCAGAGGGAAAAGCAGGCTCCATGCAGGGAGCCTGATGCAGAACTCGATCCTGGATCCCAGGATCACGACCTGAGCCGAAGGCAGGGGCCCAACCGCTGACCCACCCAGGTTGTCCCTATGCAGAATCTTTTTATCTTAGTCTTTGTTTGCTTTCAGGTTCCAAAAGACATAGAGGGCCATGCCAGATTTTTTGTTTATGCTTTTAAGAAATTATTAGCTAATGAGGTATCCACAGAAGTACGCTCCATGAACAGCAAGGAACAAGACTGTTTATTCCTAATTTTCAGTGCCTGAAACAGTACCTGGTACATAGGTGTTCAGTCAGTGTTTTGTTTTTTGTTTTTTTTAAATAAAAGGGAAGTTAAAGGAGCAGTTAGTTTGTCATAGTCCTCTTGTCCCCACCCCCCCCTCCCACCACCCTGATGAGGTAGATAGTGCTCACTCTTGTGAGAATGGAGCTGTGCAGCTTGAACAGATCTCATGGTTTCATTAGAGGAAGGGGACTTAGAAGGTCTTAAAGGTACAGTTGGAATTTTCTGTGAGTAGATCCTGTCTCCTTCTCCAGCTCTTGTCTCTTCATGCCTCAGCAGCACAAACCAGCTTGTAGTTGTCCGCTGATTCTGTGGTATTCCCTCATTGAGCATTCTCCCATGGTGTCCACCTTCTTCCCTATTCCTCAACCTGCCAATAAGTTGTACTTTTTCCCTGAAGTCTTTCCAAAGCCTCAGATGAGTTAATTAATGCCTTTCCTCTGTTTCTCTGGAATGTTCTCTGTGGATTTCTAAACACCTAGACAGCATGTCAAAATTATGAATGTCAAAATCTCATAATAGCTTCTCTTTATATTTATTCAAACTTGAACACAGACACAATGCTGGGCCATGGTAATTGGTCAATAAATATTTTCTAGGGATGCCTAGGTGGTTCAGTGGTTGCACGTCTGCCTTCTGCTCAGGGTGTGATCCAGGAGTTGCAGGATTGAGTCCAGTATCGGGCTCCTTGCATGGAGCCTGCTTCCCCTGTCTCTCTTCTCTCTCATGAATAAATAAATAAAATCATAAATTAATTAATAAATAATTAATTCCAAAGGAGTCCATACCAGTGCTCTCAGAAATCCCAGAATGGAAAAGTTTGAATGTTTCTTTATGATGCTAAATTCTGTATTATGAGAGTATTGTTGTTAATCTAGATATTTCTGCCACATTGCAACCTAGATTAGCATATTTTGTAGATTTGCTCTCTTGCAGTGATCCCATTATAGTATCACATACTACCAAGGACCCTGGATGGGGTTCTGCAAAGCAGCTTGCTGTGTTTAAGGATAAAGGAATGGTGTTTCAGTGGTGGCCATGGGCTTTTATTTTATGAGAGTGCTGGTAATTAGAAGTTCTATTTAAAAGTATTATTTTTATTAGAAAGGTAAAGATTTAGATCTATGGTTTGTTAATTTTGTGAAGTTTGAATTAGCAAAGGCAAGTGTGTAGCTCAAATTATGAAAGCATACCTTTGGGAAATTTGGGCTGGGGACACAAGTAAATTTAGTACTTTATTTTTTATTTTATTATTTATTTGTTTGTTTGTTTGTTTATTTATTTATTTATTTAAGAGAGAGAATGTGTGTGTGTGCATGTGCGTGCGCCCGCACACGCTCCCAGGAGCACATATGCCAGCGCGGGGAGGGGCAGAGAGAAAGGGAGAGCAGCGGACTTTGCTGCTGAGAGGGGAGCCCAACCTGGGGCTTGATTCCATAACCCGGAGATCATAACTTGAGCTGAAATCAAGAGCCAGACAGCTAACCAACTGAGCCACCCGGATGTCCCTAGTACTTGTCTTTAGATTTTACAAAGAAAATACACACAAATGATACAATGGAGATTTTAACAATTACTCAAAGAAACTTGGGATGCCTGGGTGGCTCAGCGATTGAGTGTCTGTCTGCCTTTGGCTCAGGTCATGATCCTGGTGTCCTGGGATTGAGTCCGCATCAGGCTCCTGCATGGAGCCTGCTTCTTCCTCTGCCTGTGTCTCTGCCTCTCTCTGTGCCTCTCATGAATAAATAAATAAATCTAAAAAAAAACAAAAACAACAACAACAAAAATTTCAATTTTTTGACAGAAGCTCCACATTTCTTACAGTACATAGTTTTAAAGAGTAACTATTAGTGAAGACCAGAAGTCTTATTATTATTAGATCTCTTAATCATCAAATTTATCACATTGGAAAAAAAACTCTGAACTTGTATTTTTTACATGTAGTTTATGCTAAATAAACAAAATTTGGAAAAAAGAGCTTAACAACAATGAAACTGTTGCCAATAGTTCTGTCCATGTAGGAGGTATTATTTCAGAGTATTTTGTCCTTTTACTTGCATTCATTTTAAAATGTATACTGCTTCATAAGCTGCTTTTTGATTATCAATATATTATAATTTTATCATTAGATGAATTAGTATGAGTTTTAATGATTTCATAGTAACTTTATCATGTTTGGCTTAACTATAGTTCTTTCTTGATAGATTTCATTATGTAATATTCATAATCAGTTTTGGATGGTTTCCTTCTTAGACTAGCATTCTTTATTAGATTTACTATGAACTGAGAGTGCTATAAACTAGTCATTTTTTAAAAACCATAAGTCTTATTTATCAGTGTATTGTTTTTCAAATTCACATTTTAGTGAATCTTTGAAAAGGCTTGTTTTCATGCCTGAATATATGTCCACTATTTGCTCTTTTCCCAATACTATCAGTGCTCTCAATCTTGCCCTTGATCTAACCATATGGGTAGGTGTAACTTCTGGGTTTAACCTGAGCACTTACCTTTAACCAACACAACCCTGAACTCCCCTAAACACAGGCACAGCAAAATTCATTCAGAAGGCATTTAAACCTTTTAAGGGCCAAGGTTTTCACTATTAACGTAATGACTCTTCTGACCATTCTTTAAGTATTTCACTGATAATAATAGCTTCACTAAAAACAAAAATTATTCATAGAACTGAAGTATAAACAGAAAGAAAAGATGTGTTAATGTGGCTTTTGTATTAGGTTTTTACTGGATGAACATCTTTATAATAAAAGCTTAGAATAATTTGTTTGGCTAAATTAATTGATAAGGCAAACATTAAAAGCAGACCCTCCCAATTAGTCCTTATGTGTGATTTCCCTGCATTTAAAACACTTGCCAAAAAAATTTTTTTTTCTTCACCATTTTTGTTTCCTGATTGAAACATTGGAAAAGCCAAGAATGACAACTCTAGGTATTTCTTTTTCTCAGAGCAAGCCTGAAATGGTCCTTGTGTGCTACATAAAAGCTACTGATCATTTGATAATATTGGTTAAATTTTATTAGCTATTGCTTTCACACACAATAAAGGTTAAAAAATCCTACCATTTCCACTTACATTTCTAGACTTAATGCTGCTGGACTTTCTTTCCCTTTAACAGTAATGTTTATCCATTTGAATGTTGTTTCACAGAAAGGAAAAGTTCATTTGTGTAAAAATATCTGAGGCTTGCCAGGGAATTTTTTCAGAATGCTCTGTGGTTACAAATGAAGCTTATTGTTATATAAATGGCAGGTTTGAATTTTTGTAGTAGCTTGTGGCATAAGTTGATAATCTGCGAATTGTTCTGAGTGTGTGTTTGTATGTGTTCGCGTTCGCCAGCCTGTCTGTAAGTGGCTGGATCTTGTGCTGTTCCTCCTCCTGCCTCCCATCCCCCTTATTTAGATACATGGGTATGCATAATCTTTAGTCTAAAGGCAAGTCCCCAAAGATGCACATCAGAGCATGAATGTGGGAGGAAAGTGTATTTTTAAAATTTCTTATGGCATTCCACTTGACAAAGTGACAGTACTTTGTAAAAACTGAAGTTGTTTGAATTTGTCTCTACCCCTGAAATTTCTGAAACTTTCTCTACACAAGATGGCTGGCATATTTTAGGGACAGAGCAGAGACACAGAACAGAGACAAAGCCGCTCTGAGAAGGCAGACACACTTATATTGCTTGTGGTTTTTCAATACAGCTGCTTTCAGATGGGCCGGCTTGTTCTCCGCTGGTTCCACTGCCAGAGCAAGGCTGTCACACAGCTGGTAGTACTTACTGTACTTGCGGGAAAGTATGTGATTCATTAGTTGGAACCGTATGTTTTTCACCAGTTCTGGTCATGTTTTTGTTAGGATGTGGTAAAAACATAAGCAGGGGGTGAAGGGACAATGGAAACATGTGACTTGTTAAGGATTGGCCCCAACCCATTATTAGCTAAATTGTGCACCATAAAATGTCCTCTGGACCCCATAAGACAAATGACTTAATTTTTTATTCCTCAGTTGAGGTCATTTAGTCATAAGTAGTAAAAATTATCAACACTGAGCTCTTTTTCTCTTTTTCTTTTCTGTAAAGTATTATGATCCGTTTAAACCCCAAATTATAATATGAAGAGAAGTCATGCAAGTAAAAGACATTAATTTGCTGAAAAATGCCCATGACGGGTGACGAACTTTAACTGGAGTGAACTCTTGCTACTGATAAAATATGAGTATGGTATTACAGCTAATAGGAAACACTTCTAATACTACAGAGTGTGAGGAGGACAATACTTGGGAGTTCCTTTGTCTACACGCGATCAAGCCGACTGAAGTTGTATGGCTGGATCCGTGAGGGACTGGTCTTTCTCGTGATTTTGGTATCATTAAGGGGCTTGCTTCGTAGTATCTGAAATGATCAGTCGTGGCATCGACCAGGACTGTCGGTGTGAGCTCTGTTGATTGTTGGCCTGTGATCAGGTAGTTTTTATGCATGTGAATATTTTACAACTGCACAATCCTGAACCGGCATCTGAGAAATGAATGCGTCTCTGCCCTGTTGTTCTCTGTACGTGGGCGTTTGCTGTAACGGTTTTCTTTGTCCTCACCCTTAGAAACCTGCCATTCAGATATGTGACATTTTTGAAGTCTCTCTAGGTCAAACATGGGCAGATTATGCCTCTACCCTCGGACTTTGTTTTTCAGCTCTTGTAAAAGAGTTCTGCACCATTCATGCCTCAGCACATGTACTTCTGCAGTTGCTGGACTCTGCAGAATTAGAACCAGGTCTGTCTCTGACAATTAGCTCAACTGGCTGCAGCATAAATAAAGGAATGCGCTCAGGGGCTGTAGTCTGTGACACGGTTTAACAGAGCGTAAAAAGGTGCATCTGTTCCGTGCCCAGATTCAGTCGCCTCACTGTCACTGGGAAGTTATCGACACGGAGACATGCCTGTGCTGTTTGGTAAACAAGCGGCAGGTATTAAATTAACCAGGCTGTGAGTGTGCAAAAGTGCTGCTTTATTAAAAGCCCTGCTATCTTGGCTCACTGCTGGGTCACAGACAGCAGCTAGAGTATCTATTAAGATGACTCATGGCACCAGATACTTCAGTACTCTGTCCCTACTTGCAGAGAGGACCATTGACCCTTGACAGCCTGAGTGGGGGTGGGAGAATGGGGAGAGAAAAACCAAAGGAAGGGTGATACATAGGCGCTCGTCTCTTACAGTTGGGAGGCTAAGCAAGAAGACAGTGAACACTGAATGACCCAGAGCCAGGTTTTTAGCTTAAATCGTGGGGCAGAATCCAGTACCAAATGGTGGCCAGGTTTTTGTTTTTGTTGGTTTTTCCTGACTCTGCCTTACCCTCCTCATGGCTGCCACTTGATTTGAATCTGAAATAATGAGGGGAGATAAGTGTGTGATCACAGTTGTTCTATCTGTGCTGGGTGGACAACAAACATCTTGTCATACACTTCCAGGTAATACAGTTATACTTTTGTTATATTCCTTAAGCATTTATTTGCCTTTGCCTTCAGTATTTCTAATGGAAAAAAAACACATTTTAAAGACTTTTTGCTTTCACTTAGCAGTGTAATGATTTTTAAGGTTTGTTTTTCTTGCAGCTTCATGAATGCTTTACAGAGGCTTATGTGTAGTTGCATACATTGATATGTTGATATGTTCCTCATTTTCATGGTCTTACAATCTTTTTGGGCAATCTGCTTAGGTCTGTAGGCAAACATAAGATAATTTTCAGTATACACATGTGCAGAAGAGACTGTTATTTCTGAAATTTTCCTGTTCCCCTCCTGGTTGTGTTTCTTTTTAGGGCCCCAACTAGCTCCTCATCCATTAGAAGATGATGTAATGCCAGTGGGATCTAGCCCCACACAGCTTGAATTAAAATGATTCCAGTTGGTGATACTTGAATGTGAATGACCAGAAGGTGTGATGCATTCAACACTGTATTTGAAGTACTCACCTTGGAAATCTCTTCCCTGGCTGTTGAGGCCCTTTGGTCCTCATCCTGGAGATCTTACAGCCACACCTGCATTCCTGCTGTCCAGACCTATCTTTTATTGCTTGCTCTCTTTCTGTAGTGATGTCTGGGTGGAGGAGTGAGGGGGCGGAGAGGAAGCATCCTTTCTTATTGTTTGCTCAGAAGGAGAGGGTTGGACAGGAGCATATTCCGCTATCCAGAGAGTTGGTGATGCCTCAGAATCTCTTTATCTTCGTAACATCTTTGCTGTATGAAGTTTAATAAGCCAGCTGTGCAGTTTTTAAAAGCCAGTGGATTCCATTTTTCATTTGCTTTCCACCCCCTTTGCTCTGAGCTTTCACTCCCTATTTCCTTATTTTTCTCCCCCCTCCATCCCTTTTCTGTATCTCAGGGGGGTTCCCTGAGTAGCAAGACTGAAAAAGAGCCGAGGTTTATGTTAGAAGAAATTAAGGTTAATGATCATTGGCTCATTTTCATATTCTGTGGGTGTGGATGGAGGAGTAATCAGTGCAGGTGGCCCTGCCAGTTGGGAGTTTTTCTTTGTCATCAAGAAAATAAGGAGAGTGCAGGGATTGAATTACCACAACTATTTCAGGACTAAACATATTTCATTTCCCGATCGGGTCTGGTTTAAGGACACAAAGCTGACATTAATTTTATCCAAAGAAAGCACGGCAATTTTTTTTTCTTGTTTTATAATTTGACTGAATGCATAGGGTGGATGCATGTTCAAATTTAATTCTAGTATAATCTTACAAATAATACTCTGAAAAGCAAAGAGGTTTTGATTCAGTTTGACAGTTTATGTTTCTGGGCCCAATTACCACTTAGTTATTGAATGTTAAAGAGCTGCTCTCTAAAATGTGCACGCGGACTGTACCAATTGGCTTCCCAGCTGCCTGCTATTACATGAGAGGTACTCCCTTCTAACTTTTTAAAGGATGTACACATTTAAAAGAGTTATGTTTAGCTAGCAAAGGAAGTGGGGGATTTGGTTAGGAAGTGCTTGCTGGCCTTGAAAAAGTATCTTGTGTGCATTCTAATTTCAGCCACACAAAGACCATTCTTTAAAGAAATATTTTTTGGATTTAAAGAAAAACTTAAATACCCAAATAAACTAGGGAAATAACGAGGACTTTAAAAAGTATAACTTCTATTTGTAACCATTCCTTAAAGTCTTTATGTGTGTTTAATGCCACGAATGTAACTTTCTACAAGTGAGGGTTTCTGATGGAAGATATGGAAAAGGAAGATTTAAAAGTTGACCAGAGACAATAAGTCATTGAGAAAGAGTGTCAACACTAGCTATGCATGGTAGGTTTTGCTTTCTTAGCAGAATGCAGCAGGCAGCTGGAGTGACCTGATTTGTTTTTAAAGCACAAGGTTTATTTGGCTGTTACACTGTGAGTATAATATTAATGATACTAATGTAAAATTAACTTTTATGTTGTGTGAGCACTTTTTCTGCCTCCCCCTTTAAAATTGCAGGTATTTCTTTGTACATATATCTATCTCTGTTGCCATACTGAGTGTTTATATAACTTTCTGTAAGACACACAAAGTTTGGTATAGTTAAGTAGTTTATGCAGGTATATGTCAGGCAAGTACAAGTCAAGGTGGGTTTTGGTTTTGATACTTCTGTGGTATGAACCCACATGCAACTGCATATTCATTGTTTGCCCATTAATATGAATACTTTGGATTATTAATAACATATGAAGAGACCATTCTCAGATATTTAGAGGGCAAGAATGTTTTGGTGGTTTCAAGAAGCTCTTTACTGTGAAGAAATACAATTTTTTTTAACATGGTAGTTAAGAGTTTTAAATAGTATTTTGAAATATTTTAAAAAGAAATTTGGTGTCTCTTATGAAATTGTCAGCTAGGCAACTAAAACTTAATATTGCATAAGATGATCATTTGAAATCATATGGTTTCCAAGTTTAATATTTAAGCAAGTCTTGTTATTTGAGAGACATTAAACAAAGGTACAGAAAGACCCAGTAAACCATTTTTTAAGATAACATCCCTCCTTGTTTCTTGCTTTGCTTTTCATCTTGTGTACTAACGATAGAGCTCAAAACTGGCTTTACATTGATTTTCTCAAAGGCTTTTGGTAGGAGCCATTGGCATTATGGCCCACATACCACTGCTATTAGCCAAGAAAAGAGCAACTATGAGTTAATTCATCCTCACTTTAGTATTTATCTGTTAAGCATTAGGAATAATTTTAAAAAGCAAATAAATATTTTATTTACATGTAAGTTTATTTGCAATTAATGTTTTATTTGTATATCTTTAAAATCAGCCTTACATTTTAACCTATGATGTGGAAATTTTGAAATTTTGAAATTTTGAAATGGTCCGCTGAAATGCTTTACAGTGTGTGATTGCTTAAGCCATTCAGATAGTTTCCTCTGCAGACTCCTTAGCTTTTGCCACATCATGCTAACTTTTTAGTTGCGCCTATCTGCCTGAGCTCTTTACTTGGATCTTTCACTCCTGTCCATAGTTCCCACATTTTGTGCTTTCCCCCCATTGGATACATAGAATATAACAGAATTCACTGATAGCTCTTTTTTGGTAACTATGTATTAGATTTTAAACATCACACCAGGAAGTAACTCAGTGTGGTATAATACACACTCTTTCTGTCTCCCAGTTTGTAATTCCTGATTCTTGTATGTAGTACTTTCAATTTCTTATGACAGATCTGACTACTCCTTCTGTCTCATTTATTGGAATATATCCATAAGTGAGGGGAGTGTGTGTGTGTGTGTGTGTAGGTGTGTTTTAAACATGCAGTAATGTACTCCAGCAAGGTTCTCTGTGAGCCAGGATGTGGGGTTTAGTTTCACCATCATTTTGGTAAGAATACATGTCCTAAACAGATACTGAATTTCTGTCCTATATTGAATCTTCTCCTCCTGTTTTCCATTTCCTTTAAACAATTCAGGCAGTGAATTCTCAACGTAACCTGTAAAATAAAATGTTTATTTCCAATGAGGAACTTAGAGAATGAAGTTGTTCATCATGCCTGAGTAGTAGGGAAATAATAGCATGTAATTAAGTGTTTAAATTGTCCCCTGAAATTGTTGTTTTTTAGATTCTTCATCCATAGCCATGTTTTAATCACATAACACCAACAGTTAGTACACATTGTGGAAGCAACAGCCTCCTAAAAATATCCTTTCTCTGAGCCTGGCCACCCAAGAGCTGTGTGAGGAGGTGTTTCATGAATGATCACAAAGTTAGTAATAACTGATGAGATTGGTTCAGCTATTGCTTCAAAAATTGTGCCTCCAAGAAGGATCAGGCATACCTTGTAATTTAAGATATACCTCCTGTGATTTAGTAGAGAAACCACTAAAGCTTTTCTGAAGTTTCTGTAGAGTATATCTGCTCTGGTAGTCTTCTTGCTAGATGAAGGCAATCAAATGTACAAGTGATAGTAAGTTTGAACTTACAAGACAAGCAGCTCAGTTCATTGTTTTATAAATCCATATCCATCCAGGGCATAGATATTTTTTATTTTATATATCATGTTGAGTTGTTGGTCACTGATGGGACTCTTGTGATTATTAAGTTTGCAGACATTAAAAACATTATGCAAATCATTCTGAAAAACTTTAGTTTAAAAAAATGACCAGAGGAGCACCTTGGTGGTGCAGTTGGTTAGGCATTCGACTCTTGGTTTTAACTTGGTTGTGATCTCAGAGTTGTGAGATTGACCCCGTAAGTTTCCCTCTGTCCCTCCCTGCTCTTTCTTTCTTTCTCTCTCTCTCTCTCTCTCTCTCTGAATAAATAGATAGATAAAGATATCTAGATATCTCTAGATAAATACTTATTCAGAGAGAGAGAGAGTCGTGGGAGGAGCAGAGAGAGAGGGAGAAGCAGACTCTGAGCTGAGCTGGGACCCAACATGGAACTTGATCCCAGGGCCCAGAGATCATTACTTGAGCTGAAATAAAGAGTTGGATGTTAACTGAATGAGCCACCTAGGCTCCCCATAAAGATATCTTTTTAAAAAATCATCAGAATGAGCTGTAGGTTTGTAAATTATTAATGAATAACACCTGTTTTCCTATTATTCTTCATTGTTTCTTTAGAGCAGGTTCAAATGAAAATGGACCTGAGATTTAGGAATGAAAGTCTGAAAAAATAAGCAAACAAAATTTTATGATTTTTGGAGCTGTAAAATTTTGAATCTGTATCCTTTACTTCCATCCCTCTCATTTGAAAATGATGAGGCTCAGAAAGCTAAAGACGACCATGGTCAAATAACCAACAATAGATTGAAAAGGACAAAAGTCCTAGTGTTTAGACAAGTACCATCCAATATTTTACGCATAATTTTAAATTTTCTAGGAGCCACATTATAAAAGTAAAAAGAAACAGGTTGAGTTGATTTTAATAGTATGTATTATTTAACCCAATGTATCAAACATTATGTTCATGTATAATAGATGTAAAAATATGTAACTAATATGAATATCAAGACATTTCACATTCATCTTTATGTACTGTTTAAAATCCAGTGTCTATTTTACACTTTCAGCACATTTCAATTTGGACTAGCCACATTTCATGTGCTCAGTGTCCACATATGGCTAGTGGCTACCATATTAGACATCATAGGTGTAGTTAGACACCAGTCCATTCTTTCTAGTACAGCAGTATAATAGTTCTAAAGAGTTGATTTGGATTTTTAGTCACTATTTAAAAGTCACTTAATTTAAGAGAGCTGATGACTTTGACATATAATTGAAAAAAGTAACTGAACCTTGGGGTAAGGAATCTTTGATAGAAGTGTATTTGTTCAGGAATCATCTGTCTCATCAGCAGTTTTGATTCCTTGGTAAATAAATGCTTGGTAAAACGTCAAACAGGTAAATATTTTCAAGTTATTTGTTGACTTTCTTCCTTCTTCACTTTACTCCCTGTGAAGCCATGCTGTCTCAGTTTGCTAACCACAGACATGTTACAGGCAGTGTTGTGGGAGAAGGTAATGTCTCCCTCTGTTTTGCCCTTTGGAGGTTGAAGGCAGTATAGCCTGGCGCTGCCCCCAGCTAAGGCTGTCCGCCATCTGTGTAAGGAATTCACAATCCCAGACAAAAGAAATTGGCAAAGTCTTCCCTCTGTCTGTTCTCCAGATCCTCAAGATAGCCATAAAACACCTGGACAAAATCAGCAGGTGATGGCAAGGGAAAGAGAATGATCAGTCACAGGCGTTGTTGAATCCTTTGAACATTACTTATGGCCTGGACACTGCTGTCACCAGGCACAGTTTGATCTTGGGTAAGTTTTCTGGAAGAGCTTCATTCCCTGGCTCTGTGACAACAACAGAACCAGATAACACTGAATAGGGGAGAGAAGAGGAAGACCGAAGCTTCCCTGCCTCAAGGTATAGCAGTTCCAGGTGGTGTTACCTCCATGTGTGTAAGAACATCCTATAGATATAAGTCATATCACCAGATGCATAAAAGGTGCTATTTAGGTCAGTGTTCTTACTATAAACCTGCTAGAGGAAGTCAAATATTCTCTTGTCTACGTATAGTAATTGATCGAGTGTTTTTAGAATGTACATGCTTGATTGGCATCATTCATAGGTTATGTTTTTAATCCATTTTTCTGCTTTAAAATCCATTTTCTGAACTTACAGTGAAAAAAAAAAGACAGCCTTATTTCATTCATAAGCTTTTAAAAATCTTTTGTTGTGATGGCCACACATATTCATACACTTTCACACTTCCACAACAACTTGTGTCCCTAGGACTTCTCGGACCTTTTTGTTAGAGCAAGGGTAAATGTAACACTAAAACTCTCAAAAAAGCCACCTCAACTTATCTGTTCAGCATACTCTCTGTCGCATGGCTTACTTTCACATCTTTTGATTTAATGATGTATCCATAAGATTCAGTAGGTAGTAAGACATCATACAGGTTATCTGATTTTTTTCTGTGATGGTGTATTGTGCCAGCTGAATTGCATATCATGGAGTCTGGTAGAGAAAGGCAGGTTTCTGATGGACCAGGAATTAGGCTATAAAGAAGTGGCACTTTTGCCAGTAGAGGCTCTAAGCAAAGTCCTTTAGCTGTTACCTTTTCATCAGTGAGAGTTAGGATTTAATATGGTGGTATTTTGCTTTGTTTGCTGCTGCCAGTTTTAAGGGTCCTATTTTAGCTATGATCTTTATTTCCTGCGAGAGGACTAAACCAGAGCAGAAGCTGTGCTGCTTAATTCAGAATTATCCTCTCTCCCTTTGGCTCTGTCTACAAATGTAACCCTTTTTCATATAAATGGCGTCAAGCTTCATTGAATTTAGCTCTGTCTTGTTAAGTACATTAATGCTGTGTTCTGTCATTCATTACAGGAGAATTAGTTGTCTATTACAAAGTGGGGGTTTTTGTTTGGAGCCTGATCTTCATGTGAAGAAGGCCACACGTGGTTTAATTTCTTAAGTGCATTGAATACTGGACTTACTTATTTGTAACTTGTAAACCATTGAAAGCATCAATGCAAAATGCTGCTTCTGCCATTGGGAGGCCCACCTTATTTTAAGCAAGAAAACCTAAAAGAGAAGAACACTTATCACCTTCCTTTTTTAAAAATCCCCTTTCCCCCATGTATTTTGTCACATTTTTTAGTGATCTATACAGCGTCCTTAGAGTGTGTTACAGAAAGTGTTAATATCTTAGAGCAGCAGTAATAATAATCCTTTTACTCAGAGTAATCATGTGCTAATCCGCTGGTAAGTCAAAAGTATTAGATCATTTGAAATTCATTGTGTCAGCTCAGTTGAAATAACTGGTATGGTGCTATAAACATTTAGAAAAAGGGAGTCTTTGAACCCAAATAATAATGTCAAATAGTTTGTTAGTGTTACATGCTCGTGTTTAAGAGTTTCATAAGCTCAACCCATGGACAAGAGCATTTCAGTTTACACCAGTGTGTAATATATTATTTTAAGTGAAGGTTTATTTTTATTTTGTTATTTGGGAAAGTTTCTTTTCCTCTGGCACTTATGGACTGGGTTTTTATGTTACAGTTTTCACCCTGCAATCACAGAGAGGTTGGTATGCCAGGAAGCCTGTTTTTTTTTTTTTTTTTTTTTAAGAGAATTATTCTTGTTTTTCCAAAGTATTGTGTTGGGGTTGAATTTTCTCTGTGCCCCTCTCTTTTCCTCTCATATTCTTGGTAAGAGCGTTGATAGTGTACATAGTAATTTTTCTGTGAATATTTTAACTGGGATGTTTGGTTTCATGTTTCTCCTTTTGTTCCCCAAGGAAAGCCACCCCTTTCAACTTTTGTAATTCACTTGAATTTCTCTCTTCCCCCCTTTCTGAGGCCCCAGTTGATCTACCATTCTAAGATAGCATTCCTTGCTTTATTTTTTTTAAGATTTTATTTATTTATTCATGAGAGACACACAGAGAGAGAGAGAGAGAAAGAGAGAGAGAGAGGCAGAGACACAGGCAGAGGGAGAAGCAGACTCCCTGCAGGGAGCCTGATGTGGGACTCAATCCCTGGACTCCAGGATCACGCCCTGGGCCAAAGGCAGGCGCTAAACCACTGAGCCACCCAGAGATCCCCGCATTCCTTGCTTTAATGATCTTTTTGCCTGACATGGTAGATGGTCAACAAAAAAATTTTTTGAATTGCTTCACTTTTACAAGTTTGGGAATTTTGGTGACTCAATTAAATTTGTTGCCATGTCAGTAGATAAATGTTATTGATGAAAATCATTCTCTCCTCTTTCCTGAAAGTCAGTTGAGTTTTGAAAGAGCACCTCTTTTTCCATAGCTTCAAGACTAAATGAGCCTGCAACAAGTTACTCTAACTTTATGAGACCAGTCAACTATTGACTATGGAAGGCATTGTATTGGAGTTTCCCAAAGACCAACTGAATTAATTAATTTTTTAAGAATGGATAACTTGGGCAGCCCAGGTGGCTCAGCGGTTTAGCGCCGCCTTCAGCCCAGGGGCATGATCCTGGAGACCGGGATTGAGTCCCATGTCGGGCTCCCTGCATGGAACCTGCTTCTCCCTCTCCCTCTGCCTGTGTCTCTGCCTCTCTCTCTCTCTCTCCTCTCTGTGTATTCTCATGAATAAATAAATAAAATCTTAAAAAAAAAAAAAGAATGGATGACTTAAGTAATTGAATAGTCTAGGCTCATGTAGAAGGGAGTAATATCCATCCTTTCTCTATTTCATGTTCTTGCTCCTTGCTTCAATCTGACCTTTGATTTGTAGTTTTGGAAGAGCTTGTATGGTTTATTAAGTATTGTAATATGAAATTTACCTCGTTTTTTTTTTTTTACCTTGTTTTTGATACTGGAATTTGTAGATCTTTCCTACAGATTGCATTCTGTAAATAAGGAGAGCCCCTGAACATTATATTGGATGTCATGTCTCAAGTCCACTGCCATATTCCCTATGGCTTTCCTCCTGCTGGGTGGTCATCCCATGAACAGACTTTGATAATGAAAAAGTTTATCTCAAAGAAAACTTTCTCTATGTTATTGTAGAATGAACTGAAATCTATGTAGAATAGCTCTAGAGCTTAAATTTGGCCAGAGAGAGAAATTGTTAAATGCAATCTGAGTATTTCAGGCATGCCCCAGCTCAGAGAACAAGACCAGATGGTCTGGTTTAAATCACAGAGACAGTGTGGCTAACCAGCAGACTCCAGCCATCGAAGAGGTTACATGGCAGGGAGGGATTGGTCATGACAGTCCCCAAGGCATTGATTGGCCTCACTGATCGTGTGGTGCTACACTGAGTATAAGAGTATAAGATTGGGGATAATTGGGATGCCTTGGTGGCTCAGTGGTTGCGCCTTCGGCTCAGATCCTGATCCCAGGGTCTGGGGATCAAGTCCCACATCAGGCTCCCTGCCAGGGCCTGCTTCTCCCTCTCCCTATGTCTCTGCCTCTCTCTGTGTCTCTCATGAATGAATAAATAAAATATTTTTTTTTAAAAATTGAGGATAATTGATAGGACTTCCATAAGCAAGCCTGGCTAGAAAAGTGCATGTCTTAAAAGTTGGTAGCCCTGGAAATTGCTTGGTGACTGTAAAATAACACTTCACTATAGAGATTAGTTCAGGAACGGTTTGATGACATTACTGGGTAAAGGGAGCTTGGCATAATGACAAAAAGCATGGATCCTGCATCCGGGTTTGAAAACTTTTGTACCATTTGTAGGAGCTATGAGGCATTCGACAGTTATTGAGGTCTCTGTCCTTCACGTTTCTTATTTTTGAAATGGGCATAATTAATACTTGTGTCCTACATAGTTTAAATAAATTGTGAGGATTGAATGAATTTATAATGCCTAAAACAGTGCCTGAAATATAACGAGTACTGTGTTGTATGTGTTTAAGTCATAATATAAAACTGAGTGCTAAGAACTGTTAGTGCTTTGGAGGACCATTAGTAAAGCCCTGAAACCTAACCCTTCATTAACTGAAAGGTTTTAGTAATCTTTGTGCCTGCCACAAAGATCATACATATGGCATGTACTCAGAATCTCCTATAGATAACCTCACATTTTTTCCCCATCATCTACAGGTGAAACTTGGAGGGATTGGTTCTAAAGCCCTAAGTGGGATTCCCTTGGGTGAAAATGGGCTGAGTGAACTCGAATTTGATCTAGAAATAGAGCTGTTTTCATAATCCTTTTATATTGTTCTGCTTTGCTTTCTTTTTTTTTAAGGCTTTATTTATTTCAGAGAGGGATAGAGAGAGCATGAGCAGGAGGTGGGGTGGGTGGGTAGAGATAGAGGGAGAAGCAGACTCCCTGCTGTGCAGGGAGCCCTACAGGGGGCTTGATCCCAGGATCCTGAGGTCATGACCTGAACTGAAGGCAGATGCTTAACTCACTGAGCCACCTAGGTGCCCTCCCCCATTTTTTTTAAAGAGAGGAATGGGGAGAGGGTGAGAGGGATGTTGAAATGAGTAAGACACCATGCTTGCTAATAAAAAATTATTTAATATTTTGGGAAGGTGTCCAAGTTTTAACCAATGGCCAGTTGTTTCTATTAGGATTTCATTCATTGAAATCCCAGGGTATGTCCTCACCTCAGTATTTTTTCTTAAAGTTTGTAACAGTCAAATTTAACATGCTTGGGTTTCAATCCTAAACATTATAGATACAAAGTATATATAAATAATTTTATATTATTATTTTTAATAAGACCACTGTAATTTGGTTTTGAGCCTTATTTCATTAGGTTTGGCTCTGGAGGCACATGAACCAGGAATCTGGATTTGTTTTCATTAGTCTTTGTTTCTTTGGGGGCAGTTTTCCATTTCCTTTTGTGGCTGTTACTTTTTTGTTGTGTTAAGGTACATGTCACATAATGTCATCTAGACAATTTGAAATACACAGCCTATCTGGAATCTGAGACAACTCAGAAAATTTTGCAATCCTGCATGACACATCCAAATGACAAGCATACTTGTCACCTTTCCTTCTTGGAAATCCCAGGGAATTGTCATAGTCTGCTGTCCTGGTTGCCAGGAATTTTTCACATAAAGTTGAATTGATGGTTGGACATTCAGGGATGCAGGAGATCTTAAATGATGGTGAGAAAGAAGCCTGGGAGACTCCCTTTACTTTTTGTCTGTTGTCACTTAAAACGTAGCAAGTAGTACTGCTTGAACAACAGAATACAGGGAATTAAAAAAAACTAAGGTAAAAGCTCATCTCTTTTTCCAGAAGAGCTGTATGTGTTGTTTTTGTTATAAATACCTGTTCTGAGTAGTCTGAGTAGTGGTAGTGGAATGTTACACACCCTGCTGCCACCATGAATTTTGAACAACCTATGGCAGTTAGGGCTGCTTTTCTCTTTGATTTCATTTTTCTTTTAAACTTAAAGTTTGCTAAAGAAACTTTTTTCTGGATTGCACACATATAACGGAAGCTTCTCTTGGTTTTCAAGGCATACTGTCAATGTAATGGTCAGTAAGTTTGTGGGTTCCTAATTATTTCCTTAATGTGGTGTATTTTTCTTTACTATGTGCTCTGCATTTTAGAGTTGAAAACTATATTGGTTATTTCTTACTTAAACTTGAACAATAGATATATGGTTCTACTAATTACTCATATGCTGAGAAATTCTCAATGTTTCCTGTGGTTCACAAATTTAAAATAAATTTTGCTGGCTATCTGTTATTTTGGTCTAAATTTGTTTTTTAGAGTACCTTTCTAACCTTATGTTCTTCGGTATTCTCTGTTCTAAAACTCACATGGTCTTTGAGTGAGCACATGCTGTCTTAACAGCCATTAGCAGGACTCGTTCATCTTCTTGGGTGATCTTCTTTCCCCATCTTGGCTTGCTGAAGTCAGTTAAATAGCTTTTTCATGGTGCTGACGGCCCAGCACTGTGCTAGGTGTGGGAGGTGATGCCAAGTCAAACAAGACATGGTCTCTGACCTTGAGGACCTTCGAGTCCAGTGCCTCTTGAAAGCCTATCCATCTTCCAAACCACCTCCTTCACTAAGCCTTTTTTCATTACCTCAGAAGAAGTAGTCTCTCTCCCCTGAACCCTAAAACATTTTGTTTATGCCTCTCTTGTCACATTGATCACATTCTACTTTATAGTATAGTTATTTGTGGTCAGGTTTATCTCCCTACTCAGTTGTAAATTCCTTGAGGACATATTTATGTTTACAGGTCAGGGTTTAGAATTCTGCTTTCCACATAGTAGGTGTTTGATAAATATTTAGTGAATCCACAGAGCCATGAGAATAGAAATTCTCTAGAGAATAGACTTGGTGAGGGGATTTCATATTTTAATATTTTGTACTTATTCAGCACAGTGAAGGAATTTATTTTACAAATCTTGGTTATTATAAGGAAGGTGAAGAGAAATAAAAATTCCTAGTTCTCTACATTTGATATGAGAAGAAAGGTGGCTGGAGAAGGGGGAGGGATGGGAGGCTGTTTAATGTGTACAGTATTGTATCATGAGGCAGATACTTAATTTCAGGAAACAGCCTAATGAATATGAACACTTGGAGAATTAGTTGTCCATTTCATTAATTGTTTATTTGTGAATGAAAGGGGCTAGTCAGCCTGGACAATTGCTTGGTTTCTGGAAATCGGTATACTAAACCATCTCCAGATGTGCAGAGTAAGAACAACATCCACATTTTATTGCGTATAACACTTTGCACAATTCACAATTTGAACTTGGATTTTTTTTTTTTTTGCTTCTGTTTCTAGCACTTCATTTTATTTTAGTGTTAGATCCCTGTTCTCTTTTTCACCTGCAAATTAACTATTAAAATAATTAAAAGGAAACATTTGGTAATGTGCTTTTATTAAAGTTCTGTGGTCTAGTTAGAAGAAAGAGGTTAGATTATTTTTAGTATGGTGAAATAACACTTTTCCTTGAACTGTTATTTCTTTGGGAGATATTTATGTGAGAAATGTACATGTATAAGAATTTTGAAAACTTTTTAGTTAGGTCAATAATTGTTACTTTTTTCTGCAGGTAGAATATTTAAAATGGATTTAATTGTTATTTCAGAGATTTGAAACACACTTAGTAAGACTTGGATGACATAGCTTCACAATGCTGCTCTTACAAGTTACTCTTTATTGACTAAATGCAAACAAACTGTAGATTTCTTGCCTTAATAGAGTATGAAGTGAGACTTTATTCACCTTGAAATTTGTTTTAGTCTTTATGCAGTTATTTAAGCAATAACCCTGACTGACATCACTTTATTGTCTTATTCTCTCACCCTCTTGCCTTATTCTCTCACCCTCTATTCAACAAGTGTCCTAAATCTCCTTAGAAACTGCTTGGGAACCTGGGTTTTGATGGATAACCACTCAAAAATAACATCAGATTGGTGCCTACGGTTAGATTTTTAAATGTCACTTAAAAATGGCATTTGTGCCATGGTTCACTTTACAGTTATTTTCCAGATAATTCAAAATACTAGAAAAATCCTTCTGGTCCCAGAAGAAAAACTGTACAGTGAGCTTTTCTCTTCATCTGCGGGTTGTAAAGGAAACTGGCTGGACCCTTTGGTGACTAATTTAAAGTATCTGGCAGGACGATTGATAGCGCCTTTTCTTTGTATTGTGACAAATATATTTCGGCTGCAGTTTATTAACATAATTCAGCACAACCACAGACATATTGTACATATTAGAGCATAGAATTAGAACCATTTTTTGCACATCACAGTCTTCTCTCACTTGTACTTTTTTTTTTTTTTTTTTTTTGACAAGGATCTGGATAATTGCTTCAACAAATGAACTGCTGTGTTCATTCTGTTTCTATAATTTCATAAATTGTTTTCAGGCTAAAACCAAGCAAGCTTTCACTGAGTTAACATAAAGAACCACAGTGTAATTACAGGAGCTGTATTAAAAACTATGACAGAAATGGCAGCCTAACTGACAGCTACTTTTTCCTTGCTTTATCACAACAAATTAAATATCTCTTTTAAGTGTCAGTAAGCAAGAGTCTGCTATCCATATATCATCTTGAAAATGGGTATGTACTTATGACTAATTATGCTAAGTATGTGCCTGCTGGTGTGCCCTGGGAAAAACACCATGCACGTGTGGTCTCCTGAATGTTGGCATTCTTGAACTCTGAGGCAATGAAAGGTGACATACTTTGGATTGGAATGTGAGTTAAGTTTGCCACAGAGTATGACTATTGAGAGCAGACAGAAATTTTTTCAGGTGTGTATCGTGTCTTCTTCATTAATACCATTTAAATTCTGTTGGAGAAACTGCTCACAGATCCTTATCTCTTTTTCAGTTCATAGATCCGTATAACCCTGATAAATTATTGTCATTTAAGTGTTTTGTCAGTTTCTCATGAGACTCTTACCCCTTCAATCTCATGTCTATAGTCTACTTTTTCTTTCCATACATAAATTGTTGGGAACTTCAGATTCCTTCTGGGGATATTTAGGAAAAATGTTACTCATTGGCCATTCTTTTCAAGTTTTAGTGAATCTAATTATAGTCGCGCATCTGGCAGGCATGAAAACCATTAGATGAGCAAAGAGGGCTCCCAAATGCCACTCCATGAGTGTAATTTAAAATGCTTCAGATTCAGCATATCCTTCTTCACTTGCATTATTAGGTACATCCTCTTGTACTGTAATCCTTCTGGTTGCAGTTACATGGTATGTTCAATCTTTGCCACTCTTTCCCTCTCTGTCACCATTGCACTGTGTGATATCTATATTGTGTTGCTAGCCTTTTCCTATATAATTGATTGGCATGTATATTGTGTTTACCTATAATATGTATGAAATAGAAATGTTTGGTATTAAGGGATAAAATAGAGGTGACTTGCCTTCTTAAGAGCCTGTCATCCTCAAATAAATACAACTTAAGCAACTGAGTGGGAAGCAGTAAACAATAAAAATAACATAAAGCCAAATCTCTTTTTTTGTACCTCTCAATTCAGTCAAGACTCAGGAACTGGGGTGGTGGGTGAGTGGTTGGGGGGACACGATCTTTCTGGGAGTTCCTACAGAAAAGACCTTTTTCCACATTAGGCTGAATTAAAAACCAGAATAGAAAATGCCCAATGGCATAAATTCTGTAAGTTGCATTTCCTGGCTACAATTTTGCAGTCCGGGTGCCGAAATAGTTTGTAGTTATATACTATATGTACATTTATTACTGTAACACAAGGAAAGAAATAGAAGACCTTGCCCCATTTCTCTAAAGATTAAAGATTAAAGTTCTGTCTTGTTCTTGGCAGACTGTACCTGGTTTGTGCCCTGCTTCTGTAGCCTCCTGTTTAGCTTGTCTTCTAGTTGACCTCCAAATTTTTTGCCTTGGAATAGCTCAGGCTTACTTTTCACCTTTAGACCTTTAGGCTCCTACTTCATTTCTCCTCAGTGAAGCAGTCTCTTTCTCCATAAGACTGGATTTAGAGGTACATTCTCCCTGTGGTATAGCACCCCGTGTTTTTATCCCACGGTACTTAAAATTGCTCATTTACTTACCTTGCAGGCTAAATTTCTTGAGGGTACTGTCTGTCTTACAGTATCTTTATTCGCAGATCCTGGCACAGAGTGGGCACTCAGAAAATATTTGTTTAACTAATGACTTCATTTCTGAAACTTTTACTATAAAAGCTCTTTGAACCTGTGAATAGTGGCTCTGAAGGGCCCCCTGGGGTGCCATTTTTTCCAGCCAATCAGTGATTAGACTTAGCCAAGCCTGTACATCAGACAGCCTCTCATTCCATAACTTGCATTGAGCATCTTCAGTTCACAGGACAGTGTACTGGGCACCAAAGGAATAAACAGAAATCTCAGACCTTTAAGGTATAGACTAAATTTAGGTTGAAGATGTATGATATTTAGGAAGTATAAGTACGTGATAAAAGCTAGTATGTTGTTATATAAACCTAGAACTTTGAGGAAATTTGGAGTATATTCCAATTCATGCATGTCATAGAAGAGGAAGTGGAAATAGAGTTTGGATTTGGCTCTTTCAAGTTCACACGCTAGTGAATGACAGATTTGGAAGTAATACCTCAGTTTTTTAGGTCTCCCTGACTCCTTCCTTTTGTCAGATTCTCTTTTTACCACATCAGCTTATCTATGAAGTGGTGAGGGTATATCTAAACATATAAACTGCATGTCTGGAAGCCATACGTTCTTTAGATCAGAAATAGTTTCTTTCAATGTTTATTTTGTCTAAGATAATGATTAGTAAACATAGTAATAGTTTCCATTTACCATTTACTGTGTGTCTGGCTCTGTGTGAGGCTCTTTTAGACATATGATCTGTAACCTATATAAAACCCCCCATGTAAAAAAATAATATCATTCTTTTGTTACAAATGAAGAATTGGAGGCTCACTGAAGATCAACACCGTGCACGTGTCCACTGGGTAAGTGAGGAGTACCCTTAAGGAACATGGAGCATAAGGGTAGATTTAATCATAGCTTTTCACTCTTTTACCTGCCTTCACCTGATACGAATTAGTTGCCTGAACTTTCTTAAAGTTTTGTTCACTATGAACAGTGCTTTGTGGTCTCTACTGGCAGTGTGGCTGCTAGACTCACCATGGGGCTTTTGGAAACCAGGGAGTAGATACTGGTAATGAGAATTAGTTGAGGGTGCCAGGAACCTTGTCTAAGTGGTTTAAAAACTGCATACACACTGACCTTCATGGAAGCCAGATTTCATTTTCTTGTTCTGTGACTTTTTAAGAGGTGTCATATTTTTTAAAATTTATAAATTAGATCCCTAGCATTTGTGGCTAGAATATTATGGGGCTTTCCATAGGAAAGTCATAACTGCCTCGAAAGGGTAGGAAAACATTACATTTTCTGTCAAGAAGTCTTAAAAAGGACCTCATCTGATAATGAAAGCATCTATATAACATATGTGAGTACACTATGCTGTGTTCAAGTAGAGTTGTTAGCTTTTCTGTGTGTTATTTTTTAAAATTTTGTTCATTTATTCATGAGAGACAGAGAGAGAAGCAGAGACACAGGCACAGAAAGAAGCAGGCTCCTTGCAAGGAGCCCGATGTGGGATTCCATCCTGGGACCGTGGGATCATGCCCTGAGCCAAAGGCAGACTCTCAACTGCTGAGCCACCCAGTGCCCCTTCTGTGTATTATTTTTAACAAGAATAGTAAGATAGGCTAACCAAAAGCACTGTTTCATTATTTTTTGCCTTGAACATGTATTCTATTAGAATATAATAAAATTGTTTCCCCCCCTTTAAGTGTAATAGCTTTTATCACAGCTCCCTATGTTCAGATCTGAGCCACCTGTCAAGCTTGAAATGGAAAAACAAAAGTTGAAATGGTTAAGACCAAGTTTTTAAGTGTGGGGTAGGTCCTGTGTTACTTTTAAATGGCACCTCATAGAAACAGCACCCCCATTTCTCTGTATTACCTCCATCCTTCCTTGTTTTCTCAAGTTTTTTTTTACTCTGAGGTCTGTTTCTTTTTACTTTTATCAAAGTGAATCCCTTTTTAAAAACTGAATATCTATTTATTTCCCCCTCTAACCCATTCTTCACTGTCAGTTATGATGGTTGTTTCTTTTTAAAATTATTATTACCCCTTAAAGTGAATCTCTTTAAAAACTATGCTTCTCCATTCTCTCAAACTTTTGTCCTCTGTACATTTCTTTATTCACTGTCCTAAAATACACATGCAAACTAGCTTATAAATAATTAGTTCTCTTATATAGGACCCCAAACTTGTTGCTCATTGAAGTAGGAGGCCCTTTCCTCCATTCTATGAATGGATCTGCTGAATGGCTGGTTTAAAAAAGATCATTCTTGAAAAGTTGGACTAACTCCTTATTACATTTCACCTGAGTATATCAGTGTGTACTCTGAATTGTAAAAATACTAATTTTCATGCTTCCAGTCTGCTTTGGCACTGTAATATGCTCCTATATTTTTAAAACTTCTCACTCTGGGTTCTTTCTCTGACAGTAAGAAACACTTTAATTCAGTCCATCTTACATGTTAAGGGGAAAAATAGCACTTGTTATTCCATGGAAGTCATGGAACATAAATGGAGTTTTCAGAACTTTGAGGCAGTAAAACCTTGTGGTTTAGAGCCCAGATAGTGGACTAGATTTGTCAGGAGTTAGAATATTGGGAAGGTTAGTTTTTTGTCTCTGTGCTTTGGTTTTCTTACCTATAAAATAGAGATAACAATAGTGTGGTGCTCTCTTAATTGCATAACTTTCAGGGTTACATGAGTTTTTCTTTGTGGAGTGTGTAGAACAGTGCTTGGTATATAGTAAAAGTGCATGAGAAGTAGAAGTGTTGGCCAGTATTACTAGCAGACTCTCCAGACAGGATATGAAATATGCAAAGAAAATAACATATTCTTTAAAACACGATCTTCAAGTAGGATATTTCCTCTCTTCATTCTCTTTACTCATTTATGTCTAGTAAATTAGTACTTCTTGTATTGATAGAGCCTGTTCAGCTTGTCGAAGTCTTAAGTGTGCTGTTTTTAAAATAATGATTTGCTTTTGACATGTATGAGGGGACATTTTATGAAGTCTATTTTGAAGGAGATGTGTCCATGAAGAAAATTTACTTCCTGTGTTTATAATTCCCAAGAATGGGGGGATTTGTTTGCTGTAATCCTTACTCATTTACCTAAAACAAACACATAAAAACAGACTGACACTCAGAAATATTTTTATCTTTTGTTTTACAAGGTCTATTTGTGTATTAATGTAAAATTCACGTAATGTAAAATTCACCACTTACAATGTACAATTCAATAGCTTTTGGTACAGTTACAACTTTGTGCAGCTATTACACTGTCTTACAAAATCCTTCTAATTGAAAAAGACTTGTTATATTTAAAGAAAGTTTCATGAATTTTGCTTTGAATTCAAATGATGTAATTTAGCTTTTAAAAAATAAACAGTAGTTCAGTGTTTCTAAAATTACAGTGTTGGAGTATAATGAAAATTAACAGCATTGCTTCTTTTTTACATAATGTTTTTTCAAAAATTCTGTGTATACTTGTTCTGAGAGAGAAAGAAAGACTGAGAAGTGTTTTAAAATAGAGCCTAAAAAAAAAAAAGTAGAGCCTAGATATCTGTTTATAATGTTATATTTCTGTTGAGTAAGCAAGAAAATTGTTAATGCCTACAAAATCATGAACTAATTTGAACAACATTTAAAAAACTTTTATCAACATCCAAATCAAACTTGAGACCTTTAATATTATTTATATCAGATTTTATTTAGTATACAATCAAAATTTTATTTACTAGAATATATGTACCTTTGTATGTTTTTATATTTGAGTAAGGAAAAAATTAGCAATTTATATGAAAACTTTAAACATTTTATAATCAGGATTCCATATGAGATGTTTTATAGGACATCTGATTTATTGGAGCTTGAGAGAAAAGTTTTTAAGAAAACCTAAACATAAGAATTTAAAAAGTACGTCTCTCATGCTTTAAGAACTCAGCTGAGATTATGAACAGGAGCACTAACAAGAGATTTGAGGTATTGGCTTATGAAGCCCACTTAAAATTAAAACATTACTGAAGAACCTCATTGTTATTGCCAGATGTCATAGTACTTCCATCTTCTTGGTTCTGTGCACACTGAAGTATCTTGAACAAAAAAAAGAGTGTTCTGATTATTGGATATCTCTATTATAAAAATGTTTGAGATCTGCTTATTGCTGATGATGTTTATGTATACTTATGGATATTTTAATGTCTCAAGGTGATATTCTTCAAACAATTTTGCACATGGACAAAAGTATGATTTTTAAAGTGGGTTAGTTAGGACAGATCTGATTAGTAAATGCTTAACAAGTGTTTACATGGATAGTATTTAATAAACCTACATTTGTTTTTAAGTTCACATTTTAAAGAAAATGAAATTAATGTTAACAGTAAGTTTTCTTGTATAATATTAGCATTCTGTCTGGTGCTATGAGTGGAAATAAATGTTACTTTTAACCCTGTCACAACCCATGCACCTGAATATAATACTGGATTAGAGCCCCAGCCTTGACTTTGTAACAGAAGTGTGAACATTCCTGTTTGCAGTGCTTGACTTCAACCTTTCCTGGACTAAGGAGTAGGGTTGCTTTTGCCTCTTGGTTTAGTCAAATCTAGTACTAGTTTGACAACTGGAGTTATAAAGGATAACCATCAACAGCTTTTCAAAATGCAGAATGCTATTCTGGAACAATATTCCAGTAATGAATTTCTTGCTGTTGGTACTTCCCCAAAGTTTTAGTAGATGACCCATAGAATGCTCCTAATACATGCAATGAGACAGCTCCCTCTATTTCTGAAGTTCATCATTTTATTAGGTAGTATTGTATATCATGTTTTTATAGGGAATGAAGGAATAACGTAGAGGAAAAAGGGGATGAAATGAAGATTGGGAAGCATTAAATGATAAAAATCCACCTTCCTGGATGTAGTTAATACAGAAATGTAAAAATGTTCCCATCTGTCTAAGCCATCATTTTCTGATGTAGTCCCTGGAGGAAGTGGCTGAAAAGTCATTTCCACCTAATGGGTTGTTAGGTTGCCTCTGTACAGTAAGTTGGTGGTTGCAGCCCACTTCCTCTAAGACAAAGGGCTGTGTCTCTAAAACCCCATCACAACTGACACTAATTGGCATTGCTGTCGGCCCCGAGCTGTGAAAGCAGGCCTGCGTAGGCATACAGTGGGGCGCACTGACGGTGTGTGCGGCACCTAGGGGAGGACTTGTTCTCCATTTTGCTAGTGGGTACGTATATTTTGCTTTTACTTTTCTGACCCCCAATCCTTCATTTATATCCTCTTCAGCATTGTTATTTGACTTGAGGAAAAATTCGTTGAAAGCCCCTTTGCTGAGGACTGTGTCACTGGAAGGTATCCACACCTTTTATGTTGGAGCTTCCAAATATTATCACTTACCTGTGAAAATCTCTATTAAGTAATTAAAATCATCAGTAGTAAATATAGTAAATAAATAGAAAACCTTTCACTTCACATTTTTATGCATCTAATAAACTAACATTTTGTTTTCTTTTTGTCTTAAATAAGAAGCCAGAAGAGGGCATATCAGTCTTTCAAAAATCAGTTTGGGAGCCATTTGGCCCAATTCACTTACAATTACTGTAAATTAGGAGATGAACTTGCTTTATATTCATAAGGGTCTGGAGCAAAGGATTTAGTTGCTGCAAGGGGTTTGAATGACAAAAAAAAAAAAAAAAAAACCAAAAACAAAAACGTGAAAGCAGATTAGCACTCTGTCCTGAGAAATTTTTAAGTATGTCAAAACTTGATTGCTGTATATGGCTCCAGACTTTGATGATTATGTACAAGGGAGGGAACTGGGAAGGGAAGAGAGCTGCATTCCTGAGCAAAGATGTTGGAGGGGCACTTTCCTGTACATTACTTTTTAAAATGTGCAGATATTACCTGACTTCCATTTATAGCAAAGTGAACTGCAGTCATTGCCAGTTGTAGGCAAACTCTTTACTTACTTAAATGCATATTGAAAAATTGGTGAGTGGTGGCAGAAGGGAGGAAGGGAATTACTAAGGGAATAGATTAGTCATATGAATCATTCATGTCTCTTCCCTGCATCCATTTAAAATGCAAACGGATAGCCATTTAGGCACCCAGACCCTGGCCCTTCCTAGCTTCCTCTTCCCCTCTCCATCAGTTTCAGGCTCAGGGGTACATAGTGGGATCTTGCTTCAACAGTTGGCTTGGACCACAGCTCCCTGTGAGAGGCTCTGCTTTCTAACATTGGAAAAGCTCCTGAGGCCTTCATCAGGAAACTGCTTACTTCCTTCTCAGTAACCAGAGGGATATGAAACAAGTTTGGGGTTTCCCTTCATCCCCGAAGTCCTTCAAGCAGAGCATCTTCTTGCATTTATGTCCTTTATCTAGTTCTTAGCATGTTTCCACTGCCTCTTTCGGGCACCACACTAATATAAACTGTTGGAGGGCTGAGACTAGGGTGAGGCCACTGAGGTGCCCAGGGTGCAAAATTTTAGGAGCTGCTTCCCCTGGGGATAATACATGGCACTTGAGTGCTAATTCGTTAATTCTGGAGTGTGATCCTGCCAACCTGTACTTCTGCAGAGTGCCATGGATGATTTTATATATTCCTGTTCTCTTTTACATTTAATAGGTAAGAACTTTGTTTTGCTTTGTTTTTTAAGGAAGTGGAAGCATTTGGCCAATAGCAAAAGGGGATGAGATCGTGCTAAGAAACTTTGTTTTCTCAGCACATTGATAAATCTCACCTTCATTGTAGACTCCCCTTGCTTTTATCTACAGTGTCTAAATAAAAGAAAAGATGCCCACAACGCTATTTTCTTTAAAAAAAAAAAAAGAGAGAGAGAGATTTTATTTATTTATTCATGAGAGATGCAGAGAGAGAGGCAGAGAAGCAGGCTCCATGCAGGGAGCCCGATGTGGGACTCAATCCCGGGACTCCAGGATCACGCCTTGCAGGCACTAAACCGCTGAGCCACCCAGGGATGCCCCCACAATGCTATTTTCTGTGATTCCAAATGAAATCAAGTAGTTTCACATTGGAAGCATTATTTGCACACGTTTTACATTTCTTACCCCTGTCCTCTTTATGTTTTGTTTTCTCAGACATAAAGGTAGCATACCTGACATCTATGTGTAGAATCTTAAGTTATTAACTTTGGTAAAATAGCCTCCACACAAACAGGCTTTAGTAGTTGATATAACACGACCACTTTATACTACCTTTGGCCCCACAGGATTTTCCTCCTCATCATTAACATTTTGAAATAAAGCAGATTAATTTTGGGGGAAGAAATCTCTATATATCAGTGAATTAACACATAGAATCAAAGGTATTTTACATGGAAGTAAATATTGAAAATGATTTTTTGGCAATTAGAATGAGACTAGATAAGCATTATATAGTTTAAAATTTGTTAATATCTGATGAAGAGGTAAAAAGCTGGATGTATCTGTAGACTAGCAGTCTAAAGGAAAATAATACTGTACAAGTATGTACCCACTTAAAATTCTATCACTCTTACTTTACTGATATCCAAGGCATACCATCTGGCAGCTATGCTTTGGTGTTAACTTGAACACAGGTATTGTATTTTACAATTAAAATAATAGCCTCACATTTTACTGGATATGATCAAACATAAAATATTAAAACATGTTCACTGCCAGCTCTGTAGTTATTCAGATAATGTTTCAGTTAAATCATATTGAATTGTGCTTTCCTGATCTATTTATGGTTCACCCAAGTGAAACATACTAATGTCCAAATAGTGTAGGAAATAGTTATCTTACAATACTGTGAGGAACTTTGTAGAAGTATAGTTTGTGCTCTGTTTTGTGTGTGTGTGTGTTTGTTGGCCACTGATGTCCAGTTTCATGAAGAGCAGTGTCTGTGTCTGGTCATCTACTTACAGTCTCTCTGGAATTAATTCAAAACACATAATGTAGGCGAGGCATAGATTTCTGATATATCAGGGTTCTGAATATGAGTGTGTGATGAATGCAGTAAAAGTTTGTCGGTTGCTACTATCTTGCTTTGTCATTCTTGGTAGACCACCAAAGCTAGTTTGTATGTATTTGATCATCCAATCATCCAATAATGTATTGATTTGCCTGATAGTAATTGTATTGAAGAGATGGGGACACCACAACATCTAGAAATACTTCTGAATCATTAAAGAAAAGTTGAAATGTATGAAAGAGTTAAACATCTTAATATATTAACCTCTTTTTCATGTATTACTTACCTTCCAACCAGTATTCTGTAATACTCTTGTCATTTCATTCCTTTCCAGGCAAGAAAGCAGACTGAGAAGATTTCATCAGTCTGTGCAGGGGATTCAAATTGACTCTCTCAACCTGCCCTTTACCTTTACTGAAAGACAAATTGAGGGAGCCATTCATTTGGAGAAGATGTTAGAAGGGTGTGCGTGTTTGGCATTGAAGGGCTGTTGTATGTAGGCTTTGGCTCATAGGTGTCACGGTGCCTTGCAGCAAGGAAATCAGAATTTTGAATTTGTACTTCTTACTGACCCTCAGAAGATTGTAAATGACTGTAGCACAAGTTAGGATTTAACCCTTCAAATCATTTGAATATGGTTGACATTAAACTCCTATCCCTGATCACTTTGCATTCAAAATTTAGTTAGGAGACAGCAGATGGCATATTTGTGAACTTAAAAGTTCTAACCTTGTCTTTGGAGTAATAGATTTAGCAAATGAAATGAATGCTTTGTCTTTGACAGACCCACATACATTTTAAATGTGTTACTCTTTAATGTTCACTTGTGTTTATATAATGTGAATGGGTTCTTCAGAGGCTGAAGTTTTCCATGTAGCCATCCTTGGGGTGTACTCCTGTTAATTTATTCATATTAAAGCCACAACTTGATATTTTTAGTAACATTTGGATCTAAGAAAAACAGGGGCAGCTGCAAAAAAACTGACTTTAAGGAAAGAATATAGAAAAAAAATTTGGTGCTTGGCTTTTTAAAGAATGGGGAGTGTGTCATTTCATTGTTAGATAGAAGCAGTAGGTATTGTCCAAGGATATATACATGGACTGTGACAGAGCTAGTGCCTGGCTCATGAATTGTGATGAGACTGGTTTTCATTTTTTGGTTTTGGGTACACCGTGTGTGTGTCTGTGTGTCTGGCTGTGTCTTTGTCTTTGTGTAAGTCGACTTTGGGACCAGGAAGATAGTAATGATAGAGAAGAAAGTATTTTCTCTAATGATAGAGAGACCTAAAGTTAGAATGTTACAAATATTGCCTAGAAGATGAGTTTGGTATGTATCCTCAAAATAAGATACTTTTTTCTAGGATATCTAAACTGTTCCTTACCTTTAATGGTTACTGGAGTCTACCACAGCCAAGCTGATTGAGACCGTTTACCTCTTGTCACTCTTATCTGAATTTGGATGACCAAGAAATGATTTCTGTACAGCAACTTGCATATTTTGGTAGCGCATCCTATTTGTTTTATGTATTATGTAAATAGTATAGTGTCTTCTTCTTTTTATAGTGTCTATTTTCAGGTGGATATCCCTGGAATTTGTAGATGTTATTCAGCCACTGACATTTTAGCAACTTCATTTATTCATTTATTTATTTTGAAATTCACAAAATATTACACATTATGTCTACTCAAAAGCTTTCTCTGCTAATGTTTTTCCTAGTATGCTAATGCTTAGAAACATGATTTTATTTTATTTATTTTTTTTTTTTTTTAAAAATTTTTATTTATTTATGATAGTCACACAGAGAGAGAGAGAGAGAGAGGCAGAGACATAGGCAGAGGGAGAAGCAGGCTCCATGCACCGGGAGCCTGACGTGGGATTCGATCCCGGGTCTCCAAGATCGCGCCCCAGGCCAAAGGCAGGCGCTAAACCGCTGCGCCACCCAGGGATCCCAGAAACATGATTTTAATGTAAATTATGTATTGATAGCCTCTTAGCATTTTATCCAATTTCAATTTCTTAGAAAGTTATGCAATAAAAAATTTGACAGATAAATGTAAAGTGTCTAGCAAGTGATGTGAATAGTAACAGATTTTACTCCATTTCTGTCAGCTTTCTGTGCTATTATTAATATTAGAGTATATGGTTCATGTTCTCTGCAGGTATGTACAAGGGTCTTTTTTGTCAAGGGGTTATATCTGCCTATACTGAGAGACAAATTATTGGTTTGGAATCCTTAATTATTTAATAAAGAGATTCTATGAGGTCTCAAAATATAGATTTAAATCCCCAAAACTAGAGGGGACAAAAAAATAGGAAAATCAGACAGATGAAAGAATATCATCTTTATGTGAGAGATGAATTATGATATTCAAAATCACATCTAGCTTTGTAAAAAAAAAGGGAGGAGATTTATTCTATACACCAAGATTATAGAGAAAATGACATGAAAGCACATGCTGATAAAGCTGGTGCCTTCTGGTGTATAAAGCAAATATCTAAATATATGTCTGTTTGTGTCCATACACAGAGTTAAAGGACAGTTTTCCATGAAATAATGCATTCCTTTAGAATTGCTGTAGATTTTCATAATTTTTAAAACATTCCTATTGTAACCTACATCAAAAGGGCAGCCAGGGTTTTTGTGTCTGACTATACATATGCATTATAAAAAAGTGAGTCTACTGTAATTACCAGTTTGCAGAGCGAATTCCTGCAGGGTTTGTACTCTCCCCATTAGTAAAAGAGATAAGTTGAAATGTATTAAAATTTCACTGTACAACTGGGAGTTTTTGTTCACAGTAAATGTGTTAATGTTTCTTCATTGCTTGACTGTTTGTGTTTAAATTTAGGCAGCGTGCCCAACAGGGACAAAATTATAGGATAAAGCTATGTATAAAAGAAAATCCTTCTGAGAGCACCAATAAGGCTCTTTTTAAAAATAAGCAGTTACATATAATAGTACATGGTCGTAGCCACAGAGAAAAGTTTTATCTGTCTATTTCAGAATTATTGGAATTTTTCTTTCTCTTGTGTAAAAGTTAAGAGGACTGAGTTTATGTCAATAGCTAATACTCTTCGTTGTAAAAACATTTATTATTTTATTCAGCATTACTCCTGTAAAAAGAAAAGAGGAAAGATTGCTTCTTGTTGTCCTTTTGATGAAGAGAGGCTAATAGCATTTTGAGAGAGAAGTGATAGATCACATTTTCTTCCCTAGGAAAGGAATTCTTTCTTGTTAAGAATTCTAATTACAGCCTGTTATATTTTTGGAGCATTTTTCTCTGCTTTTCTTCGTTGCCATGAACTTAGTAAATACATTTATTCACATAGATAGGCTTACATTAAAAAAATTAATCTGCAACCACTATCACCTAGTGTGAATACATAATGAAATTCACCAATACAGGATAAGACTACTATTTCTCTGTAGTCTAGAGTGGGCAGGAATTGAAGTTATCTGTAAACACCAGCTATATATGTTTTAGCCAACTCCCTCCTCTCTCTCTTAAATATGGAAAAAATATTGTAGTTCCTACCGTTTGTCTTTTGTAGTTTTTATTTTTTTTTGCCTACTTTCCCACATATGAAGATGAAGGAATTTGCCAGTATCCATATGCCATCTCAAATGTCTCCACAAGCCCCACACTACAGACTCCCAATACAAACTGTGTAAAGAAGCAAAAATAAAATATAAAATTTCATCCTTAAATGTTGCTATCCTAGAAGCAAGTTTGGTAATTAGTGATAACATATGCAGGCAGATGGAGATATATTGTGTGTGGGTGGAGGATACATGCATTGGTGTATGCTTTCATTTGTTTTGATCCATACTTTCAGGTACCCTTAGGAAAATGTGAAAAGCCCATGAAAATTTCCTGTTGTATATTAGCTTTCCATAATAAAATGTATTTTCCCCTTAAAATAGGTTGGATCACCAGAGAGAGAGATGTGTTTAATTCTTCCTCCTCTGCACTGTTCTTTAAAAAGTAAATTTTTAACTGATAGACCTTGAAGTCCTTTAGAGCTATTACTTTCTTTTGGCTAATTTGTAGAAAGGCACCATATGAAAATTGGATTTTTGATCTGATGGAGTGATTTTTGAGTTCTTATGAACCATTTATAGTCTATCAAGTAAATCCTTCTTAGTTCACGGATTATTGACCCAATGGACCATATTAGCTGCTTCGAAGCTGTTATAGGCCATTATGTTGATTCAGCTGACACACATGTGAACCCAGTCCACATGCCCAAGATGACATTAACATTGTTCTGGAAGACTCCCTTTTTTTTTCCCCCACAAGGCTTTCTATTTATTTTTTAATTTTCAAGAGTTAGCTCAGAGTTTCTGACAATCATTGCATAGGTTTCTCTGTTTGCTCAGTGAAGTTGAAGCATTTGTTAGCTGCTAGATGGTCTGTTTTTTGCTGTCTTTCCCTATAAGGATATGTCTCTCTTTGTCTTTTAACCAACTAATCCTTACAAGAAAAAAGAGAATAATGTTTTTTCAATACTCTAGGGCACATTTTACCCTCAGATACTTACAGATTCCATAGAAATTTGTGAGATTTCTCTGAGCATCTGAATGTAGCCCTTTGAATTTGAGAAAACCACCTTTTAGAAGAAATGATAACATTGTATTTGTGTTTTTAAAAAATGTATTACCTGAGAGGTTTCACTTGAAAAATTCTGGCGACTCTAGCCAGTGGTAAAATCATGATGTGCCTTTAGTGATTTATATGAGGCTCTAATGAAGCCAGTCCAGGTCTCAGCACGGACCCCTGGGGAATCTATGACCTAACATAAATAACGTATAAGAGGGCATGTAGACTGTTCATCATATCATTATTATTATTTGTAATAGGTATGATTCCTGAGGTGATATCTGCTCTTGGGCAAAGAAACAGTCTTTCATAATCAGACATAATTATGATGTAAGTTATATATACACAATGGAAAGTATTAAAATGTTTGTTGAGATACGCTACTTACTAATGGGCAGTCCCAAGACAAGTAGAAATAAGGTGATATAAAATGAACCAGATGTTCTTAGGGATACCTTGTGTCCCTTTTTTCAGATTTTGGCCTTTCTTAATATAACTATTTAAAGACTCTATGAAAAGCTGTTCGGAGTTGCTTTCTTGGTCTAAAATGTACCACTTTGTGGAAGATCCTATTATAAATTAACTGCTTACTTTGCAGTTTACCTCCCCTTTTCACAGTGCTTAAACCTTTACCCACACCTCTCCCTTTGAGTGTGGTTTTGTCCACATCTCTTATTTGATTTTAAACTCCTATTGGAACTAAAAAAAAAAAAAAAAAGTATCTGAGGAAATCTCTCTGTGGAGGGAGGGTCCAAGGGGGATTATTTAGCTTCTTGCCTTTCATACACAGGCAGAGTGGAAGGAGCCCTGGATTACTAGCTGTGGCCATTTAAGGACATCTCAGAGCCTCATTTTCTGCTGTTTGAAAAATCTCTAATTTGAGGGATTTTGATGATTAAATATGAGAATGTATTTGAAGTATTATGCAAGCTTCATAGCACTGAACAAATGTGGATATTATTAGTCTCACAAAGGCTGCCTCAATTGGCCTGGGTAATCAGAGTTGTCATCTGAAACGATACATCCTAAAATGCAACAACTTGTCTCCCTTGTTGCTTCACTGGGATAAATTCTTTTCACAAGCCTAGAGAAGTAAATTTAGTTAAAAGGTCATCCACCTTATGTTCTTGCTTGGTAAATGGATTGATTACGGTGCTCTGGCATTTGAAATAATATGGCTAGCTCCTTTTGTAAAGAATCAAGATATAGAGGTACTCCTTCCTTAAAGAAGTACCCATGCTGTCTGGGAAGGAGAGGCTTCGAGTTAGGACTATGTCTTACATTTGGGCACAACTTGGGACAAGTCTTGGGTGGTTCTTGCACCTCTCTGCTTGGTCACCAATATATGAGATCATCGTGCAAATCATTTTTCCCAGGATTGAAGCTGTGCCTGAAATAACAGAACTTAAGGCTTTATCTTTTTTTTTTTCTTGCCTAATGAAGAGTATTTTTTTGTGAAGTGCCTAAAGGTTTATAAATCTTCTTGCATCTCATTATAAATCCCTTCCTTATTAATGTCTTCCCTATCATATTATATTAGTAATTGTTTTCATGAATGCCACAGAGAAATGTAATCACATTACCACCTTTCAAATTGCATTAGTGAAAATGAATAAAATGTATATCAATGGAATACCAAATTGCTGATTCAACATTAAGGTGAAATGAGATGAGTATTACTTAGCATTCATATGATATCAGAGGTGCTTTGGCTCCTTATATAAAGTTATGTATTCTGGTAAATGTAGACCGAGTTTAGTTAAAATGGCTTATTTTGTATGATGAGCTAACCCCTTATTTTCAGTTAGATGATAGGTATGTTCACTAAAAAGAGTATTTCCTTTCTAATTATCATAGCTGCCTGTGTGAGTAGTCTTTAAAATTTGTAAGCATATAGGCAATAAATTGAATATCTTAATTGTTAACTGTTAGGTAGGAAAATAAAATGTTTCTGCCCAAATTGAAATGCTTTTTCATTTCCTGTTTCTCTAATATTACTAATTGCCTAACAAAATAGCTTGTATTACCATAGGCCTAATTTAATTGGGGGAAAAAAAAACATAACACATGCACTCCAAAGCCTGCATATGCTTTGATGCCATAGAAGCATGGGTATTTTCCTTATATAATTGGCTATATCCCGCTGTTGATTTTTACTCTGAACTCCTAAATTATTTAAATGGGGTCTTCCTTGTGTAGATTGATAGTAGGTTGTGGTCATAAGGTAATGACTACAGATGCTCGTTGGACCCATGTCTGTGAAAATTTATATGCCTGTGTATATGTCTCTTTCCCCCTGTTTGTGTTTATATATTCACACATAGTCATAGAAACATTCACATTCATGTATAAACATTTACTCAGAAGCTTATGGTCTTCCTTCTTTGCTGTCTTCTGCTAAACCAAATTTGTTTTCTGACTTTTGCAGAAGTAACTTTTTCATCGTAGTAAATTGAGGAATGCTTTTCCTAGTATACATGACAGAATTCATCATTGTCAATTTTTTTAAAAGATTTTATTTGAGAAACAGGGAGCATGGCGGGGGGGTGGGTGGCGGGCGCGGGACAGAGGGATAAGCTGACTCCCTGCTGAGTATGGAGCCCAACATGGAACTTGATCCCAGGACCCTGAGATCATGACCTCAGCCAAAGGCATATGCTCAACCAGCTGAGCCAACCCAGCATCACTGTCAATTTTTAACAAATTCTCTTAGTTGTTCTAGTACCTTGATTTTCATATGCCGAGCATAACTAAGAGCCACCCTCCTGCCAATTTATTGAATAATGTCTTAGATTTCCCTGATGGAAAAATAGCAGTGACTTAGAAAATAATTGCCAATTTTAGATGGATATATTAGGTTTTAATATTTTCAAAGTACAGAGGGTTTTCAAATTTAAGCAGCAGGGAAATGTTTTTGTTTGCCTTCTGTTTATTCACTTATTTAGCATTTGCCTATTAGAGAGCAACTAGGTTAAAGAAGGCTATTAGTCTATGTTCAGTATCCTGGGGGAATGCTGTCTTATGAGTTAAATAATTTAAGCCACCAGTAGAAACCAGGTGATGCAGCTAGTTTTGTCCCTTCCCTCTTTTAAACAGTTGTATTGAGACAGAGTTCATACACCATATATTCTATCATTTGCAGTGTACAATTCAATAGATTTAGTATATTCACAGTTGTGTGCAACCATCATCATAGTCATTTTTGGAACATTTTCATCATCTCAAAAAGAAATCCTTTAGCTACCCCTGAAAGCCCTAAGTAATCACTAACTACTTTCTGTCTTTATGGATTTTTATGTGCTGTACATTTCATATGAACAGAATCCTATATATATGGTCTTTTGTGACTAGTTTTTTTTCTTTTTTTTACTTCACAGAATGTTTTCAGAGTTCATCCATGTTGTACTATATATCAATAGTTCATTCCTTTTTATGGCCAAATAATATTCCATCATATGGAATATGCCATATTTTTTATCCATTCACCAGTTGATGGAGGTATCATAGCTTTTAGGAGAAACTCTAAGTTTTAAAATCTCTGGATTTTAACAGTAAATGGTATTGAAAGGCCACTTTTCCTCAGTGAATCTTTTCCCATTATGGTGAAAGTGTCTATGGTGAAGATATATCTTTTGATCAATAATTTTATATTCTTATGGTGTTTTGTTGAAATTTGTCCAGCTTTCATCTTGACCTTGTTTATTATATCAGTGGCATCTGGCCCTTGCAGTGAGTCTGGCCTTACCATGATGTGTTTTCAAATCCTCTGATTCAGTCACAAAATCTAATTGTCGAAGACACTGAGAAATTTCAAAAGCCCTTGGGTACAACAAAATGATCATTTGATCAAGTTGCTATTTCTTCATATGACATTAAAAACATTTAGACAAATTTGAAGGAACCTTTTATTGAAGAGTTAATTTTTCATTTTTTTTTAAGATTTTATTTATTCATTAAAGACACACAGAGAGAGGCAGAGACATAGGCAGACAGAGAAGCAGGCTCCTTGTGGGGAGCCCAATGTGGGACTTGATTCCAGGACCTCAGAATCACAACCTGAGCCAAAGGCAGATGCTCAACCACTGATCTACCCAGGTGTCACAGGGTTAATGAATTTTTCAGTTTTAAGTTTATTTTACCACCAAATAAGATACATACTTTTGCTATAATTTCCCGTTGTGAATTTTGGATTTTGTTAAGCAGACAGAATAATTTCACTGCTTCTCATTTACTGTAATTATTATTATTTTATGAGTAGTGGCATTTACATGCAGTTTAACATTCTGTGGACCTTTAACTTTTATAGTACTTTATAATTACTGATAATTACTTTTTGTAAATTCTGTGAACATTGCCCATTGAAACTCAGATTTGTATTTTTTTTGTATAAATACTGAAAACATACCCACCTTGTTATAACTATAGATTTATATTAATGGTTTCATAGTTAGGGGCACCTGGGTGGCTCAGTTGGTTAAGTGACCTTCAGCTCAGGTCATGTCATGATCCTGAGGTCGTGGGATCAAGCCCCTTGTCAGGCTTCCTGCTCAGTTTCTCCCTCTCCCTCTGCTCTAAAATACTTTTGCTCACTCTCTTAAATAAATAAAATCTTAAAAATAATCGTCTGAGAGTTAGATAAGACTTTTAGGTTGTTATAAAACTTCTTTGTAGGATATTTAAAGGATATTTAATATCCTTTGTAGGATATTAAAGTTAGGTTGTTATAAAATTTCTTTGTAGGGTATTTAAAGCCATGGATCTTTTGGTCAGTTTTCTATGTCTGTCCAACTCATGCCATCTTGTCTTATTTCGATACCTGAGTACAAAACCCTGTAGCACAAGAGAGGGATATGTACCTTTGCTTTTATCATGTATGAGTTTTATCCTCAACTAAAAGTAAATTTCTTGTGCTTTTGTCTATCTAGTTCATGTTGGCTCAGAAGCTGTCCACCATTAAAAAAAACTTGAGTTTTCTTTGCTCGTACTGCATTGTATGTTGGCCAAATTTAGGATATTGAGGAGTTCTGCAAAAGCGATGTCATATAGATTTTCCAAGCCTTAGTTAACACTCACAGTACTTCTTTTGGAAGTTGTTTCTTTTCCATTAGCTTTATGTATCCTCCATGGGAAAATGGGAAGGAAAAAACTAACCTGAAATTTACTTAGGGAGCTGTTTCCTGACATAATCATGTTACCATCACTTAAATTCTTTAGAATCTCTGTGACAGTGCTTTAGAAGTACTGTCTTAGGTTTTTTTATACTAGATGTAAAAATGTGTGGAAGTCTCATTAAATTCTGTGTGTCTCTTTGGCCATTCTCTTCATCTATAATGCTTGATAACTGTTACTTTGTAATTACTGCAGTGTAATCCATGTTAGTACTGGAATACTTCACTTCCAGGTTCATGAATAGATAATATTCTATTTCAGATTTTTGTTTTTTATTTTTCAAAGCCAGAGTCTTTCAAGAATGATTTTCCTACCAAATAAAATGGTTCATTTGATTTCTGATACAATGTATACCTTTCCTTCTTGGGCTTGTGTGTGTGTTCAGAGATGAATAACGTATGTAGTGATGACTTAATAAGAATTCATTATAGCATAGACTATTTTGTATCCTCATGGAAGGTTGGCCAATTCTACATATTTATGATACCTACCTGTGACTTTCAAAGTAGAAAATTCAGTTTACTAAATTTGTTCTTGGTAAAAATAAAAAAGGAGAGCCCTGTCACTTATAACTATCATAGCCAATTAATTTATATACCTAGAATCGACCACCTGTTTACAGTAGAAAATAACAGGACAGAAATGAATGCTATATCAATGATCAGTTTTTTCCATAATTCAGTTGTAATGTAGATCCGGTATATATCTATTAAACAGTTGTAATGTAGATCAGCTATATATCTATTAAACATTTAAAAATGATTCAAATACACTGTTATAAATCTTGATATCCTCCCCAAAAATGAATGAGGAAAAAGCAATTTAAGAGTTTTCATTATATATGGGAGATTTAGCCAGGGTTAAAAAACACCTGAAGGGAGCGCTTGGCAAAGTTTTTCTAACGGCAAGGCAAAACCTAGAATTTAAATTTTTCATTTTTTGTTTCCTTTTTATGATTATTCCTTCAGAATATATGTTTTATGTTTCTAATTGCCCCATGGCCTTATTTTTGCCTTTTGTTACTTTGTACTAATATGTAACTTGTGTAAGTGTTCCCAGACAAGAAACAGCTAATAGATTTATTAATGAGGCTTGTTTATAGTTCTTTTGTGAGGTACACTAAATATTAGCTGAAGCAACAATCGTGTTTTCCTGGCAAATATCATTTAGTGAGAAGATTGATGTTTAGTTCACATATACTTGCAGAGTTCAAGCCAGCTATGACTATAATAAAGCTAAAGAGACTTCAGTTTTAGTAATAACAGAATCTTATTTGAATAGGGCTTTGGAACTCTTCCAGAATACTTTCAAATGCACCCTTATTTAATATTCAAATATAAAAGTGTTACTGACCAACCCTTGATTAAATATTTCATTCTTAATTGGTATACTTTATTTTAGGTCTACTTTTGAATGTCAATATTTATAATTTACTGGTTTAATTGTATGTTTTCTTCCTTTCTCTATAGAGAATGGAAATAAACTGATTAATAATTGGGAAATCCACCCTATCATTTAAGAGCCATGTAATATCCGTATAAACATTTCTGAACCCTAATATTAAAAACAAATGCTGATCCTTGTCATGCCTACCTTAGAAGATTATAGTATGAAAAATATGGCATCATGTATGTCAAAGTGTTCTTTTAATTCATTAAGACTAAATATATATTCAATATTTTATAAAATGTTGGGAAAATAGTACATTGGGAAGAATCATAAGGGGAAATAATTTAAATATAATATGGGTAAACTTTCTTGGGTCATAAAAGGTTTCCATGTATTGAGCTTTTACTATGACTAGGCACAATGCTGTGTGCTTTTTAGTCATTATTTCATTTAAGTCTTTTGACCCTCTTGTGATGTTATTGCTACTACTGTTAGAGATAAAGAAAGAGGTTCAATGGATCATGTACTCCTTCAAGTGTCTTGAGTATTTGCCAGTATACATTGTAAGCTCAATAAAGGTGTTGCCCTGCCTTCATGGATCTTAAATTCTAGAAGGAAAGACAGGCATTAATCAAATAATCACACAGATATATAAATACATTTATATGTAGTAGATTACATATTTACAATGATGATAAGTGCTATGACAGAAAGATCCCTTGTGAAACAGGAAACTAATGGGGAACTTGACTAGGATGTAAGGGCAGCTGCCCTGGGGAATGAAAGTAATATTTGAGTTGAAATCGGAAAGATGAGCGTGAGTTAACAGGGCATAGTGGAGATTGAATGGTGACTGTAAATGGAATTATAACTAGAGATTCTCCATCAGTCAAATGGAGAGTTTACACAGACCTGGGTTTGATTCCTGTGACTTTACTAGTTCGGTATCTTTAGGCAGGGCACTGAATTATCTCCACCTCATTTTCTTCATTTGTGAAATAAAGGTAATAATAGTACTAACCTCATGGTATTTTCTGACAATTAAGAGAGCTAATGTTTATAAAATATTTAACATAGTAAATGGAAAATGGCAAATATCCAGTAAATCTAGCTATTATTAATGATAATGGATAATAGGTTACTGTTATAAATTATAAAATCCTACCTTTGAAAGAAGAAAAGACAGAGGAATAAAAAGGGAGAGATGGTGCTTCTCTAGCCCGTTTGAGGGCTTCCTTCTGTTCTTAAGGTCTTTTCTCTATGCCCACCGCCCACAAACTCTATCAAGTCCCTAAGTGCAGGGACCCTGCCATCCATTTCCTGCCACTTAACACAGTATTTGGCTCCCAAATGATGGTTTTTGTGTAGTGATAATATTTGAAGCTGTAGGAGGGGATAAAATTGCCAAATTAAAAAATGAGAGCCTGGCGTGGGAAACACCTGTATTTATTTACAGTGGAGAGAGAGTGAGAAGTCATTGCCAGAAAAACTAGGATAGCTGGTCTCTACAGCTGAGGAATGAAGGAGAGAGTGCCATACGGTGCACCCAGGTCTGAGAAGACCAGGAGACTAGAAAAAGGGACCAACATTATTGAAAACATTGCTTCTGGAAAAAGTTTCAGGAAAGTGTGGGGTAGAATCCAGATTGCAAAATTAAAATGTAGGTGGTGGTGCCGAAGTGGAAGAAATAGGTGTTGGGTGTATGGATTTTTCTTTCAAGAAATCCATGGTAAAGGTAAGCAGGAGTAATAATTACTTTTAGTAAGTTGCAGGTTTTAAAAAAGTCACTATTGTCATTGTTCTGGGGGATTTGGCAGTCCTGATAATATAAGAATTGAAGAAAGAGTTACAGAGCACTCTTAATGAGGCATGGTGGGGTTAATAAACCGAAATAGCTAGACCTGCATGAGAATCCCTGCATGTATATGTGGGAACAGTCTGACTACACTGCTCCTTTCCTGGTATCTTCTTTTTGCCACTTACTCATCATCTCTGGATTTTCAGCAGTTGAGAGTGCCCCGCAGTGAGTGGGAGGAACTTATATGTTAGCTGAATGAAGGAAGAAGTGAATGTGCTTACAAAAAAATGAGAGTTTATCCGTTTCTACTCTTCCCAGCTGTCTCCTTGTAAAGCATGTACATTTTTGAGGTTTAACTGCCTTTGATAATTTTATGATAATTTATTTTCTTTAAGTGTGGGTGAGTTGGCAAGTGATCACATTGGTTCTGTTTTGTTGTGGATAAATAGTATGTCAGAGTTTTATGCTGTTTCAAAAATGTTATTTAGAATAAAACTTCCTTTGAAGCCACAATAGTCTCTTACTCAAAATATTTATTTAGACCATATTGTTTAAATATATATAATTCCCTTAAGGAACAATTGTAGTCTATAAAAATCTGAATTTAAAACAAATAGACCTTCTGGAATTCATAGGAATACAAAATGGATATTCCAGCATTTAAGTGTTTATATACAAAAGGAGTTGAGGTGTTCCAAGGTTTATGTGTTTAGGTACAAAAAGAATAGAATTCATAAAAAAGGATAATGATCTGAAAAGTTTAATTCCCAAATGTGCCAGATATATAAAGTTATTTAGGTAGAGAAAAATATTTAAATCATAAGGTAGTTCCAAGTAAATGAATGAATGAGTCAGCTAGAGAATAAAGAGTTATACATAAAAATAAAGCAAATATACAGGTTTTTTTTTATTTGTTCTGTTCTGAATATAGCTCTAATTAAAATTGAGAAAAGTGTGCTTTAAACACAATGTAAAACTAGGCTACTTTTGTAAAATAATTTAATGTTATCAAATTAACGACTTAAAGTATATATGTCTTTTGTGCTGAAGTTAACTTATAGTCTTTGAGAAATCATCTCTTTTTTTGGGAATTTTAAAATTTTGGTAAAGAGATTTTTTTTGTAATTATGAAAGCTTGTATTATTGCAGTTCGGATTAAATGAATATTTTAATGTCACCATGGTTGCCATATCTGAATTTATTATTAGTTTGTTAGTTTGTAAAGTATCTTGTTTTTAGTAGAAACACTGCCCGCTAAACTGTTTTGTTTGGGTTTGGTTTGGTTTGGTTTTTACTATATCACAATTAAATTGTGCGTTCATTAACTAATGCACATGAATTTAAATGAACTTTTTCTAACTTGTTATATTCTGATATATTGCTCGGTCAGTAAACTGTTGAAGTGGAAATAAGAAATTTTGGAAGAAGTATGTACCACTATAACCTACAAATGCTTATAATATTCTTGCTTAGTCAGCATTTGCTTCCTTTGGTGTCCCTATTTCTTACTACTAATACTTCTAATCACCAATACATTCAGCAAAGTTTTACATTCTAGTTCATATGTAGCTGGACTGTTGACATTGGAAGACAGACCCTGAAATATCAGGCAGATTAGACAATTGCATGTTTCCCTAGTGGTAATGGAGCAGCGAATTAAGGTGGAAGTGAACTAAGAAAGGAGTCTTACAGTGAGGACTCTCATTGCAAACTGACTGGGACCTATGGATTTATAGCAAAAAGAGAAATACCTCAAACTTGCTGGACCCAAAGCATGGGGAACAGTAAAACCCCGTCAGTCTTATTCTCTGTAAGTGGAATTGGGCCCAACTGTGTTAGCAATATCTAAAATACTATTACAAGTGAGACAGTTTATATAAGAATCCATTTGGTTCCAGGAATGTGAGCATCTAGAAGCTACGTAAGTGAGCATGGCTTTCAGTCCTGGAACTGCAGTTTCAGGTGGTTCCATTCCTCTCTTCTAACAACCCCCACCCCAAATTAGTAAGCATTGATCGCATCTAAAACTGTAGAGAGATCTTTTCCTGGCAGTTCAGGTAGTTACAGTAGACTGTTACTCTGTGAATGATCGCACTGAATCCCTTCTGTCTTCAGCATTTCCATGCAAATTAGAACTAAATGTATGAGATAAATTTATTAACTGTAGTCTAGGAGCATAGGTCAGCTTTAGCAAGTTTTAAGCATTGGTTTTTATCCATAAAAAGTTACACTTCATTTATGCTAATTTTCCATGGATTCACTTTATAATATAAACTGGTGAGATGATTTTTTTAAAGTACCTGTAAAGAAATGAAAGATTTTTGAGTATGTTTTTCAGTTTTCTAAGATAGAGTTGGATTGTTACAGATATAAGATGTTTACATAAATGGCTTTTCCTATTTTAATGTAAAAACAAATTTAAGCTTATTTTCTTATGTTACTGTTAAAGTAGAAGAAAAGGGGGCACCTGGGTGGCTCAGTGGGTTAAGCCTCTGACTCTGGATGTCAGCTCAAGTGTTGATCTCAGGCTCATGAGCTCAAGCCCCACTTTGGGCTCCACACTGGGCGTAGAGCCTACTTTAAAAAAATGAAGTAAAAGGAAGGTTGTGTATTTTTCAAAACAGGAATGAAAATGAAAATTATGTATCAAAAGGGGAAAAACAAGGAATTGGGAAGTAGATAAATACTACCAGAACTATGCTAGATTATTATTGGGCTAACAGGAATGTCTTTCAAAGTGTACCTGAAAGATTAACAAAGCATTTAAGTGAAACTTAGCAGAAGAAAAGCAATATTCTAATAATTATATTTGCATGTCATGTTTTACTTTCACCAACATTTCACCTGAGCATTATTGTATTAGAGTATATTTTTCTGCATTATTGCCAAGTGGATAAACTTAAATGGGAATATATAGTAGTGTCAGTATTTTTTTCTGTTTGGAATCCCTAGCATTACAAATCAAGTGTCTTGTGGAATATGTAATCCTTTATTCTTTTTCTGCGTGTTCTATGTTTCTAATTTAAAGGTTAAATATGAACGACATGAAACATTCTGTTAGTGAATGAGCTTTGTTTTCTTACATTTTTCTGAAAGAGATTTTGATGGTATCCAAATTTATCTTTAAAACTCTCCAGGCCCCTACCAACATACAGCCTTTAAAAATGGAAGTGGAGGTTATTTATTAAAACGGTGAGGAAACACAGTACCTTTGAACAGATGCTGATCCTTTTTTTCCTCCTTTATTTTTCAGGCCATCCGTTGCACACTGGTAAACTGCACGTGTGAATGTTTTCAGCCGGGGAAGATTAACCTGAGGACTTGTGATCAGTGTAAACATGGCTGGGTGGCACATGGTGAGGAAAATCTGGACTTTTCTTCCTGTTCTCATTAGGTTCAGGTGAATGTGCGTATTTTTTCAGAGCAGTTGTTGCCCAGAAAAAAGAGGGGTCAGCTGTGCTTCAAGTGTTAGTTAACATTCAGACTGCAGCATATTCTCAGCTCCAAAGAGCAAGGCTAGGCAAGCAGAGCAGCTCTGAGCAGAAGGGTGCAATGTTTATAGGACAGTTGGGCCGTGGGGTTCTGACTGAACATAGTAGCAGCCAGCAAGCACCAGGCCCAATGGAAACTCAAACATACCACAGTTGGCCTTTCAGGGCCTGGACCTCAGAGGGAAGCTGGCAAACCCTCTTTGCTTGAGGAGAATTCGTCGATGACTGCTCACCCTTGTCATATGCGTTTGAGGCTGCATTTTATCCTCCCAGATGTTAAATTTTGTATGGTCCAAGGTGGGTGAGAGAGTGAACGGGAACATTATTTGGCTGGTATCTGAGAAAATAGTCTGTAAATACCCCCTTTCAGTGTGCATCAGGATTGGAGGTGGCCGGTGGTAGAGTGGTAGCTCTGCGTAGCTTTGTGTTGGGGGCGAGGGTGACCCGGGGCCATGGCTGGAAGTGTTGCAGCTTTTTGCCAGATGCACGGAGCTATTTCATCAGTGTGCCTTGACAAAGCAGTTAATATGTTCTTATGTATGGTTTATATTTTTTATGTTTAGGCAAAAAGAGACTTAGAAAATAAGCAGACATTTTCTTTACTTCCTAGAATGTGGAATTTTAAAAGATAGGTATTGTTTATAAAAGAAATCTTAGCTTGAGATTTTTTTTTTTTTGACAGCCTGGGGTATTGGCTCTTCAGTGGACATATTCTTCATTCCCAAGCTGTGCCAAATATCCAGTGGGTTGTATTTTTATAAATGTCATGTTATTCTAGCAAGATCTGAGGTAACAACACTGGGCCATGCCTTGAAATGCTTCTAATTTATCATGTCCCTTGCTTATTAGGATGTGTGTGTGGGCGTTGTGGGGACATTTCAGCCACGTTTGTGTGTGAGAAAGAAGAGGTAGATCAGATAGTAGGAGGGGAATACCCTAGAAGAGGTGTGCCTGGTAGACAGGGCCACGATCTGCCAGTGCCTCTGGGGATGGAACTCTGCTGTTTCATTAACAAGGCCAAAATCTGCAACAGCTCGGTCCAGTTTCAAACAACAGATGAGCTGTTCCTTTTGCAGTCTACGTGAGTTACTACTGCATTCGGCGAGTTCTTCTCTCTTCCTATAATTCATTTACTAGGGCTTCCCATAACAAAATACCCCAACGGGGTGGTTTGAATCAGAAATGTATTTTCCCACAGTTCCAGAGACTACAAGTCCAAAATCAGAGTGGTTTCATTCTGAGGACTTTTCCTGGCTTGCAGATGGCTGCCCTCTCATGATGTCCTCAAATGGTCTTTCCTCTGTGAACACACCCCCTTGGCGCCTCTATGCATCCAGATTTCTTCTTGTTCTAAGGACACCAATCACATTGCATAGGGCCCACTCTAGTGGTCTCATTTTAACTTTAATCAGTCTCTTTAAAGGCTCAGTCTCCAAATAACAGTCACATTCTGAAGTACCAGGGATTAAGTCTTCAAGGTATGCATTTTTGGGGGGAGGGAGGCACAATTCAGCTCATAACACTTCATGAATATCCTTGTTTCCCTGAATAAATGTTGGCTTTACTAGGTAATAGGTACCAGAGCTTACAGTCCCAAGCTCAAGAGTCACAGAGTCAATATGGGGTCAAATCCTGGCTCTGCAGCTCCATGGCACATAGTTCAGTATCTCTGCAGCCTACCATTCTTATCTGTAATATAAAATTAATAATATCTAGTTGGCAGGATTGTCATGAGAATTAAAGGTAAAGTATATGAAGCATTTCCAATAAATAATACTGTGTTAGAAGAATCTGAATAATGGATAAGCAATAAAAGTGGTCAATCAGTTAAACAAAAGACTTTTCATTCATTCAGTCTCATTTTTTTCCAAAGCCATCTGTGTTACCATCATCTATCTGCTGTGGTCGAGTATAAAAGTTTACTGTGTCACCAGTTTGTTTTACCTGTTCAACTTCCACATGCATATTACATTAGTAGTGTAATGGGAAGAAAAAGAAATATTTCTTCTTTCTTGAACAAAATAAATTATTTCTAGCCAATGGTTGTTTCTAAGACTTTCTGAAGGATGTGATTTTTCACAAAACTTGAATAAAGTATTTCTGTTACATCAGACTGTGCTTTTCCTACCACGTCATTAGAAATCCTGTGTTCCTAGGATATTGTGGAGTTTCTCAAATCTAACCTTCCCTCACCACTGTTATTACCTTGACCTCTCTTTCCTCCCTCAATTGTGTATCATATAGAACTCCAAATATGTAGACACAGATGTACAAACCCCACTCTTCCCTCATTCATTAGGACAAATATGATAGGGATTGGCTTCCAGCTTTTGAATTGGCAGTTGGATGAGAGCACCCACTCTTTTTGCCCTTAGCATTTCAACTAGTTGCTTCATTCTCTCCTCCTGCACAGAAAACCCTGAAATCGTGTTTCTAATTATTTCTGCTCAGAGGTGAAACACAGCAGTCTTCCTGGCTGCCTTGCATGGTATGGTGTCCTATGGGTAGGACCAGGAGGAAATGACTTAGGTTTTTTTAGTACGTCTCTGAATTTGGATGGAACAGCAGTAGGACTACTGAGAACATATCTCATAGAATTATTTCATTATATCACTAAACATACTCCAGCTGTTATTATATTGTAAAAAATATATATACTTGCAAGGCACTTCGGTGGCTTAGTTGGTTAAGTATCCAACTCTTGATTTTAGTTCAGGTCACGATCACAGGGTTGTGAGACTGAGCTCTGCATCGGGCTCTGTGCTGGATATGGCCCCTGCTTAGGATTCTCTCACTCCCTCTCTTTCTTGCCCCCCTCACTCCTGTATACATGAATTCTCTTACTCTATCTCTAATATAATAATAATAATAATAATAATAATAATAATAATAATAATAATAATTGCTGCTAAAAAATAACCAAATGTCAAAATCGAGTGTTCTCTGTAAAAAGAAAAATTCCTAGAAATGTGGCGGCCTCTTTTGAATAAATATGTTCCCATATCTCTTTTGATAGCATCATCTTATTTCTTTGTAAGAGGTTGGATTTCATGGGTCATTATATCACACATACACACTTCCATAGCCTTACAGATTGCTTCTCCAACCTGCCTAAATTGTTAACATTAGCTGCTTTACAACATTCTTGAGAAAGATGTTTTAAAAAATTAAAGAGAGTGAGTGATTAATTCATCATACCGTAACACCTAGGTTTTGAAATTATGCACTGAGTTGTGTGCTTTTCACAGATTACTTCCTTGAAATCTTTAGCACCACTGAGTCAAGAGGGGGAGAAAATCCAAAAACAGTTCCTTGACTACTGATTGGTATTTCCCACTGAATTAATAAAGGATTTCCTGTTCTTTCTCCCCATTAATGAATTTTAGCTCTTTCACTTTGATTAATAGAAAGCAGAGCTTAATTAAATTTAACTTTATTTCAAAAGAATCTTTTTTTTGGTATAGGATTTCCATACCTATGGTGTGTAAAACCCAGAGTTTCTAACTTTGTAAATTTCTGTTTTGAGTTCTTGGATAAAGGACTCTAGCATACTGCCAGCTAATTCATTTAACAGCTATTATTTCCTTCCCTCCTCTGTTTGCATTATCTTTTCTGTGTATTTCCTTTATTTGCCTAAAATATAGAGTGAGTCTTGAAAAAAATTTTTAAAGAAGGGGCAGCCCTGGTGGCTCAGCAGTTTAGCGCCGCCTTCAGCCCAGGGCCTGATCCTGGAGACCCGGATGGAGTCCCACATCGGGCTCCCTGCATGGAGCCTGCTCCCTCTGCCCGTGTCTCTGCATCCCTCTCTCTCTCTCTCATTAATAAATAAAAATTTTTAAAAAATATTCCTACAAGTTTTTTTTTCCTACAAGTTTTTTTTGTTGTTCAAAAGTGCTGAAATAAGATACCAGGATAAAAGCAGCAGTGGCTTCTTTATTGGTTACATAAATGTTTATGTTGGTAGAAGTTTAGTTTGTTGCATTCTGACCCTTTCCCGAGGTACTAGTAATTCAACCATTCACAGAATTAAAGCTTCAGCCAAAGGTTTTACATAGTCTTAGAAAGTAGCAAGTATCCTAGTATACACCCAGTAATGGGTATTGTGTGTAGGGAGGGCCGGGGTAGGAAAGGTGGGGGAGTGTGCTTGCTTCTAATGAGAAATGTTACTAACAGGACTTTGTTGCCTTTGAGAAAAACTGGAGGCATGGTGTAAAAGTTGAAAGCTATGGTACTAAATCATTTTTGTTATTTATCATTTGCAAATTAGTTATAATGACTGTAGTCTAGATGTTTAGTGATAATCCAAGACAACTGGAAATGTTTTCTTTCATGATGGGATATATTTGATTTGTGTATATGAGAGAAGAGGTGGGCAGGTTTTAGAAAGGTAATATATACGGAGATTTTTTCTTTACTAGGTCAGTGATTTTTACTTCCAACAAAGACCATTTGTTAAAACTACCTTCAAGAAAAAAATCCACCGTGTCTTAGTATGTCTAGTAAGTATTTGGCAAGGAGATGAGGCTTGATGAATAAAAAATATATTACATCACTAAATGAACCCCACTGCAGTTTTCTCGGTAAAAATTGTTTTCTTTATAGAATACTTTGATTTAAACCAAAAGGATGCACCATTCCAATAAGCTGCATTCATGAATGCTAGAATTTTCATTCATTCCCACATAGTCTGAATTAACACCAGGGTTATTTCCTTTGGCTAAAGTCCGCCTCTGAGAATGCTTGTTGTACCAGGATTCTTGAGACCTTTCCTTTATTATGTTCTTCTATAAATGTGATTTCTCTTTACTGCCTCAGTTCATTCAAGGAGAAGATAGTCCTGCATTATCACTTTAGTTATTTGGTCATCAAGCCAGCTGCTTTCCTGCTCCTATCCAAACTATTCAGATTTTTTTTTAAATGTAAAATGAGCAGACTTGGGCTGCATCATCTGGATCATCAATGAATAGATATTTATTAAACATATATCATATGTAAAATACTGTGCCAGGTATCTGTTGGTTCCTTAGTTCTGTACCACAGGAAATGGTGAGCAGTATAAAGTTAATTTAGTGTCATATACCAACCGGTTTTATGGTTTAATGTACTGTAAGACTTAATATTCATATAACCCATTAATTTCAAACCTTTTTTGTAATTCACTAGAAGTAATTTTTCTTTTTTTCTCAGCATCATTGAATTTGAATTCTCAGCTTTTTACTTGATAGATCTTATCAGAAGAGAGATATTTATAGAGACCCTCACCCAAATAGAAATATAAGACATCCCATTAAATTCGAATTTCAGGTAAACGGTGAATAATTTTTTTAAATAGTTGTGTATCTACAAATTTAGCTGAGTGAGCCTGTATTTTTATTTGATAAAGCTGGCAAGCATACAACTAAAAGAAAATTCTAGTGAGGCTTATTTTGCCTAATTAAGTCTTAAAACGGGGCCATTGGTTCTTAGCATTCTATAATCAAAAATCTTTTTGATTATGTCAGAGATCACAAGATCTCTGCATTCTGTTTACAGATTCCTCAAATTTGTTGGCGGCATGGTGTACCTTATAAGGATTTAAGCAGAGTGGATCAAAAGCAGTAATTTTTCATTTTATCCCATGAAAAGTCACATGTCTTTATTATTTGTCCCAGTCTGTGCTCTTATGAATTGTCTAAACATCTGTGAAAGTAGTTTATTCCCAACTGGTAATTTTGTAATATTCTCCCTGACTTGATTCCAAAAGTTAGTATAACCAACAGTAGTAGTAATCTTTCCTTCTTCTTCCTCCTTTCTTCCCCATTTCTCCCCTTCACACCCCAAATAGAAGTCTTTTATCATAAAAATAAAGCATGACTTTCTGTGACATCATGCTCATTCCAAGTAACTCAGCAGCAGTTTGTGTATGATAATTTGTGAATTTTTCAAGATTAAGAGAGAAGGGTAATTAACAATGAGTCTCTTCTGACAAAGGAAAGGTAATTCTCCCAAATACTAACTTCTAAGAAAGCTCTGACCTCTCTTTTGCCCACCTGGAGAGTGTCACAATAAGAGTGAATTTTGCTTTGAGAGAGACTTGTTGCAGGGGGTATTTAGGATGTGATGAAAAGTTTAAGAAAGGTACTAGCTTAATTCCTTAACACAGGGAAGTAAATACAAGCTTTACAAGTGAGAACTTGATACTTTGGGGGAGATGTAGGTAGTCATGCTTCCAGAGCTTTACACAAGGGTAGGAACATCATAGCCCTCTCACCCTGGTACACTGATTTGGAAAAGATAGGAACTAATGTAGTATCTGCTTTAAAGATATCTAGAAGTAGATTTAGTTCGTCCAGATTGTGATGCTAAACCCTGGCTTGCCTAGCCACAAAATTCTTTTTTAGTTAGAGAAGCCACCTTTATAGGCGCCTCCTAGCTTTGGTGAGGTAGCTAGGTCCTTGTCTCTCCATAGACAAAGTCCTTGAACATCTCTCCAGTTATTTTTATTTTAAAGAGCAAAAACAAGGCCATTTTCCTGCCTGGCACGGGAGCCTTCTTTGCTTGACCTGAGGGCACCGTGCCCTCTTCTGCTTCTTTCCTTTACTCCCTGATCACAGCCGATAAGCTTTAAAGGGAGGACATCCTCACAAATGCAAAGGTTCGGTGCCTGATTAATGGCATTAGCTATATTCTTATGGTGCCCCTGAGCTGCTTATTTTGATTTGTTTCTTAGCCTGCCCACCTTTGGGATGGTGATTTGAACTCCCTAAAATTTTTCTTTTTTTAATCACAGCACAAACAAGTGCCTCCCCTTCAAAGTCCTGGGCTCTCTGCCTGTTAGCTTCCCACGTGTTTTTTTTTTTTTTTTTTTCGTTTTTTTTTTTTTTCCTAGCTTCTTACTTAGATGGAACATAAGATGAGTCTGGTAAATTCTGGCCTCTAAAGTATACAGTGCCATTCTACTGTTAAGGAGTTTCTAGGGAAGATCTTGAGATTGAAACATACAGAGCTAGAGCCCCAGGTTATGAGGAAGCTTCAGATACACAAATGGGGGAGGCATGATAGAAAAGTAGGTAAGAGTTCATGTGCTGGCTCCACCACCTACTATCAGTAGAACCTTGGCCAAGTTACATAATCTCTATTTTTTCTCCAAGAGATGTGGATAATAATAGCACCCAGTTTGTAGGGTTCTTCCTAGGATTAAATAAGATAATCTACTTAATAATGTTAGTTGTTGTTTCTAAACTCTTACAGAAGTAAAACTTCAACCTTGAGGGTGTGAGAGACATGTTTTAGCGTAGTTTAGTGGTTAAAAATTGGAATTACCAGTCAGTGGTCAAATCCCATCTCGATCCCTAGTTAACAAGCCTCAGTTCTTTTATCTGTAAATGCAAATAATAACAGGAATATATCTAAATATCACAACAAAGTTTTGAGGAAGATTAAAGAGAAAGTGGACTCAACACTAATGATAATATCCAGAGCCTCACTTAAGGTACATGTGGTATGAGCTGCTTTCTCCTTCCAGGAGAGGTTTTTTTTTTCAGTGCCCAGTGGCAGAGTTTAGGTTACCAATTTTTTCCCTAGTAAATCCAGTCCAGTTCCATACCTTTCAATTTCCCTCAAGTGTCATTTGAGCCCCAATTTGAACAGAAGTCAGAAACTCTTTTTCCCAGAAGTCACAGTTTGAGAAGTCTAGACCAGTTAAAATGAACTGTAGGAATATTTATCTGTTGAAAGCCCAAAACCCAGAAATAGATGAATTTCAGTCAGATTTCAGGCTACTTTTGCTCATTTTCACACTTATATTCTTACATGTGAAGTGCTTTGATGGGCTAACCACTTTATCATTTTATTGTACTTTATTACATCATAAATTTTTATATCTTGCTAACGATCCTACAGGAAGCTTAATTGTTTATAGGAACATCTTAATTAACTGGAGTTCACCAGGTTAAGCAGAACACAAATTGAAGGAGTTATAAATGAAACACTCAGCTCCTCTCATTTTACTGAGGATGTGCTATTCAGATAGACCAGGAGATTCTGCTGGGTCATGAGGACCCAGTATGTCTCAGCAATATCATGTTGATACTCTCAACCATTCTTCCATTTCCCGTTGTGTCATAGTGATAACTTCTTCCAGTCAAGGGTCCTCTACCTACCCTTTGTTGAAGAGTGAAAGCATGGGATGGGGTAACTATGGTAATTCGGAGAAATTCTGACTTGTATTCTGGGAGGCATGATATGTTGCTGATGCATCCCATTCCTTACCAGGTTTTGCCTTCTAGGAGGGGTAGGTGTTTATAATTCTTCAAAAGCTTTTTGAATTCATCTGTGAATAGAGCATATAGCTCCCATCTGTGAGCATATAGCCAAAGCACTGAACAGAAAGTATTTTAACGTTTTACTACCATAACTAGATAGAATCATAAGCAGTATCTGTGAAGGAGCCCCGTAGTAAGGTCCCTCTCTCCCTGGAGCTGTTCTGTGATGCACAAATTCCCATTTTTGGCCTCTTAGGCCTCCCAGCCTGTTTGTATGGTCAGGCAGGTGACACTGCAAATGCAAGCTCAGACCCATCTAAACGAAAGAACCATGTTATTGGGCCTTAAATTCTGCTGGCCAAGGCAACACTAGACCTGGCTGTCCACTTAGGAAGACATTCTTATGGATTTGAGCACTTGAATTGTGGCCTGTCCAAATTGACATAGGTTGTAAATGTATACACTGGATTTTGGAAATGTAATCTTAAAAAAATGTAAAATATCACATTAAGAATTGTTGATATATTTTCTGCATATTTGTAATATTTTTGATGTATTGAGTTAAATAAAATACAGTCTTAAAAATTAGTTTCATTGTTTATTTTTTACCTTTTATTTTTATTTTTGATTTTTTATTTATTTTTTACTTTTACCCTTTAAAAGAGACCACAAACATTGAAGTATGTGACTTGAATTCTATTTCTGTTAGACATAGAGGCCTGTGCTAGGCTTTCTGTATGAGATAGTGTAATTGGAAGACTGAAGCTTAGGGTAAAGTGGTTTACTGGTAGAGTAGTTAGAATTGGTGTGAGAATCCTAAAAACCCAAATCCAGGCTCTTGTCCTGCCTTCACTCATCACTGTCACTCTTTCCCAGTCCTTCAAGCTTTCACATTTGCTGCACTATTGATCATGTCCAGTCTTTCCTCTGTCCTGGTCCTGAGGGAAATGGGATCCGTCTACCCCCAGGAGCAATTAAGTGTTCCCTTCTGAATGCGCTCAGTGCACTTCACTGAGACCAGAGGGTCATTTCTATGGAAAGTGATCCCTCCACGAGCTCCTGGAAATCAAGAAGGGCACTTCTTCTTTGCGTGCTGAGACCCACTGCAGCGTCTCCTACAAGGGAGCACAGGAGCAGAGGTTTGCAGACACTCCTGAGTGTATGTAAGAGTCTCTGAATCCTAATTACCATTTCTTTTCCAGCAGCCTCTTCCATTCTAAGTGGGAAGCACAGCTGCAGACACTTGCCTTTAGTCTTGCTTCTGCATTTCTCTTGTCCAGCCTCTGTGTTCACGCCTTTGCTGTTTTCTTCTGTCTTCAGACAAGAAAACCAGTGAAAGGTAGGTAGGAGGTTTTAGCAGCTCGACTAGCCAGGAAGTAAATTTTAGGGAAGTTCAATTTGTTTGATCATTAACAGATGTTGGCATTTTAGTCTCATTCAGAAGGTACAGTTTTGAGTGAAATATCTTCCACTTATATCTAGTAGTTTTTCAATATTCCTTTGCCTGCAATAATCTGATGGATAGAAATTCTCCCCTCCCATCTTTGACTGTTCATGTTTTCCACTATCAGTAAAAATTAAAAAACAAATCAACTTCTAACATAAAAGAAAACACACCTGTTTGGCTTGGAGAAATTGGCCAGGAAGGTCTTTTCTCTGACAGGCCAAAAACGAAAAGCGACCATCACAGGGCCCCTTATTTAAAAAAAAAAAAAAAAAAAAAAAAAAAATGGAGTCTTTTTTTTTTTTTCTTTATTTCACGTGAGCATTGGCAGAAACTCTGACAAGCAGTTCTTCATATTTTATTATGTTCTTGTCTGCAGAATCTCTGTCAGGCAAAAACCTTGTCAGCGGAAAACCTGTCGTAGGATCAGAGGAGACAAAAACAGGTGTCACACAGGCAGTCAAAACTGAAGGGAAAAAAAGATTAGGCTAAAGAGAGAGAGGCAGACAATTACATTAATGCCATTGCTTTTATCTTATAGATGTGTGTTATTATCTCGGGGTGCTGAGTGCGCAATTGCCTCAAAGAAAAGTAGACAGGAGACAAGGGGAAACTTGATAGTTATTAACTGAAGAGGCAGTGTGTCAAAGCTGGATGGGGTTCAAAGTTTTGCAAAGGAAAAAAAAAACTGCAGGCAGCAAGCAACGGCTGTGTGGTTCTGCTTTCGGCTACATAAACCTAGTAGCAATCTAACATTTTCTACTTGGAAACAGATCATAGAGAGAAAAATTAATGAAAGATTTCATTCGGAGGTTTTTGGGGTAACATTTATCCTATATACATATGACTGAATCATCTTTTCTCTCTTATAAAATCTTGCCACAATGTGAGGCATGGTGAGGCATGAAGACAGGCATTTGTCAGTTCAGCTGTGTTGTTTGGATATGTTTAAAACACCTATTATCAACACACTTTTAATTAAAAAAAGCTATTAAGAAGCCCTTTTACTAAGTGTGAACATCTGTACGTGCAAACTGTAAATTAGGAGATCACATATGTGTGCCTCAGTCAGAGACTAAATGCAGTTGGCAAGTGTTTTTTAGTACTGTTTTTAAATACAGTAAAAACTAAAGGAAAAATTGCTAATTTTAAAATTTGGATTTATTTTTATGATTGTGCCTGTTAGTACTAATTAATAGAACTTTTCTTCTAATTAGAAATTAGGATCATTATTATCATCAAGTTGGTAATCAGAATTCAAAGGCTAACCAGAATCTCCCTTCTGTTTCTTTGTTCATGTTGTTTCAGGAGACTTCTTTTCTGAAAGTTTGGGCTTATTAAATATAGGTGATGATATAAAATAGTTTCATTTTACCAATGGCCCAAACTCTGAAAGATATTTGGCCTTGTTGATAACTCATACATGTCAAATGGCCCGCTAGTAACTTTACGATAAGATGGCAACTTTAAGTTTCCCCATCTGCTTAATCATACCTTGATCATGTTAGTGGCAAACCAGCAAGGATTGCTCTAGCCCTTGATATTTTCTTTTCATGCATTTAACAATTGGTTAGTTTAGACTTCTTCTAAGACTGCCTCCTTAACCCTTTTTTTATGAGCAGATCTTTATATAGGGTCTTTTATCCCTCCAGTCACAGATGCAAAGCAGTTTGATACTTGATATATGCATTAAGCAAATCCAGCAATCCAGAAGAAAAAACACATCAGTGTCAAAAGTGTGTGTGATAGCCCAGGGTTTTAAGGGATTATAGTGGGGGAATAAAAAAAAAAAGAGATCGATTATAGATTTAGAATGAGATTTCAGGCTGACTTACTGGGAGAGAGAAGGAAAAATACTTGTGACACAAAGGTGACGTTTATTAAAAAAAGACTGAATATAATCATTCCTTTCTTTCAGGTATTTCCTACCAGATGCTGGCTTTTTGTATTACTCAATTTTGAAATATTTCTTCACTACATGTGATAGAGTTTAAAGCATATGTTCTAGCAAAAATAAATATGCCTTGCATTTACAATGTTTCCTTAGTGAAATCTACTTCAAGAAAATTAAGTCTTTAAATCTAATAAGTTAGGAGTAGGATAATTATTCACTTACAGAAAAGTTCATTTTTTGTTTAATAGAAGGACTTACATGGCCTCCTCAAGTAGCACATTTCAATAGTTTCAAAACAAGATGTGTTTTGTAGTCAGTGGCCATTTAATTCATTGATCTGTAGATTAAATGAAGCAAGGTTTGTGTAGCCAACCTTCAGCTAGCTTTGATGACTAGGGATGGGCTAGAGCAGCAGCAGTAGGAATGATAACCCCCAAACCTGGTTGCAGCAAGTAGATTCAATAACCAAATCTCTTCCTAGATTTACCATCAAGTTTGCAGATTAAATTTTCTTTTTTCCCCTTTAACCACCTTCTGATGGAGTTGCTATAAATGAAGAAAGACATGCCCCCCAAAAGTGGGCCATGTAAGGAAGGAGGAGGAGAAGAAATAAAACCAAGGACTTGTTTAATCTACTAACCAAGAGAGTGAGTTTCTGAATAGCCAAGCGTTGACAGTCTACTTTTATGTGTGCCTCAGTCAGACTTTGATGATTTACAAAATCTGTTGTGAAGACTTTATTATGCATAAGGCCACAGGGGGAAATGCCAATCAGTTTGAAATATTACTATATAGTCTCAAGTGGAGCTCAAATTCTGCCCTGGACTAATTGTGGGTGTTTGTGTGTGCATATCCACTTACTCTTAAAACTAAGTGTCAACTAGGTATGATTAAAATCCACAGGACAGTGGGGCCTCATTGGAACTACCTTTGTCCCTCTTTCCTCACTTCAGATTAGAATCACATTCATAATGGACATAAGAGTATTCATATACTTATCCCTTATGTATTAAGGGACAAGAAAAAAAATCAAGAACAATTCACATAAGGTATATAAGGTATTGTAATATAATTGGGGTTTATGGAGGCTCAGTAGGTTTTTGTTTTGTTTTACATAAAAAGGGTAACACTATTTGTTCAAGAAAAAAATAAACCCTTCACAATATAAGAGCTGACAGTTTTTATCACCAGTCTTGGGGATCAATTCTTGCAGCTATATATCATTCCTTTTCTTCTTTCCTTAAAAAAAAAAAAAAAAAAATTCTTAAAGCAAGCTTCTTTCTCCTTGATATTAAGTATCCTAATTAATTCAACCTTGACAGTTATAGTTAGAAAGTTGTGACTTGAACACGAGTTATTTTGTACTTAATTTGCCCCCAATTATATAGTTCTTTTCCCCAAAAGTAGTGAAGAGCATGTGCAGATCTAAATATTACTTCAAGTCATAAGGAATCTTTCTTTTAATAACAGGCATTGTCTGCCTTCATGATCGATTCTCTGATTCACTAAAAAGTTCTTAATATGTCATCACTGCCATTTATTAATGTTTTCCCCAAGTGCTATGTCTTTTATTAAGATCTGGCTTACAATCTATGGGTAGTCTAAGCCTTTGCCTTGTGCCCTGATGCTTTCCTGCCTAGTAAGAGAGCAAAGTCTTATAATGGGAAAGGATTGATGTTATAATGATTCCAAAGGGCCCCTTTATGATGAAATTCTAAATACGCAAAATCCCATTAAACCTGTAGAAGTTCATGGGCTAGCTACATTGAAATGACATATCATTATATCGGGTGTAGTGTGCATATCATAAAGTATGGTATAATCTGAAATTATAGGTCATATTAGCAAGAACGAAGAGCTACTGACCCTCATAAATTCAGAATATTTGGGTATTTGGAGTAGGAAAGGGAACAATAATCTGTTTATAAGTAATCAAAATTTAAAAATCTGACCCCAGAAATAGCTCTCATAAAACCCTATCCCTAACAACTTTAAAGTAATCATGGAAAGAATTCCATAAAATAATCCCTTAAAGACACATGTTGAATGTTAATCTATTAGAAATTGAAATTGTGTTCTAGAACCCAGAACTACTAAAAGCTGACCACTTGATGCTGTTATAATTTAGAATCCTAAGGGGAGTGAGGCAAAAGATGTGGAGTTCTCAAAATAATTAGCTTTCCAATTTAAGGCTCACTTGGCTTTCTCCCAAGATGAAAGAATAGGTTTCTTTAATTTTTTTACTTATAAAATTGCTTCAAATTAGTATTTAAAAATTTAAAAATATCCCGGGCAAGTCTGGAAATTAGTGAAATAAAAGATTTCCTTTTAGGCCATTTTCATACAAATTTTTAATTGTTTTCCTCTGCAAAGTAGGTGGCTTTGAAAAGTTACTCCACTTCTCTCACTTCTTGTTGAATGGCTATAGGCTTCACACTGCCGTGCCTGAACTGTTATTAGATGGAGTCCACTGGACGGACATCAGGGCCTGCAATGTTCGAGCATATTCCTATGAAAACCACCTAAGTCACTTGAATCTGGCTTTTAAAGAAAGTTATGTTTAAAAAAGTTGTGGAAAACTAAGAACTATAAACTATCACTGAGAGCCAATTTTCTAGGATCAGTGAAAAGCACTTTTATACTCCTACATTAAGAAAAAAAACTATCTGAATATGTTCTTATTTCTGTGACCTTCACAGAAAATATTAGAAGTGAAGTCTGTAGAATTACAGGTTTACATTTATTTTAATTTATTTGAAGGTTTGGGGAGTAATTCCTGTTATTAAAAATTGAAATAAAAAATAGTTATTCACGTTTCATTTGATAGATCCAAGTTCTTTTATAACCACTCCTCATCCACCCCCAGCACTATTTTATACATTTGAAAACAGAATTTTATAAAGAACATTACTTTGTTCTTTTAGTTAGCAATACTATTAGAAGCATATATTACTTCACATTATTTCACTATTGCATATTTTGCATTACATTTTATTCTTATTTTACATTTACATTACATGTTTACAGTAATGAACCACAAAAATGCTGGCTGTTGTCCTTATGGTGATTTCTGTTTTTAACAGAAAGGAGTTTTCTTCATCCAGACTTATGTGTCATTTGGAGTCTTATCCTATCAAAGTGTTTATTAAAATTATCCAGATCTCAATTTCTCCTTTGTTTCATAGCTAGAAAATTACCAGTGTAAGCTTCTGTTTCTGGCATTTTAAAGAAATCCAGGTAAATTACATTCCCTCAGTTACCTAATTCACAGTTCAAGAAGCCCTTGTGTGAATTTTCTAACTAGTATCTGTGTTGTTCAGTTAAATCCTTTTCTTTTTCCAGATAAAATTCCACTTACTAAAAAGAGATTAATTTATATGTTGGCTTCTTTTTTTCTCTGGACCTCTTAATAAAAGAAAAATAACCTTTTCTTTGTAGATACTATTCTTACAATCTTATTGTGTGACTGTTCTCCGACCCCTTCCAAAGTCTGTACCAGTCATACCTTTTCTATAGCTATGAAACCATTGCTCTAGCACATGGATCACAAATCTAGTGATCTGTGCTATGATTTTCATCATGTCTGTGTTATGTTCTAGCCTATGCACCCTGTCATCAAGCTAGATTTCATATTATTGTTATTAGAAATCCATTGGATGCCCCCAAATAATGCTTGGAGTGGTAGGAAAGGGAATAGATCATGCAAAGTGTAGTCAATTCCTGACCAGCTAGCAGCGCCACCTCACTCCTTAAATTGCCACAGTTACCTACCCCACTGTTTTCTAGGGGAGTATAAAGAGGAATATAAAAATCCAAGGAGAGAGATATGGGTAAAATCGAGAGTTTGGTGGCACAGTAGAATCCTACATTTAGGCTTTCAGTGCAAATACACTAATGGCATTTTCCTATTCTGTGTTCACTTAACTCTGTTTATCCATTCAACAGTATGAAGACTGTGAACACCCTTGAGTTGATTATGTGTCAGATATGGTCGTTGCTTAACATCAAGCTCTTGTGATAAAATAGGTACATGAGTGACCCAATAAATGGGCAACATATGTTTGGGATGTACATGATTGGCACGCATAAGTATTGAGACAGTTTGCTCTTAGATGAGGGGACCTCTCCAGACTTCATGGATAAAGAAAATAGAAGTTGAATTGAAGCTAGAAGAAAAATGTAGTTAAAAAGGTAAATAAGAGGAAAGGCACTTACAGAACAGCATAGAAAATTAAAAATTTTTTAAATGAAGCTCAGCAGATGGAACCCTGCTTATCTCTACAGCATCATCTCATACTATTTTGCTGCTCTCTTTTCATCGTAGCAGAATTGGCTTTGTCTGGAAAAGCCAATTAATTTGTTACCCATTTAAATTATGTCCTCATATTCCATACCCAGCTTGTAATTCTGTGCATTAATGTGTATTTTTTTAAAGTCTGTTTTCCTTGCTAGTCTATTAACTTCATGAGGGCTTGAATCGTATCTGTTTGGTTCTTCACTAAATCTCCAAAACGTAACATAGGGTCTAGGAATATTCTTTTAGTGACCAAATACGAAAGTGCTAGGAATGCTTGAAAAGGTAATGTGTAACTCATTTTGGTCACAGAGGTCTGTGTCAGTTATTAGGATAGATAGTGAATTGATTTGGCCAAGTCTTCTGACCCAGGTTAAGGACTTTGTGTAAGGGGGAAGGGAGGGTTTTGCTGGGATCACCATTACAAAATTTGAATCAGAGAAAAGACCTATTCTAAGCAGTATTTTGAGAAGACTGAATTGTGGATTGTATTTAGGTTGTATTAGGCCAGAGAGAACAGAGATAGACCAGACCACCAGGAGTCACTTGCAGTAACGGAGTTGTGGGAGTCTTAAAAGCCTGTACTAAAGTGGTAGAAATTAGGCCAGAGAGGAGAGATTGATCCAGGAGAAACTGCAGTGGAAAAATGTATGGGTACTAAGTAAGTAGCCTGAGATCATTTTGAATGTTTTGCTATATATAATGTTCAATGGGAAGAACAGCACCAACAAGATAGGAATTTGTATACACAGTGTACACCTCAACTATGTAAAATTACAGACTGAAAGAAGTAGATGCAAATATATCGACATGTGCATCTCCATTGATTTCCCTGCCAAATCCCCCAAACCAGAAAATCTTAGTCCTCCTGTAACCCTGCCTCATCTTTACTCTAAACATCTATTTTCTTCCTCACACTTTTTAGCTTGGTCTTGATTCTTTGTTTTTCTTTCCTTGCTCCTTGAATTAAGCAAGTGGTCTTCAAGCTATTGGCTTCCCTGCCACTAAAAAGAATTTTGAAAATGAAGAGCCATGCTAACATTTTCATATACTAAGTAATTTGCCAAGGTCATGCAGCAAGTAAGTGACAGAGCTGAGATTTGAACCCTGGGAGTCTGGTCCTGGAAACTCTGTTTTTTATCTGGAGGACAACAATCTTTTTTTTTTTTTTTTTTTTTTTAAACATTGAGAACTTTAAATCATTATTTTAGGTCCTTATTTTATCTCCTTAGCTTGTTTCCAGTTCACAGCCCCCAAATAACATTACTATAAATGTAGTCATGTTGGCTGGAAAGTCTTGTATCCGTTCAACTTACACATGTCTGCCATGAAAATAATATAAATAGAAATTTTCTTGTTTAACTTGAAGATGATAAGATCCAAAGCAATATAAATATTATACATTTTTATAATTCATTAAACACAAGGTGGATTTTTGTTGGAAACACACCTGTCAATAAAATGGACAGGGTTATAATATTTTTCTTCCCAGATTAGTTCATATCAGTAAATGAATAGTATTTATTGTAAGAAATAGAAAAGTTAGACCCTATCATTTATCATTTTTGCAGCTATAACTGCTGAGATACCTGGTCACATGAATAGATGGGACAAGGAACTTAATCTAATCATCATTGGGCTCTCAGAAGTCATTTCAGATTGTTTGCCAAAAAGTACACAATGATCAGGTAGTTAGTTTCGTTAAAAGGAAAAAAATGAAAATCACCCACCTTATAATCCAGATATTGTTATAGTCATTAACCTTCTTAATTTTAGGGAAAAGGCATTAACAAGGTGTATTAAATGCCCACTTATAAATTTAGCTGTTAGTCTTTCATTTAAAGGTATATTGTTTATTCTAGGACACACAGAAAAGATTGAGATAACAAAAACACTGTATTATTCAAATAGTTTCTTCAGTATGCTCTTTTATTATTACGAAAAGATACTTTTATCATTGCAAATTCAGCTTTCCTGATTGATGAAAATTTCCCACCAGTGGTCATGGTCAAATCATGCTGCCAAATCTAATTTACATTGGAAAAAATTGAGCTCACATTTCAACTCAAATAAATGTATTAATTTGCATTATGAGAAAAATTATTTAAAAATCAATGTATTGTCGGCTCCATTTCATAGGGTAGATTACTAAAACAGTCTAGAATAAAATGTGGAGCTAATAAAATTACTCATTTTACAATAGAAATGCTATTTCTTATTATTTAATTAGTAATGATGTAGTATAATGTAAACCTAACTTTTTTATGAAGAGTATGTTAGAAGTCATGGAAAAAAAAGTCATGGTCTTACTTTGATTAATGTGGCTCCATGTGTGTATCACAATACGGTGTTGGACTTTAGGAACAAGTTAGGTAAGAGTCCTATCTTTTAAAAAAAAAAAAAAGATTTTATTTATTTATTCATGAGAGACACAGAGAGAGAGAGAGAGGCAGAGACACAGGCAGAGGAAGAAGCAGGCTCCATGCAGGGAGCCTGATGTGGGACTTGATTCTGGGTCTCCAGGATCACACCCTGGGCCGAAGGCAGGTGCTAAACCTCTGAGCCACCCAGGGATCCTGGTAAAGTCCTATCTTATAAAAACATTTATTCATATTGTTAGATCTAGTCAAACTGATTTCATATATTTAATGAAAGCAGTTATATACTGTTAAAAATTAAGTGCTTTGATTTAAATTATAATTTATGCTGATTTCACTTTTATTAACAGGATGTGGAAAATATTCAAAATTTTATAAGAAATAAGATGAGGGGCAGGTACCTGGGTGGCTCAGTTGGTTAAGCATCTGACTTTTGATTTTGGCTCAGGTCATTATCTCAGATTCCTGACATCAAGCATTGTGTCAGGCTCCACACTTAGTGGAAGCTCCACTAAGTGTGGAGCCTGTTTAAGATTTTCTCTCCCTTCCCCTCTGCTCCTACCCACACCCTTTCAAAAAAAAAAAAAAAAGAAATGAGATGAAAATGATGATTAATCATAACTGAAATAAATATTTGTTATTATTTAAATAGGCTATAATTACCTTATTAAATGATCAACATAGTTTCTGAAAGAAATGTAAAATTTTTATTCATGCTTTATCTAGTGTGTCTTGCAAAGTTTGTAGATAGGAAAATATTCAAACTGAATCTAGAAGAGTAGATGTGTCATAGGCTCAGGGGCTTTTCTTTCCAGGTAATGATCCCAACTCCTGGGGATAAGTGTCAGGAAAAGAATGGCTTTCCTTTGAATATGTTAGGAGGCAAAAGCCATTTTCACTATTGGACACTTGTGCTTTGTTCTCATAGGATACTTTCTAAAGAGTGATTCATTGTTAAAATAGGTAGGAATGCTAGAGGTGAATGCATTCCTCTTCTTCCATTTTACATTCTATCTGAATTCTGAATATTCTAACATAGGCCCAAATATTAGGCTCTAGTTACCCTTTACCCAAATAGGTATAGTCAGGAAAAAAAAATGTCCCTTCTGAGGTTCTTGGTGCTTTTATTATTAAGAGGCTTCCACAAAACCTCATTTATTTTGGCATCCAGGAGAGTCTTCCACCCTTGGCCAGTGCACTGTGTAAGTCACCATTATTCTGTAATAAAGGAGGGATATGATTTTTAATGGAGAAATGGAAATGGCTAATCTGCATGTGCATGCAGGCCTTTTCTCACTCAGGTGGATCAATTTTAGGAAAAAGTAAGTTGAGGATTATAGGATCTGGAAATGGAATCCCAATGTCTGCACACCTTTTGGAAGGCCTTCGCGTCCTTCATATATAGGCACATCATCGTGGAAGTCCACGGAGTGAAGGCATGTCCCAGTGGAGTATTACAGACATGTTCTACTCTGTACACTCAACACTAAGCCAAACCTTCACCCAGATGTCAGTGATTTTTAGTGTGGCATGTATAGTGGTATACATCAAAGTCATCCATGCTCAGTTTTCAAAACTAACCATGATCATCTCTCTCTCGACTGTTCATTAGGGGGTTGTGGCTCTGTGGCTGAGGTTTATGCAGTGGCTTTTACTGCTGAATGCTTGCCATGTCCCTCAAGCTGACAACCATTGTTTTAATTCAACTTGTAGACCCTTGTCAAAATTTTATATCTAACATTATACATCATTTTTATCTTATAAAATGTTTAATGTTTTCTATATCCTATTAACAGGAAATAGAAGTCTTCCATAGCTTTTGGCCTTCAGTATTAAGGCTTCTTACGCCTTGCCCATCTGACTCTTTTGTATATATCCCTAACTATTTGGCCTCAAGTGTTAAAGATTCTGTGGATAGTCTATTCTCCTACACGTATCCCATTAGTTCAGTGTTTCTCAAAGTGTGGTCCCTGGCCAGCAGCATCAACATCTTGTGGAGACTTAACTCAAAATGCAAATCCTTTGTCCCCACCACAGACCCAGTCAGAAACTCTGGGGATGATGGTCTAGTGTTAGTTGGTCTAGTGTAACCCTTCAGGTGATTCCAATGCACATAATGTTTAAGAATGCCTGCCTTAGTTCCATCTACCTAGATCGCTCTCCTTTCTCACTTGCTGAATTCTCAGTTATCTTACAAGACTGTGCCTTTCTGCAGAGTTGCCCTCTCTTCTGTGTCCTATAGTACTTTATCAAATCTCTTTTATAGTATTTATATTGATGGCATCTGTCTCCTTTGAGGGCGGAGGCCACAACGTAAATTACTTTTGCATCTGCATGCAGCCCCTACCTTGGTGATAAGTTATTAAGTGCTGGTGAATAAATGAATGTATGCATGAATGAAGGAGAAGAGCATTGTAGGAGGAGTGGCGATCAATAAGGTCAGCTGCTGTGAAGAGATCATGGAGAATAATGAAGGATAAAAGCTATTGGATTTCATAGTAAGGCAGGTGTTGGTGACCTTTGAAATGCTTGCTTCAGCAGAGTGATGGGCAAGAAGCCCAGTTTGCTGGGAGTTAGGGACTTCCAACATGATGAAGACTTGCAAGTTTCCAGACATACTGACTGTTTATCTGAACATGTAGTGGAAACAGAATTTTCTTGGGAGAAATAACCAAGTGACCTTAGACCAGTTACTTAACTTCATTGAGCCTGTGATCTCTGAATAGGCAATAATAGTAATACTGTGTGGTTTTTAAAAAAATTTTAAAGGATTAAAGGAAATCATTATAACCCCCTAGAATGATGCCTTTTAGTTAGTACTTACATGGTCATTTTCTTTGTCCATTCCCAAACACACAATTATTTTTATTTAATAATGCTGATGGTATCCATGACCCTTTGTAAATTTGTATAAGATATGAAATTGTTAAGGATACTCTATTTCTAGTCCTTGGAGAAATTGTGAATAGTATTTGGCCTGGAACTGAAATACCTTCAGTTGAACCACTGATAGCTACTTTGAAATTACATGGTATCCAGCTGGAAAAGTACCCCTAAAAGTGATTGGCTTAAGCCTCTTTCAGATACAAATTATGGAATTCTACTTCAAGCAGACATAAAAAGGGAGAGTAAGGAGATTTTTTTTTTTTTTTTTTTTTGGCTCATGTAACTGAAAATTCCAAGGATAATACCAGCCTCCACTTTACCATATCCATATCTTCTGATCAAACAGTTATTATCAGTACTTGGTCTTTCTCAGGCCATCCAGCAGCCTGTCTTCCATGTGATTCTCATTCATATATATTAGCTGCAAATTTCTAGGAAAGAGAAGACTTCCTACTAGTTCTAACTAAAATCCTAGACTCAATCTCATTTTTAGACTTAGGTCGCTTGCCCATTCTTGAACCATTTGCTGTACCAGGGGCTTGGGATATCCTGGTTTCAAGGCCTAGCTTAAGGAACATAACATTCTGGTCTATGAAATAATTGATAGTGTAGGGGAAGAATTATTTCCCCAAAGGGAAATCCAGTTTCTGGTATCAGAATGAAGGGGGGTAGATGCAAAGCAGGCAAAACAGTTGTCATCATCTTATTTTATAGAAAAGCACTTTTTTTTACACTTTGCTTCCAGCAACTGTAGAGGTCCTAGCTTAAACAAGTTGAATGGAAGAAAAGAATGACAAAGTATTGGAAGTTCTCTAATCCTCATGTACTCCCAACTTCACCAAGAATAGCTTTACTTTTATTATACCCAATTTTTGTTAAGATTTCATTTGAAAATGGAATTTGGGGAAAACCATTGGTATAGGACAATTTAAGATGGTTAGGCCCATAAAGTATAAAGGTAGGTGACCCTCTTTTCTCACTCCATTCTGCTGAACAAATTCTTGCCCTGCCTTTTATTCATCCCCATTGGTCCAATTCATGTTCCTAACCCCACTATGACTCAGACTTGAGTCCCTGAGGCAGACTCCATTTACTGTTATTATGACACTTAAAAAGTTGTCACTTACTCTTTGCCCACCTGGAAGACATCCTCAAAAGTTGTCCACAACTTGGTGACTCAGTGTGAGCCAGCAGTTGTAAAGCAGGAAAATTTGATACATTCAAGAAATTTGACAGATCATAATCTTTGATGATATGTATATGCTGAAATTTGTAATTTACATCTGCAAGGTGGGCAGTTTTTCAGTCCTTTATGGTTCATCTCCTAGGTAATTGCTGCTTAAATGACAGTCTGAGGTTTGTTTCCCTTATCTGCTATTGACTTTCTTTAAATATCTGACCCACCCTTTCATCTTCTATATCAGAGTATAAATGTGGCCAAGTGCTGGTTTATGTAAATAAAGTTTTATTGAAACACTGACACGCCTGTTGGTTTAAGTCTTATCTGCACTCCCTCTATAACAGCAGAGGTGAGCACTTGTGAAACAGAACATATGACCCACAAACCTAAAATATTTACTGTCTGGCATTTTATAGAAAAAGTTGTTGATTTCTACCATATATTTACGTGGCTTATAAAAGTATTTCTCCTTTTTTGACATATGGCATATTTAGGAGGAAGAATTAGGTAATGTCCTTATTATTCTCATTCTCTGATTGTTCTCTAAAGCATTTCTAGGGAAATGTTTTTGCTTTACCTTTCCACTTGGGTGCTTTCAGTTCTCTGAACAACTTCTCTTTTTTCTGGCCCCTTGACAGTTTAGTCTTCTTCATCTTTTTAAACCTCCAGCCCTTTTTGGAGAGTGAGAGGGAGAGGTGTGATAACCTTCCATCCAGCCCTTGAATACATAGGTACACATACCTGCATGTACTTAATGCATGGCTGTAGGTACCAAACAAAAGGACAGAAATCAAGATTCAGTGTGATCTTATTTCCCCTCTACTGAATCCTCTTGGTTTCCTATTTGTTGTGGTCATAGCAGTGTATTTAGTGAAGAAGTGTTTGATGCAGGCCAGAAGGGTTGATGAAGGGAAACGGGGAGAGGAACAGATTCCCCTGACCTGGTCACAGGATTCTGTAAGCAGAGCAGCTTACTCATCAGGAGACTGAGTAGTAAAGCTCTACTTGAAGAAGAACAGGGATAATAATACCTCATTCCTGCATTTTCGCAGTCTAAATGCCCTGTGGAGTGAGAGAAGACTTCAATCCCTAGGCTTGTGAATCCCTTATCTTTCCCAAACGTTAAATTAATTTTTAAAGCTATTTATTCAAAGTTGACTTAACCACTAGAATAGGAAAGATCAGACAAATCAGCTGCAAGAAATGAAGTATGAGGAAACCCGAACTCTTTGACAAAGTATTCCTGGGAGTAAATGTGTTGAATGAAGCCAGCGGGTAAATGATAAGGGCCTTTACACTGTGGATGTAAGAAAGCAATTTATCAAGAGTACATGAACTCTCTGGTGACCACAAGTCAGGAGGAAACGAGAGTGGAGGAGGAACCCTGAAAAAATACATTTGAAGTAGTAATAAAAAGTGTGTGTGTGCATGTACTTTTAAGTACCTGCATTAATATGCAGAAATACGGGCATATTAAAACAGGAGTTGCTCAGAGTGCACATGTACAGTAGCCTATACTGTGAAGGGATAAGGTGCTGGGAAGAGTGGTTGAGAAAGGCCAGACAGTGGTTTAGAACTACACAGAAAACTTAAGCACTCTCAGGTATAGTTACGATTTGAGCCTGGTTGTTGTCTGATATCCATTTGCCTGACTTATGAGATTAGATGACCATCTTTCAAGCTCGCATGTTTATCTTTTTTAATCTCTGGAAGGTCATCTGTGTATAATTCTGACAGTTGATCTAAGGCTTTTGTGCTCTCTTAAGGAGTTCAAAGCACCTCTCACTCATTATCTCATTAATCTTTGCAGCATCTCTTTGAGCCTTGTAGATGAGACAATGTTATCTTAATTGTTCACTGTAGAGAAACTGAGGAAAAATGTAATTACATTATCTGCAGTAGGGTTCCCAGGAGCTCAGATAAGGATGGGGGCTAGAATGTATGACCTTATCTTAGCTTTTAGATCTAGATGTTACTTTTTTAGATATGAGGAGATAAAGGCCTACAATATTTACTCTGGGGATGTGACCATCCTTAGTTTTTTTGTACTAAGAGAACACCCCTGAAATACATAGAAATTCTTCAATTTTGATTTTTGTCATGTTTTTCCTATTTTCATTTGATACTAAACCCTTGTCAGAGCTGTTAATAAAAAGTGACCAAGTTACAATGTGAATTCCTTTTTCTTGAACATGCCAGTGAGCATTAAACTGTCTAACAGGTAAATAGCAAGAGGGAGAGTTGGAAGAGCAATTCTTGGGGTTATCCCTGCTCACTAATTTAACTTGAGTTACATTACTAGTCCTTATTCTCTCAAATTAGGTCTTTTATCCTGTAAAGAGCATGCTCTACTTTCTTTTTAAACCATTCAAGTATTTTAAGAGGTGAGTCTTATTCAGAAAACTGATCTCGGTTGAGCCTGCTCTTATGGCAGGAGTCAAGAATTCTCTGTCTCTGGTGGAGGCATGGGGAACACCGTGACAACTTGGATAAGCCGTAGGTTTTTTTTTGTTTTTTGTTTTTTTAGGATTTTATTTATTTATTCATGAGAGACACAAAGAGATAGGCAGAGGTGGGGAGCCTGATGTAGGACTCCATCCCAGGACCCTGGAATCATGAGCTAAAGGCTCAATTACTAAGCCACCCAGGTGCCCCAAGCCACAGTTCAATTAGCAAATTAATTAGTCCGGTTTTTAGAGCCAGTCACAGTCCTTTAGAAACCTCAATGGCTCTCTTTCTGAAAGTCAGATATGTTTTGTATTTGCTGTTGTCTGCGGCTGTTAAACTACACCAAATTAAAAAAAAAAAAAAGGTGAAACAGGGAGGAGGTGGGAAGAGAACTATTTAAATTGCAAAAGTTTGCTTAAACATCTGTGGTTATGATCCGTCTGTAGAAATGGAGCCCTGATAACTTCCAGTGACTTGTTTCTACTTTCTTTGTCTCCGTCCCTTCCCTCTTTCTATTCCTGCCCACCTCCGGAACTTTGGTGGGACCACCACAGCCTTGGATAAACTCAGCACCCAGCACCTATACCACCCCACCCAGGTGGAGATCGTGCAGTCCAATGTGGTGTTCGACATCAGCAGCCTGATGCTCTATGGGACACAAGCGGTGCCTGTGCGGCTAAAGATCCTGCTAGACCGTCTCTTCAGTGTCCTGAAGCAAGAGGAGGTGCTACACATCCTGCATGGTCTGGGCTGGACTCTGCGGGACTACGTCCGGGGGTACATCCTTCAGGTAGGGGGAGGATGTCGAAACTGGTATCTGGCCAGCTCTAGTTGGGGTTGAGGAAGAACCCTTGTAAACCTGGCCTCTTTCCTGCCCCTCATGGGCCTGGGCATGCCCACCCTCTTCCAATTAAAGCAGTCCTTTTGGCTTGCTTGTCAGGGAACTGGGAACAAGGAACTCTGTCCCAGCAGGCTGGCATTGGGGCTCAGTGGTGTAAGGTCAGAAAAAAGAATGTGGCCCATTGCCTTGTGTTGCTTTGTTTGCATCTTTTTAATTTAGCTCTCTCCCCCTACAACCTGGGCTTCCTGCTTCTCCACCAAGTCTGATTATAGCTCCCTAAAAGGGAGGGCTCTTTGAGGTGGGTGATGTGTTTGTGAAAATTTGAGAGTACATTTCATCTGCATTTAGTAGGGCTTTTGCTTACACCGAATTTGTAGGTTCATTGTTTTGTGGTGGTTTTTTTTTTTTTTGGTTGTCTGTGTACCCTATTTATTGCTGCTTCCTCTAAATCAAAAGAAGAACTGTAACCTCTGCAAACTCTCTGCTTTTATAACCAGTAAAACCCATTCTAGAACACACAGACATGGTTATAGATTTGGCTTTCACAACAACTGTTCCTCCAACTTGAGCCCCTTCTTTGTATTAGTGGCACTTGCAATCTGGTAAGAGTCCTAGGACTTCTGGAGGCCTGCAACCTCCACTTTCCCACCCCCACCCCAACCTCCTTGCATTTTTTCATCATTTTTTGCAGCATGTCATGAGTTGCTTTGCATTGTGTACTTTGCCTCTGAAATGTTTTTATGGCCATCTGTCTTCCTACGACCCTTGAAGGGTAAATGTTGAAAACAGCATGTTGGGAGACCCCAGGATCCAAAAAGACTACACTGGACGATGAAGAAGTACTCCCTCCTGCCAAAGGAGATCACAGTTGGAGAAGGTAGACTCTGAAGTGATTTTTGAAATTTTTTATGGGATAATACCAGGAGAATTGCCCCCCTTCAAAAAAAAAATTTTTTTTTACTCTGCCAGCCTTGTTTATTCCCTGAATCACCCAGTGTTGTGTGCAAGGCCTTGGCTGCCAGCTTGGTATGTAATGAGTGAGGGGCCTCACATCTCCCTCTTGCTTTAACCAGGCATTAAAGCACACACATTCCTGTCATTCTCCTATGTGGTACCTCCAGGTGTTAGCCAGGGCAGGAGAGCAGAGAGGTGTGATGACAGGAAGTAGAGAGAGACAGAGAGAGGGTGGAATAACCCGTCTGCTCCCGTGACTGCTTTGGTTAGCATTGAATCATTGCTTAGTTTAGTGAGGTGTCAAGTTGGAAGGCACAGAGAGTTTGGCCCTCAGAAGACAAGATGATGATGATAATAGGAATAATTATATATTACGTTTTTAGTTTATAGAAGACTTTCACAAGCATTATCTCATTTGCCTCAGGATGGGGGTATTTCAGTGGGGTGAGTGGAAAGTTAAGTCCTGGGTGGTCAGGGGACCTGAAAGGGCATGAGGTCCAGGAGGAAGGGGCCAGGAAAAATAAAGCACAGAACCAATTTCACAATACCTGCTCACACTGGCCTAGAGATAGATATGGTGCCACATGTTTCTGCATTCGTTTCCACAGCATAAAGATTAATATCCATTTGGGATAGCTCTTATTCTACAGAAAGGAGCAAAGCTCTTTGCACATTTTTGAACAGAACTGTAAGCGTGGCTAAGCACTCTTTTCTTTATTCAAAACCTAAGATAATATGCCCCAATCTAGTACCACCTTTACTGCCTCCACTCTGATGCTTAGTCTGTCATTAATGCTGTATTTCAGTTCTACATGTGTATTTTTGCCTAAGATCTCTGGAGCATATGCATGGTATCTTCCTGTCCAAACAGATAGGAGGTGCATGACTGATTATCTGCCTTCCTAACAACCCACCTCACTATAGCCTTTTTATGGCAGGAAATATAGAACCTGCTGGTGGTTCTGTGATATGGTCCTGATGTTTTGCCTTGACCAATCAATACCTGTTCTTTGTTTTACTTGATATTGTTATTAAAGTGTTAATTTTTCTCTGTTTCAGCCTATTTCTAAGTCAGGCATAGAAAATGTACATTGAAATGTATTCTCTATTTCTTTTTAACAATACAAAATTGCAAGAGAAATTAAGTCTGTGAGGAAAATTCTGCAAAACCACGAACTGAAATTTATAAAGTCTCTGATTTTAGGGTTAAGTTATTGCCTATGAAGAATTCTGACATCTATTGTGATACTTAAGTCATAATTAATTTTTATTAATTTAGTATACATTTTGAAAATGTCTTAATATAATCTGTTTCTCCATTCAGAGTCTAGAATTGACATTTTGAGAAAATCATGGATGATTTTTGCATTAGAAGAACACTAGGTTTAGTTTCTGTCTTGTTTTATTGATAGGACTGATGTAATATAGATTTTACTTAAATGATGCTTTTTGTTAACATCTATTCTCTACTTCTTCCTTGTGAAAACAGTTTGGTTTAGGGAAGAAGCAAGAAGTAGAAAGATACAAAACTAGTAAGAAAATGCTCATTTTGTTTAAAAAAAAAAAACTTGAGAAACAAGAGATAGGCTATAAAGTAAACCCTTTTCATCTAAAGCAATGTGATTTGGCTATTGGCCAGTATTTTTTAAATTATATATAGTAATGATAAGGTATACACAAATGACTTTGAATATAATGATATGTAACATTTTCATGCACAGAGGCTATAAACTGTGTGTCCAAAGGTTGAGGAACCCTATAATGCACTGTTAGTGTACAAGTCATTTTATCTGGCTAAAACTCAATTGTGTTGTAGCCCTCAAGGCATCAATTTTAGCATTATTGCTCTCAACAACAGTATATTGAATATTATGTCAGTTAAAGGAGAGTAATTATCAAGGCAAGTTAGGGTGGCTGTTAGACTTACCACATATTGACTTGGTTAGCAGTTGGCTATAGATTGTGTTACTGGGCAAATGAAGATGTACGGGAAGTTGAACTGGTGAAGCCAGGATATTAATTCAACTCTCTGTGGGCCTAAACCTATATCCCTTATGTCTCCACAGCTACTGCTGGTTTCGGAGATAGTTTTGAATGTGGAAGAATAGCAGGTGTCTGCTTTGATTTTGAATTATTGAATTCAGGGGATAAGAGGAGTGGGCTGTTCAAAACTATCACTTACAAGTGATATGTATGAAGAGGTTATTAAAAGGAAAAGGGAGGTAATAGTAATGCCACAGATTCACTTAAAAGGCTAGCAATATCTTTCAAAAATCCTGTTGCTGTTTTGATAAAAATTACTTCTCACTTATGTAATTATCCATGTAATTCATAAGTGAAGCTGCTAGGTGTAAAATGTATAGCATAACTTGGAGCACAATGATTTAAGAATCCAGGTAACATCTTTACATATGTGTGTGTGTGTGTGTGTGTGTGTGTGTATGAGTTCAATTTGCCAACATATAACGTAACACCCTGTGCTCATCTTGCCAAGTGCCCCCCTCAGTGCCTGTCACCTAGTCACCTGAATCCAGGTAACATCTTAAAGGTAGAAAACCCAGTATTCTCCTGTGTAGCAATTAGAGTGGTCATTCATAAAGTACAGAAGAACTGAGGTAAATTTTAGACACTCCATAAAACAGCAGAAAAAGGAAATAGGCAATTACATGCTAAAATATAAAGGAACATGGGATGTTTTTCCTGCTACCAAAGAGTTATTTTTTTCTCGCGTCTCTATCCCATGGTACATTTATTGACAATAAATAAAAGCAGTGTTCTGTTTTTTCCTCTTTTTTGCTGTCTTTTTTTTTTAAGATTTTATTTATTTATTCATGAGGGTCACAGATAGAAAGAGAAGCAGAGACACAGGTAGAGGGAGAAGCAGGCTCCATGCAGGGAGCCCAATGCGGGACTTGATCCTGGGACTCCACGATCACGCCCTGGGCCAAAGGCAGGTGCTAAACCACTGAGCCACACAGGGAGCCCCATTTCCCCTGTCTTTGACTTAGGATATAAGAATATAGGTGATTATTATTGTTGAATTTAAACATTTAAAATCAGGTTTTCACAGTCATTTTTCAGTTTGAATCTGTATCTGACTTGCCTGGGCTCATACACCAGCCCATCTGTGGAAATCTCTTGCTTTGCAAATGAGTCCTGCCAGAATTCAGAGAACCATATCAGACACCCTGAATAATTAGCTAAGGTGTCAGCAGCCTTGTGAGAGGGTAAGCAGTGATGCACATTTCAAATCACCTGTGTCTTGAAACAATCAGAATTAATAGAACCATCAATACTTTAGGAGAATATTTCCCAGAGTATTCTGGGGGCACTGATCTTCTAGAAGTCTGACTTTAGATTTGAGAGGAGCTACACTCAGGATCCTTCTGGTAGAGCCTCAAGGTACACTTTAGCATGAAGGCTCTGAGAAGTTCTGGAATAAGTGGTTTGTGAGAGTAGGGAAGTAGAATCATCAAACACTTTCCACTTCATAGCCTTTTCCCATCAAACTTATCAGAACTCTTCCTCAACTTGGGGCATTAACATATTTGGATTCCTATGCCTGGACTCTCTTGCTCCTCTCTACACATGGGCTCCACCTCTACACATAGGTGTCAGCCAAAGTCCCACTTTTCCACAGAGGCCTTTTCTGTCCAAGTTAACCAGTATAAGTCTTTTCTTGTGTGGCTCTACCTCAGGACTGTTTCCCTCAAGCTCCAATCCAATTTAAAATCAATCAATTAAGTCAACTGTTAAAATGGTTTTCTTCTTGGCTTTCTCATTTGGGAACACCACAAAGGGAGGGCACTCAATAAATATTTGTTAAATGAATGGGTAAGGAAACCTGCTTCGCTTGGTATAGCTTGATGTTTCGCAGTGGAACTCCTGGAATGTGCAGTAGCCAATTAGTCCAAGGGCCTTTACTCTTTCCTCAGGTTTCCTAGGTACTAAACGCCGTAACAACAGATGGGCTCCTGAGGGCAGTAGGAAGAGAAACAAGGCTCCCACACCCCCTAGCTAGTGGTCTATGTAGAATAAGTGTTTTGTGGTATCCATGTGGTAGAAAACGTCGATATTCAGCAAACACTTGTATTTAAACAGCCCTTTTGGGGCAAGTTCACATATGTTAGCTCTTTGAATCCCCTTATACTGTTACTGCCAATGAATTAACATTTGGAGTAGTTGAAATTCAAAAAGCTTGAGTGACTTTCCCACGATCACAGACACTACTAATTGGCACAGTTGATGCACTGTAAGCTTCCTGAGGATAAGAACCAATTACTTCTTGTTCATCACTGTAACCCAACTCCTAGTACCCAGCCTGACACGTAATAGTGCTTCCAAAAAATAAGAAGGAGAAAATTTTGAAATCTGATTTGAACTCAGGTCTTTGATTTTATATGGAGTATATGTTTTTGTTGCTGTTGTTTTAAGACAACCAAGCTATCTTTCCAGAATGTAATATGTGAGAGTTTTGTAGATCAGAGCAGCATGGTTTAGGGAACAGAGAAGGCCTGGGACTCTTCAACTGAGAGGTAGTTAAAATGTTTCTTGCATTCAGTGACAGATCTTATCCACCTGACCTTAATGAAATTAGTCCCTCTTTTCTATCCTTTTTTTGGGTTATTTCCTGATCTTCCACCCTGTTTTAGATTACCTTCCTCTCTCATTGCCATGACCCAAATATTTCTCTCGTTCTGGTATTTATCATTAATGCTTCATTGTAAATTCTGCTCTTTGATTTACCTTTTCAGAAATATATACCTTTTGTAAGTGTAAAAAAAACCTAATCAATAAGATTTCAACTATATCATGTGCAGAACAGAGTTGAAATAGCTCTTTCCTCCATAAAAGGATATCAAGTTGGATGGCAAGAGGGCACTGGACATTGAGTAAGAGTATTGGGCTAAAGTTCCAGGACTGCCATTACTTATATATATGAGTGTGGAAAATTGGCCATTCTCAGCCACAGTTTCTTCTTTCTCTTCCTCCTTCTCATTTTTGGGGGGGGGGTTGAGGGGATATAGAGGAATGGAGGGATAGAGGGAGAGAGAATCTTAAGCAGGCTCCATATCCAGCACAGAGCTTGACACAAGGCTCAATCTCACAACCCTGAGATTACACCCTGAGCCAAAACCAAGAGTCAGACAGTCAACCAACTGAGCCCCCCAGGCGCCCTCACAGTTTCTTCAGCTTTAAAACTGAGATAACCCCTTACACCTCTCTTGCTCTTGAATGGGAAAAAAAGGTGAAATAATGTAGATGAAAACATGTTATAAATTCCCGCTCGAGTTTTTTTCACTTATATCTGTGCATGAACCTGACTCTGATCAGTTACAGCAGGGAAATATCAGGTGTCAGACCTCTTTTTCTGCAGATATCAAATGCTTAGAAAACGATAAATACATTTTAAGCTTTAGTTAAAAAGATAAATGCTGATTTAGTAAGTAAACCCTGAAATATTAGTGGCCTATGACAGCTGGAGTTTATTTCTCTCTCTCTCACCAAGACCAGTCAGCATTCCTGGTTGGAGAACGTTTTCTTCCTGGAGGTGATTTGATCTCCTCAGATGTCTCTGGCAACTTAGGGCCTCTGCCATTTTATGCCTCTGCTGTTCTCTGGGCCCACAGGCTCCTCGTCCAGGTGGGAGCGCTGAAAGGCGATGGAGATTCTGTGTGGAGGTTTTCATGGACCAAATCTGAAAGCAGAGTAGGTCATTTCTTCTACCTCACTGATCAGAGCTTCCATCTAAATGGAGCCAAGTGACTGGGGAAGCTAAGACACGTACCTTTGTACCATGGAGGATGAGCACAGATCAGTGCCCCACTCAGGTGTGGTAGAGTAGCTGTAATTCTACCTTCTTTTTGTACAGTTAGACAAGGAAAGCATAGGGCAGCAGAGTAGGGTGTTAAAGCAGGCTCACAGGTTTGGATCGCAGCTCCAGTTCTTACTAAATGTGTGAAAATAGGCCCGTGTCTTTACCTAAGCCTTGGTTCCCTCACCTAGAAAGTACAGATACTAATAGTAACTCATCTGTTTATTGTGAAGATAAAATAAGATGATGCATATAAAGCATTTAGTAGTGCCACTTGCTAAGTATCCAGTAAATGTTAACGATTAACATAATAATGAAAAAGATGATGACATAGACTCTTGCCAATGTGGCCATTTTAGGCCTTTGTGTATATAGCAGCCCTAAATCCAGGATTTTTTTATTTATTTTTTATTTTTTTTTAGTATTTCACTGTGCCTCTTAGAGTGCTTTCCCAAACAGGCTAAAGTAAAGAATAGCTACTATTCCGTTGTAAATGAGGCAAACACACATATGTACATACATACATGCATACACAACCTGCATATATGTACATGCATAGTATATACCTGATTACAAGTGAGAGGCAGGAAAGTGTAGTGACAAAGGCTTAGGACCTTAGTGTGGGACAGACTTGGGTATGAATCCTGGTTTCAACTTCTGATAGTTCTGTTACCTAAGATAGGTCATTTAACATATTTGAACCTGGGACGCCTGAGTGGCACAGTAGATTAAGTGACTGCCTTTAGCTCAGGTCATGATCCCAGAGTCCTCCATGGAGAGCCTGCTTCTCCCTCTCCCTCTGTAGTTCTCTCTGCTCGTGCTCTCTCTCTTTCTAATAAATAAATAAAATCTTAAAAAAATATATTTGAACCTAAGTTTCTTCATTTATAAAGTTAAATAAAATGATAATTATAAAGTACTTCGTGCAGTAACTAGCCCACAACACTCTTATTAATATTAACTGGTACTACATTTTGAATGTGTGAATATGCATAGTGCTTTTTCTTTATTTAAGTTTTGAAGTAATGACTTATTCCAAAAATGACAACCATTTTATTACCCTTGCATTTCTCTACTTCATTAGCTCTTCCAATATTCCTCTAAGCACCAGGCACAGAATGAAGGACTACTTAATGAATTTATGAAAATGATTAGAGTATCTGGGCTTTCACCCCACTGAATAAAGTAAAACTTATTTAAAATAGACAACCTTATTTCTGGGTATTACCTGACCTCACAGATTTTTACAAAATTTCTGGAGCAGAAAGAAGAGTGGTTCTAGGTTTAATTTTTTTTTAGGTAGTCTTTCAAATAGCAAATTTTACTGATTAATTACTATATGCTGAGTACGTAAGAGATCACTCAGGAAGCCTTCACAGTACAGGACAAAGCAGCCATAAACAAATCATGCAGGTTGTATGATCAAAATTGTAAAAATGTGCAGATATATAAAATGTACATTCATAGTATTGAACATAGTATTGACCCAGAGGTGGGATTGACTCCAACTAAAGATTGGGTTATCACCACCATAACGTAAGGTGTCTATGCATTATGTGAATCTTTTTCAGAAGAGAAAGACCACAGGTATGAATGATTAAGATACCCCTGTCTTTGGCAGAGATATACAAAAGGTAGATGGTTCAGAGCAATGTTCTATATTTATACTATCTGTTTTCTAGAGTGCTTGGACCACTCTACAGACATTATCCCAGCAATTCTTTTAGCCTCCCTATTAGAGAGATAGTTTCAGAGACTGTTATCCCTGGTTTTAAAGGTATCATGGCTGAAGGCCTCAGGCAGGGTCAAAGCTGGAATTGGAATACAGAGATTTTGAATCCCTTGCCAAAGCTCTATTTGAACAGAAATGAAAATAAACACCTATATCCAAGGACGTAGCTTGATGTTTTGTGTTCAGAGTTAAAGTAAAAATATTCCTCCCTTTACCCATGCAAAGTAGAAATAGATAGCTCACCAAATTCCAGGATGGAATGCAGTAACTGGTAGAATTTATTTTGTATCTGTGGGACACGGAGAGAGGGTTTTTGTGTCCCCCAGGAGAAACAAAAAATGAGCCTACAACTCTCTGGCCATTCACCATCTGACCAGAACCAGTTCATATTTACTTGAAATGAATATTCTCTATGATGGCACTGATTAACCAAATGGTCTCCAGAGCAACACTCTGACATGCTCCTTGTTGAATTTAAAATGGAACGCTCCTGAGCTGTAGGTTTAGACCTCAGTTCTACCATCAATTAGCTCTATAGTCTTGCAGAAAATACGTAATTTCTACAAGTCATATTTTGCTGGTATCTTCTTATCAGAGTTTTGAGAATAAAGGGGAATCATTTGTTAAATTCATAGTAGAGCTCAGTAAATATTAATTCTTTACATAAAGCCACTTTCCAGTTCACTATTCCTTGCAACCCTCAAGTTTCTAGAGCAACAGAAACTTTGTGATTCTTTTAGTTGTCCATACATTTTATGTGAGCTACCATGTCCTTTTCTAATACTTCCCCTAGTTTGACAGAAGGGGCAGATGAAGGATGTGAGGGCTTGGACAAGAACTGAGATCTGTGACTATTGCAAAGAATCACAGAAAGGCTCTCAAGACCCAGCCCCCCAGTCTGCCATGTGTTTCTTTTGAGTGACCTATGTTTCACATTCTCGTTACGTGAAATCATGAAGGACTGAAAAAGTAGAAAGTGAGATGAGCAATCTGTGTGGGTTGCTGGAAGCTTTTACTAACTCCATACAAATGGGACAAACATAAATAAAGATACACTTATTTGATTCATGTATGATAGTCTTATAAGTAATGCCAGCAACAATTGGAAAATAGAATGCAGGCCAATACATTTGCTAGTAGAATTAAAGTGACCACTGCCAAATTGAATTACTCTAGGAAGACCTGTTGAAAGAGGAGATTCTTAAAGGAAGAAGAGAGATATTGTTACATAGTAGAAAGGATGGAACAAGCATTTTTCCATATAGGAAGATTGCTATGTTGGGAAGAGGTGTGAACAAGTTTATGGGGGAGAGTTGCATTTCAGTTAGGTGAGCAGCATTGAGCTGTGGTTTAGGTGAGTGTGTGAGGCCAGGCCTGGGCTCGTTGCTCAGAAGTTCATCTTGATTCACCTTATATTTGTATCACATCCCTTTCTTACTTCCTTTCTTTTTTAAAAGATTTATTTTAAGTAATCTCAACACTGAACCTGGGGCTCAAACTCAACAACCCTGAGATCAAGAGTCACACTACTGACTGAGCCAGCCAGGTGCCCCTCATCACCTTCCTTTCTAAGGGGAGAGACTTTTGATTCTTTTGGTTCACACAACTGGCATTTGTTGCTAATAACCCTCAAAAAGACCAATCACTGGCTAGTGGTTTCATGAATGGTTGTTTTAGAAACCTACTACTGAGATCCCATTGCTATCTAAGAAGCATGGGATCTTTCATTTGTTGGTGGCACTGAGTGACCCGTTGTATTCTGTCTTTCTCTGTCTCTCTCTCTGAGTGACCCATTGTATTCTCTCCCTCTCTTAGTCAATGTAGATTTGGGATGAGGACTTGGAGGGTAAATCAGATGGACAGTTTTCCATTGTAACAGTGGAATGCCTTACATGGCTGCAGTAGACCATAATTCATAAGACCCCAAATTAAGAGAACAAGGTATTAGCTGGTATACATTTTCTGACCAGCGGTCATGTTCAGTTTATTTTGCATTTCCTACCCATAAGCCCCAGGAAGCCATTTCTCAGAGACTTTGGGAACTGAAGGTCCTCTGCATAAGGAAATGCTTTAACCTGGTTTTCTTGTTCTCATGTAATTTTCTCTCTTAAACAAAGCCATAATAATAGTGTCAGAGGCAGCTTTCTAGTTAGTATGAGTAATGTGGTTGCTGTATTTTCTATTTTTATTTTAATATGCTTTTCCTGCTGTGGATTTTTTTTCTTTTTTGGTTTTAAAAATAGCAGTGGAATAAGTGTGGTAATTTGAAGACTCTGGTGCATACTGCATCCTCTCTGGGATGCGATTCTAAAGGAAGACAGTGCATACACAACAGGCATTTCTTTCAGATTCCTTAGTGAAATAAATAGAATGTTTGGAACATAGACGGCTGAAAATATTGGCTTATGGTCAGGTTAGTCCAGGCTTCAAAGAAATTGACATTTAAACAATAGAGTGTCTATCCTCTAAGTTTTTGTCTCTAGGGTACCTGTTCATATTAAGCCTGTTTATTTCTTGGTGTGTTGATAAGACACAAAACGAGTTAGTCAGGGACACGTCTTCAAGCACTTTATTCATTTGCCTCTTTTTAAAAGTATGCACACATCTTTAGAAATTTCAAATTAACAACAACAAAATACACTTAAATTCCCCTTGAAAGAGTAATTAAGAGCTACTTGTTTCTGTGTCCTGTCATCTCTGCCAGATTTGGAGTTCATGCTGAGTATATTCCATTGAGTCAGCCATCATTCCATCACCAGCCGGGATTGCTTTTCCACGTATTGACATGTGAGGGAATGTCTGCCTTGCAGTAGCCATGGGCTTGTGCCAGATTTTGAGATCCATAGGGGCAGTGCTGGGAGCTTTTCAATTCTGAATCAGAGATCCGATTCATAATAGCTGAGCCAGGGAAACTGGGTTGAATCTGTGGCCAAAACCACGGTAAAAAACTTTTTTTTTCCCTTTTCCCTTTCTGCAGTGCTTTATTGCTTTAAAATATGAGTGCCTCTGTCCATTGATCCTCCAGTGACTTTAGGTTGGATTCAAATTGTGGTCTCTTAGGTGAAAAGGTCAGTGTTTTATTCATTCAGCCACACATCGATGGAGATTAACTGAGAGCAGTACAAGACATTTGGATCCTGCCAGACCTAGGGCACCTGAAAGAAGTTTATTTCTTTTCTCCCTAGCCTTCACTATGCCTGCTGCAGAAGAGGATGGTCCTGTCTTCTGGGAGTGGGGGAGGGTTTTGATTGGCTGTGTGTTAACTGCCTCAAATCCATGGCCATAGGGTGAGTAAGAACCCCTGAGAATCAAATATGTCATCTCTGTAGCATCACCTGATTTAGTGCTTTTCCACAAGTCTGAGATGTCTCAAGGGGCCTTTTTTCCTTTGCAGCACTGATCTTTCAATGAGGTGCTAGTGTCTGTCCTGAGCAATAACAAGGAAAAACCATGAAGTGTGAACAGCTCTTATTAGGGGGGTAAATGTCATTAACGCCTTTGTAGCCTTCTCTGCAATCTGAATGCTCTTGTCAAGAGAGTGACTTACTAAAGCTTCCTTTAAAATCATATAAATGGAATATAAGATGGTGAAGTTTTACATTTTAATTAAGCAAGGTCATTAGCCTCCTTTACTTATGCATTGTTGTAGTCAATTATGCTTGTTCTGAGAGGGACAGCCCTCTGAGATAAGGCTACTGAAAAACTGCCTACAAAAATTATTTTAAGGATTTGAGAAATACTTCATTTACTCTAAAACAAAATTTAGATAATTTTTGGTGGTTGTGGGGAGCAGATGTTTCTATTTTAATTTTATATATAGGCTTATATACTCGTGTATATGTATGTATACCATAATATGTATATTTCATATATGGTATGAGAAAACATGAGCATTTCAAGGTAATGAGTACATCAGTCCAAATTAATGAAAAGTCTGATGTGTATAAGATTTAAATAATTTTATTATTTTCAATACATAAGTAAAAATTTTTCTCCATCCGTGAATTGTCTTTATGTAAAATTTAATATATATGCAAAAGATTTGCTTAAGTAAACCTCTTCTGCAAGTTTGAGATTTTCATTTTGGTTTCTTGTCACTCTTGGTTGCATCTTTGAGTTACAAAATAAAAACATGTTGAATAGTTGTATAGTGGTAGGGTCAGAGACAGAAAGAATCTTGTCTTTTTTTACTATGCATATTAATTTTTAATAAGGAAAAATGAATTGAAACATCTGATTAAAACTTTGGGGAGGTAGATCTAGAAAACTTTAGGCAAGTTAGATGTGGTGAATGGAAATTAAACATATGGTACCTGTTATTACTAATTTAAGATGTATAATTTAATGTGTTTTGTTTATATAGTGTACAGTCTTTGTTTCACATTTGATCTTCCACCCCTTTTTAAAAATCCCGTTATGTCACAGTTTTCCTTTATGTTGTATTTCCCCCCCTATTTTGAGAGTTCAGGAAAATGTATTTATTCAACAAATATTTGCTTGAGTGGCTGCTATATTCAAATGGTAGAGATAGACACCATGCTTCTCTGTTACAGTCCTTAGAGATAGACACCATGCCTCTCTGTTACAGTCCTCAGTTTGGTTGAGATTGAGGCTCAACCAAATAGGCTAAATAGGCTATTTAGCCTATATAGGCTATAGGCTAAATGAAAGCAGAGGTCATTAGTGTACATTTTCTAATGAATATGTAAGCATGATCTATAATTAGTACAATAATGAATTATATTTATACTTTTTGGACAAATTTCCAACTTTCCTGGAAAGTTAATGCCTTAAAGAATTTGAAACATTCCCTGTCTTGATTATAGTATTAATTCAAACTCCGCAATTCAATGACTAAGTAAAATTAATTTTCAACCCAGCTCCCACTTTTTGAATTAAAAACATTATTTTAGTTTGAATTAATGAGATTTTGCTGTCTTATGGAAAACCCACCTGTTTATTAGATCACAGATGTTAAGCAGCAAAGAGATGTTTCCTTCTAATTCCTTAACTTATAAATGTTTTGACAAGTTAATAAAAACTAACTTTAAAAATTCCCTTTTAGTGAGAATCCAAAGATGATCATTTTTAACTCCATCAGGATCATTTTGCAAAAGCTATCCATGGAGTAGTACCTCACTCACTTAGTACAAGAAACTCTCCATGGAATTACTACTGTCAATGCCACTTGGGGAGTAATTGGGCCAATTAAAGTGTAGATGTTTCATATAAATATAGTGCCTACTAATTTAAGAATATCAAATTTGGAATTAGTCTATATTCCCTTTGATAGTTTCCTTCACTCATTGCATAGAATTTTAGTTCATCTGATTGCTTCTTTGACTCATAAGTAATATATGTATATAATCAAGGCATTGATAGTCTGGTGTCCATAGGTTCTTCATATGGAAAATGATCTCAGATTTGGTAGCACAACAAAAAGGGCCATATGATAACACTCTGCTTTGTTCTCTCTCTTCTCTATGTTATGCCTTATACCTGGATCCAGGCCGGCAGTATAAATTATGATTTCTAAGGTTCACATTTTAGGATAACTTTGACAAAAAGATGTCTGGAATATCAAGATTATCAGAAATGTACAGTAAAACTTCATAAATGTTTTTCAAGACACCAGATGGAAGGAAGCTTTACTGCATTATATTTCCCATATGGAGAAGTATCTGGGACCTGAAAGGGGCACAGCCTTACAGGGGAAATGCTTCTTAAAAAGGAACTTTATAAAAGAATGCTATAGTATAGGATTTTCATGCATGATTTATTCACTTGAGCATATTGCTTTGAAGGCCCAAACAGCATCCTGGGTATAAGTTGTGGTTTCCCAGACCTGAGACGTTGTCTGATGGTTTAAATTTCACAAACTTTTTAGATTTGGCTATGGCACAGGTCAAGTGTGTCTTGCTATGAGTCTGGTTGCCATCTATTTTAGTCAAAGTTTCGCTTTTGTTAAAATCATTGGATTGGGTTTCTTAATGAAAAATAATCATACCTTTCCTTCATGTGTTATTTTATATTAAAAGAAAGATGGTAGAATTTAATTTTTTTATTGAGATATAATTGATGTACAGTATTCATGTCAGGAGTAGAACATAGGGATTTTGCAAATGATCACCACAAAAAGTTTAGTTCCATCTATCACCATACAAAGTTAAAACAGTGTTACTATATTCCCCATGCCGTACATTGCATCCCCATGACTTATTTTGTAACTGAAAGTTTGTACTTCTTGATCCCCTTCACCCATCTTGCCTGCCTCCTAACCCTACACTCCTATGGAAACTACCAATCTGTTCTCTTTATTTATGTGTCTGTGTTTTGTTTCGTTTTGTTTTTTAGATTCTACATAGAAGTGAAATAATGCAATGTTTGTACAGTCTTTCACTATGAGTTGTTTCACTTGGCATTATCTCCTCAGGGCCCATACATGTTATCGAAAATGGCAAAATTTCATTCTTTTTTATGGTTGATTGGTATTACATTTTGTATGTGTTACATACACATACACCCCCAACATCTTCATTATTTATTCATCCATTGATGGACATTTAGGTTGTTTCCATATCTTGCCTGTCATAAATAATGCTGCAGTGAGTGTAGGAGTACATATATCTTTCCAAATTAGTGTTTTTGTTTTCTTTGAATAGATACCCAGTAGTGGAATTGCCGGATTATATATTAGTTCTATATTAAATTTTTAAAGAAAACTTCATAGTGTTTGCCATAGTGACTACACTAATTTATATTCCCATCAACCGTGCATGAGGATTCCTTTTCTCTACATCCTTGCTAACACTTGTTATCTTGTCTTTAATAATAGCCATTTTGACAGATATAAGATGGTATCTCATTGTAGTTTTGATTTACATTTTCCTGATGATTCATAATGTTGAGGATTTTTTTTTCCTTTTTTTGGTTTTTGTTTGTTTGTTTTGGGAGCATTTTTTCTTGTACCTATTGGCCATGAAACACTCCAAAATGTTCTTTGGAAAAATATTCAGATTCTCTGTACATTTTTAAATTATTTTTTTGTCATTGAGTTATATGCATTTTAAAAAATATATTTTTAATATTAATTCCTTATCAGATACATGATTTGCAAATTTTTACTCCTATTGAACAGGTTGAAAAAAAAAAAACAAAAAAAAAACAAAAAAAAAAAGAACAGGTTGCTTTTTCAATTTTTTTTTTTTTTTTTTTTTTTTTTGCTTTTTCAATTTTTAATGGTTTGTTTGGCTGTGCAGAATTTTTTTAGCTTGATGTAATCCTATTTGCTTATTTTTGCTTTTGGTTCCGTTGCCTTTGGGCTTAGGTAAAAAAAAAAAAAAATCACTAAGACTAACCTATATTTTCTTCTGTGGTCTCAGGTTTTACATTCAAATCTTTAATCCATTTTGAGTTAATTTTGTTTATGATACAAGAAAGTGGCCCGGTTTCATTCTTTTGCACATAGCTGTCCAGTTTTCCTAGTACCACTTATTGAGGAATCTCTCCTTTCTTCATTGTATATTCTTGCCTCCTTTGTCAAAAATTAACTAACCATAGATACTGGGTTTATCTCTATTCTGTTCTGTTGATCTCTGTGTGTGTTTTTATGCTGAAACCATATAGTTTTGATTACCATAGCTTTGCAATATAGTTTGAAATCAGGAGTGTAATACCTCTAGCTTTGTTCTTTCCTAAGGTTGCTTTGGATATTTAGAGTCTTTGGTGGCTCCATATAAATTTTAGAATTGTTTGTTCCAGTTCTGTGAAAAATGCCTTTAGTATTTTCATAAGGATTGCATTGAATCTATAGAATGCTTTGAGTAGTATGGACATTTTAACAATATTGTCTCCTCTAACCCATGAGCACAAAATATCTTTTTATTTATTTGCATCTTCTTCAGTTTCTTTCATCAGTGTCTTAGAGTTTCAATCTGTAGATCTTTTACCTACTCAGTAAAATTTATTTCTAGATATTTTATTCTCTTTGATATGATTGAAAATGGAATTGTTTTCCTGATTCTCTTTTTGGTAGTTTATTAGTACATAGAAATGTAACAGATTTTTTATATTAATGTTGTATCCTGCAATTTTACTGAATTCATTTATTCTAATAACTTTTTTGGTGCAGTCTTTAGAGTTATCTATATATAGTATCATGTCACCACAGATAATGACAGTTTTACTACTTCTTTCCTAATTTATATGTCTTTTATTTCTTTTTCTTGCCTTATTGCTCTAGCTAGGATATCCAATATTTTGTTGAATAAAAGTAAGGAGAGTGGGCATCCTTGTCTCATTCCTGATCTCAGAGGAAAAACTTTTTCATTGAGTATGGTCTTAGCTGTGCATTTGTCATAAATAGACTTTATTGTGTTGAGGAACATTTCCTTTATGTTTCAGATTTTTTACCATAAATGGATGCTGAATTTGTCAAATGCTTTTTCTGCATCTTTTGAGATGAATCATGTGATATTTATCTTTCATTTTGTTAAGGTGATATGTCATGTTGATTGATTTGTGGATGTTGAACCACCCTTGTGTCCATGGAGTAAATCCCATGATTTGATCATAGTGTATGATCCTTTTAATGTATTGTTGAATTTGGTTTGCTAATAGTTTCTTGAGGATTTTTGCATCTATGTTTATCAGGGATATTGGCCTATAATTTTCTTTTTTTGTAGTATTCTTGTCTGGTTTTGGTATCAGGATAATGCTGGCCTCATAAAATGAGTTTGGAAGCATTCCCTCCTCTTCAGTTTTTTAGAAGAACTTGAAAAGAATGTGTATTAAGTCTTCTTTGAATGTTTGGTAGAATTCACCAGTGAAGCCATCTGTTTCTCGATTTTTGTTTGTTGGGAGGCTTTTGATTACTGCTTCAGTCTCCCTATTTACAATTGGTCTACTTAGATTTTCTATTTCTTCATGATTCAGGCTTGGAAGATTGCCAAGTTTCTAGGAGTTTATTCATTTCTTTTAGGTTGTCCAGTTTGTTGGTGTATAATTGCTCATAGCCATCTCTTGTGTTTGAATTTCTGTGCTATCAGTTATAACTTCTTTTTCATTTGTTTTTATTTACTTGAGCTCTCTTTTTTCCTTGGTGAGTCTAGTAAAAGTTCATCTATTTTGTTTATCTTTTCAAAGAACCAGCTCTTAGTTTCATTGATCTTTTTTTATTGTCTTTATAGTTTCTATTTCATTTCTTTCCATTCTTGTTTTTATTATTTCCTTCCTACTGCGAACTTTGGGCCTTTTCCTTTTTCTAGTTCCTTTAAATGTAAAGTTAAATTGTTTATTTGAGGATCTCTTGTTTATGCAGGTAGGCCTGCATTGCTGTACACTTCCCTCTTGATACTGCTTTTGCTCCATCATATAGATGGTCATGTCATGTTTCTGTTTTTGTTTGTCTCTAGGTAATTTTTATTTCCCTTTTGATTTCTGGTATGATCCAGTAGTGTTCAGTAACATGTTGTTTAATCTTTATGTATTCATATTTTTTCTAGTTTTCTTCTTGTAATTGATTTTGAGTTTTATACAATTGTGGTCAGTAAAGATGCTTGATAGGGATTCAGCCTTCTTGAGTTTATTGAGACTTGTTTTGTGGCCTTACATGTGATTATCTTGGAGAAAGTTCCATGTACACTTGAGATGAATGTGTGTTTTGCTACTTTTGGATGGAATGTTCTGTCTACATCTATTGAAACCATCTGGTTTAATGTGCTGTTTAAAGCCAGTGTTTCCTTATTGATTTTCTGTCTGGATAATCTATTCATTGATGTAAGTGGTATGGTAATGTCCCTTGCTGTTGTACTGCTGTCATTTTCTCCCTTTAGTTCTGTTTAATATTTGCTTTATATGTTTTGATGCTTTTATAATGAGTGTGTGTATATATATGTGTGTGTGTATATATTTTTTTTATATTTATAAATGTTATATCTTCTTGTTGGATTGACTGTGTAGTACTCTTCTTTGTCTTTTATTCCAATATTTGTTTTAAAGTCTATTTTGTCTGATATGAATATAGCTATACCAGCTTTCTTTGCATTTCTATTTCTTTGTCCATCACTTCAGTTTTAATATGTACTTCCTTCTGAACTAAGTCTCTTGAAGTCAGTATATAGATGCGTTTCTTTTTTTAATCTAGTGAGCCACCCAACTGAAGAATTTAGTCCATTTACATTTAAAATAATTATTGATAGCTGTATACTTATTGCCATTTTGTTAACTGTTTTCTAGTTGATATTGTAGTTCCTCTCTATTCTTTTCATCTTCTTTTTCTCTTTTCCCTGTTCTTTGTAGTGTTTTGTTCAAATTCCTTTCTCATCTTCTTTTGTGTATTTACAATGTTTTTGCTTTGCATTTACCATGAGTTCACATAAATAATTCTATGTAAATGACAGTCTGTTTTAATTTGATAGCAACTTAAATTTGAACACATTCCAAAAGTCTACATTTTTACTCTTATTCCTCCCTTGTTTTATGTTCTTTATGTCACATTTTACATCTTTTTTACTTTATGTGAACCCTAGTTGTGTAGTTTTAGATAATTTTACATCTTTTATCTTTTAGCCTTTATACAAGATGGCAGAACTTAAACACTAGTGTTGTAGGGTGACAGGGACAAGTTGTTCTTTTTCTACAGAATTCTTTCTTTCATTTTTTGAGATATATACCTTATAATCAGTTTAACTTAGTAAATATTACATAAATACTGAAGAAGACTTGGAGGGTCATAGTTTTTTTTTTTTTATTGCTATCCACTTATTTACAGCAAAACTGAGAAACCATAATGTGTTAAATATAAGAACACTTTAAGTCTTGCAAATAATGGCACAGTATTTTAAGTGAGATACAAGGAACCTGGATGTACTTAGCACTGAGTAGTATAAGACCTCTGTGATATATATTGAAAAATAGTGCTTATACTCATTGCATATGTATTACTTTTGAAATGACATTCACAGAATTAAAGCTTGTTTTCTTATAGAATAAATGTATGAATGGCATATAAAGCTTTCTCTATCTAGAGTAGTTGGAAATCCTAAATAACTATGTTAAGTCTGGAACATTTGAACATGTTCAGGATTATTTTTCTACTTAATAGAAGTTAATGTGTTTGATAGATGCTAGTATGTTAAGAGTCGTAGTTTAAATATTTAGATCTGATGAAAATAATATGTGAAATAGAGTGAATTCCTGCTATATATAACTGAACTAACCTTGAGGAGTATGCAGTTCAGTGCATAAAACAAGTAATATAAACATGAAAATTGCTTTTGTTAATAATAATTTGGTTTAGAACAGATTCCAAAATTTAGCTTGGAAGATGTCCCTAAATTTTCTTATATCTTCCCCAAATATATCTTTGGGAGAAAGAATAAAAATGTGAAACTTCATCTTTTTTCATTTGGACTAGAGTATTAGCTTGAGTTAGAATTCTATGTGGTTTTTACAGGATATAAACAGAGCTTTATTTAATGTTGTAGTTTCTTTGAATAGGGCTTAAATACAACTAGATTCTGAAATTCATGCTTATGAAAAGAAAGGAAAATAGGTGAACACAAAAACAAAGGTCTGTGTCTTTGTGAGTTTTACATTGTGAGGCCAGAAACATGTATTTAAATATTTTTAAAAATCCATATAATTCAGCTTATTAGTGATTTTCTTTGAAGACCTTCTGCAGAAAAGAACATAGCCAGACTTTACAATGAGAAAGTTTATATTGGGTATTTTAGACAGCCTTTATAAAATTTCATCATTATTTTGTACTTTTACACAATGTTGCATTCCCTTAGCAAAGTAAGACTGAAATATGGAATAGAGGAGCATTGGGAGAGTTTTAGGAAGGTGAGATAGAACCAGAAGAGCAAGGGCATTTTTTGGCAGATTGAAGAGTTTTGTTTTATGGGAAGTTGATTCTTTTGACGTAAGTAATGAATGTATTAGTTTTTAAGTGCCGCATGACAAACCATCCCAAACTTTGTGGCTTAAAATGACCACCATTTTATTGTTCACAAGTCTGTGGGTCAGCTGGAAAGTTCTTCAGTGGGCTGGTACATTGATGGAGTGAGGAAGGAAGGTGGGCTCTTTGGTCTAGGATGGCCTAATTTACACATCTTGCTATCTGGTTGGTACTGGCTATTGGTCAAGGCAATAGAAGTAACTGGGTGTTGTATCTCTCACCATTGAGCAGATTAGCCTAATCTTGTTCACGTGCAGATAATTTGGGGTTCTGAAAAGCAACAGGAGAGGGAAAATCCACACGTGCAAGCACTTTGAAAGTGGGTTTTGCTTTGTGTATACTAGCATCCCATTGACCAAAGCAGATCTAGCAAAGCTCAGAGCCAGAGTGGGAGATGACTACTTCAGGACATGCAAGGAAACCTAAACAATTTGGGAGCCAGTACTATTATAATTGATGACCAAGGAAGCTCCATTTGGTTGTGTTATCTATGTGGAACCAGGACAGAGGGGGCCTGAGTCTAGTTTGGAAGCTGTTCAATAGTTCAAGTGGAAATAAGCCTGACATTAGTGTAGTGGCAGGGAGATTAAATAGCAGGGTTAGATAAAACCACTTGCTGACTAGATTCAGTAGGTGTGGGAGAGAGAAGGGGTGTCGGAGAGAGAAGTGCTTATAGATTGATTCCAGGATTCAGGGCTGGGTATATGGGAATCTAGAGAACTGGTAGGGTTTTGGACCTATTTATGTTTGCAGTGAACATAGGACATCTGTGCAAATTTTTAAACAATTCCTACTCCTCTGTCCAAAAACATTAATATGAAATGAGACTGCACCTTTGAAATTTCTACTTTATTAAGCTATTGCTTTAAAATTCATGGCCTCTTCCTAGTGCTTTCTTTACTATCAGCCTTGCAAAGATGATTAAATGACAAGCAGTGTTTCCTCATTTTTTTTAAAAAGCACAGGGGCAACTTTGCCATAAACAAAAAGTCCAAAAGTTTGGATTTCTTAGTTTGATTTCTCAGAACTAAATGTCTACCTTGGATTTTTGAGAATTTAATATTTACATGTGTTTCTTTGAGATTATTTTTATATTTAGAATTATATCAACGTGGCTAAAAGTTTAGAATTTAGTGACACCAACATTCCTTTTTAAACCTATTTTATGGGAATCCCTGGGTGGCTCAGTGGTTTAGCACCTGCCTTCTGCGCAGGGCATGATCCTGGAGTCCCGGGATCGAGTCCCACATCGGGCTCCCTGCATGGAGCCTGCTTCTCCCTCTGCCTGTGTCTGTGTCTCTCATGAATAAATAAATAAAATCTTTTTAAAAAAGTAATAAACCCATTTTATGCTCCATGTTTCTGAGCCAGAGTATAAAAGTTTTGCTGCTTTTTCAATTATTCACTTCATAATCTAGGTTTAAATCCTCCAAATTGTGAATGTTTTTTGAGGAAATCGTGCCCAGAGTATTTATGAAAATAGGTAAAAGTCATCTTCCTGTTAAGTGAATAAAAAATTAATTTGGTCATGGTTTCCCTGTTCTTCTGATACATGGATGGAGAACCATTTTTTTGTTAAGGGCATATGACTTACCTACAAAAGAAAATAAGAGAGGTACTTGGAGAAAAAACAACTTTAGTGCATGATTTGCTTCTGGAAGAAAAACATGCAGTTTATCATTTAAATTAAGATGAGGGTACATAAATTGTTATGTATAATAAGTAACAAAATATATTTTAATTTTATATTATGATCAGTTAAGGAAGAAAAGATAAGTGAAGGAAAAATGAAGCAAAAAGAGACTCAGATTTTTAAAAATGACCTCATTTTTTTAAAGTAATATGATTTTGCAGCCATGGGTACCAATCAGATAGAATTGGGTATACATAGTTTGATGTTCCATTCCTGCATTACTGTTTTGTGATTCTGTCATTCATGATGAATCACAATTATTGTAAAACTAGAACAAGCAGCCTTCCAGTCTTAGATGAAGGAAGACATATTCTCCTAATTTGGAGGGAATGGCTCTGCCACTAGATGATAAATAGAGTAACAAGAATTGTTAATTGGCTCTTGGGGTCCTTAGCACTTAAAACTTACGAAGGGATTTCACATGTACTGATTCATTTAATTTGGAGACCAATTGAATAGATAGGGCAAGTTTTATTAATTTTGTTTTATAGGTTATTAAACTAAACTTATACTTGATAATGGTGAAAAAGCTTAACAGTACCCAAAACTAAGTACCCAAATTTGGATCATCTGATATCACATCTAGAGTTTTTTGCATTGTGTAATGTTTATCTTTAAATAATAATTATTTGTTTAGTCTAGGACTATTTTATTTTATTTTATTTTTAAAGATTTTATTCATTTATTCATGAGAGACACAGGGAGAGAGAGACAGAGACAGAGACACAGGCAGAGGGAGAAGCAGGCTCCATGCAGGAAGCCGGACATGGGACTCGATCCCAGGTCTCCAGGATCACGCCCTGGACCGAAGGTGGCGCTAAACCACTGAGCCACCGGGGCTGCCCAGTCAAGGACTATTTTAAAAAGGACTTGCCTAACTGTTGATTTATTTGATGGTCACAAAGTCTATCTGTGCTACATAGATTTGGATCTTTAAGAAGAGAAATCAGACTTACATTTTTTATAGTTGCATTGAAATCTCCTATGTTACTCATAAGAATGGCTGTCTTAAAATTTGATTTTTAGACTCTGTTTCTCTCTAATAAAATTCACTTCTATAAAATTTTGCCAGCTGCTATAGGAAGACCTATAAAACATTCATTTTAACTGTAGTAATATTTATTCTGCCTTTCTTCTCCTTGTTGGCATTTGTAGGATTTCCTAATGGTTTGCTATTTAGTTTCAATATATTTCCTTTTAGTAGATGATTTACAAATAGCAGTAATGTTGAAAAATATAATGTTTGTTTTAAGTTTATAAACCAGAGATTGAAAGAATGAGATTGTGGATGTACTATGTAATACAAATAGACAGATTTTTATTCCTATCCAGATTTAGTTTTGAGAATATGAGTATTTGATTCATCCTGATTTTCATCTTAACAGATATTGCTACATGTATAAGCAAAGGTAATTTATCTCTAAATTTTTCTTACATCTTAACATCTATAACCTGTCTTTTCTTCATTGGCTTTGATTCAGAATTACTTCAGTCTTTTTTTATGCTTTATTCCTTAGGTGTATTTATATCATAGATGAGTTGACAGTTTTTTTAAAAAACACAAAAAGTTACGATGGCTAGAATCTCATTTACTAATTTATTATAAACACAGAATACTCCAGGCATTAAAAAAAAATTGTGTTCCTGCGACTTAATCTTTGTGTTTGTTTCTAGAGGCTGTGCAGGATGTTTCCTGTCTGAAGCACAAACCGTATATTTCATTTGTCATATCTAATGTTTTTCATATCCGGAAATCATGCTCCATGTTATGTTTTACAAGGCTTCATAAAAATAAGTGATCCAGATAAAATTTATAGTTATTTTTAAAAATCTGTCATAGCAAAATTATCTTTCTTTTCTTTTTCTCATTCCCAAATGAGTACAGATAGGATTATGAAGTTCAAATGAATGTGTGTTTTTAAATGAAGGCTAAGTTTTGACATTAGATAGTCCTCTATTATTCAGAAGAAGCTGGATGTTGGTATGTTGGTAAATGCTTTACAACAGCTCTCTGAATTAAAAAAAAAAAAAAAAAGGACTTGAATCACATTATTTGTTGATTTCTATGGTGAAAATATCCCACTATGACTGATTTTAGCCTATCAGCACAATTCAGAGATGAGTGGTACAGTAACATACTCTTACACAGTATTTCCACATACTAGATGTAAACATATGTACATTAAAGCACAGATAATAGTAAAATGTGCTCAAATAATGAGAAATGATGAATTTTGAGTACCTGTTACCATTATTTTTAATACATTTTCTTTAATTATAAGTTTATACACTTTAATTTTTAATGATGTGTATGTTTGACAGCTAGCCTAAAAAATTCTGAACCTTTCACAGCTCTCATGGGCCATTGTGAGTTGGCTCTAGCACACCACTCCATTTCCTGTGATTGGTGGGACTGGGAAGATAGGTCTGGTCTACACCTTCTGTGGTGAAGGGTACCTGGTGTTGTCTGTGTATCCAGGGAGGAAAGGTAGCCATTTTCTCTTTTAGCTTGAATTACTAAACACCATCTGGTCCCATAAATATTGTTATTTATATTAATACAAAACTTGAATGGGAATAAAATGCTAGAGTCTCTTAATAACAGGGCTGGGAAAAATTTAACATTTGCCTTGCAAGCATTGTTCTTCATTCTTTCTTTTTCAGTTTCTGTGTCTTTTGGCCTTTACATACCTCTCAATTAAACATTAAAAGGAAAAAAATTCTGTCTCAACTTCACATTAGGTAAATTCTATAGTTAGTAACCTCCAAAAGCCATTCCAAAAGCAAGAATAGGCTATTTATATTAGTTTTTCTCAACAGGACATATTGATAATGTTTAACACGAAGTAGTAGCTTGTTCTTTTTTTCTTTTTTTTTTTGTATCTTGTTCTTACAAAAGCAAAACCAAAGTAATAAAATGAACAGCATACAATTAAAAAATCTGATGCAACTATTATAGGGTTTTAAGTGCATAAATGCATTTTGTCAAACTTAGTTATTTCAAAAGAGAAAGAGTGAGTTTCCTCCTGTTTTACTGTTGGCAGCTTATAGAGATGGTATTACTCAAGTATTTTGAATAAAATAATATGTTAAAAATATAATTTATTTCTTTGGGGAAATACAGAGATCTCTAGACAAATTCATCTAGATAGGTTGACAAAACTGATGGTGAGCACAGTTAAGAAGAAAAATTGGGCATATTTTGTGTATAACCCTTTGAGTATTAATTCTGACCAGATCACACTGTAAATAATGTTAACTGTCATAAAATAAACACAGCCGGGGTTTGCACCATATGTTTTATAATTATTTTTTGCAGCTTCTTTTTTTTTTGTTTGTTTTTACTGAAATGGAACCCACTGATAGCTCCGTGAAGTTATGTTTATATAAAAGTAAATTACACTTGTACTTTTAAAAACTTGGCTTCACAAGCCAGTATCTCTAGGCAGTTTTTGTTTAAAAAAATTATTGAAAGAAAAGCTTTTCTCTTCTTTCTTTCTGCTATTTTTGCTATTTCTTCAGACACATAGTCTCAAACAGAAATCTGCTATAATGTCTTTGTGCCAGTTTCTTGTTTTTGCACTTGTGAAGGAGATGCCTTTGGAATGCCACCCAGAGGAGGGAATCACTTAACCACTGAACTCACAGAGGGTGTTTGGCTTAAGTAGCCCTGGAGTGGCCTTTCAGACTGAGGCTACTGTGGTCTCCGAGTTTGTTTTTGTTTTTTACCTTCCTGCCTGCGAGTGTTTAACACTGTCAGAAGTAAAGCTCAAAGCTCCCTTGGAACATTTAGGTAATTTTTAAAAGTGTTATTATTTCCATAATCACCATCTCCTCTTGATCTCAGGGGAGGCTGGGAACCCTTGATTGTCTTTAATAGAGCATATGAAACTGATAATGCCAGTGGGAGGTGGGTGGCAAGTTTTGTAATATGCCAGCCACCCCCCTCCCCCACCCATTGCTGCATATGTCTCTTGGCAGATCTTACAGTATCCATAATTACCAGGCACTGGGAGCCCTAACTGCAGAACTGCTTCTGCATGACACCTGTCCAACTCTTGCTCTGTTCCTGCATCTTCTCGTGCCTCAGCTTGCTGGCCCACCTCTTGTTGGAGCAAGAGTCTGCTGTTATTGAATTCATTTCTCCTCTCGTCAGATTCTCAGACACCAGAAGCTCTGCCCACACCATTTACAATATACACCATGCTTTGCATTACAACCTTTCACACAGTAGGCATTTCATAGACTTTGGAGGAATGAATGAGAAGAATTAAGGCAGGGAGTTCTTTTGGCATTATGCTTTCCATTTGTCCTGTATAAAGTGCCTTCCTTCCTCTTGATAGATTTGCTTAGCACGATGTATTCTTTTTTGGAAAAGCTCATCTTGATCATCGCCTTCTCTCCTAGACAGAGTAAAGGTTTCTCAGTTTTTAGAGATGCCTGAGAAAGAGACCCTAGGGAACCCCAGTTGACTTTCATTGAGCTTTTTCATTGGAAGTGGGGGAAAAGGGAGTAGAGAAGTGTACAAAGGCTTTTGGAACCAGTAAGATGCAAATATTTTTACTCTGTTTTGTAGGTGGAAGAAAACTTGAAGATGAAGCTGTATTCATTCAGTGGAATACCTGCCTGTACACAGTCAACCTTAGAAATGCTTTTAAAATCTGCTTTTGAGGGAGAGATCACAGAATTTGGGTTTGGGTGTTTTGTTGTTGTTGTTTTTTATGGAATAATTATCAGGTATTTGTAGAAAGTCAGATCAAGTATAAACCTTTTTTTCTTAGAAACTTTGGCAGTCTGTTTTATAAATATTGCACTTGAAAATTATGATCTAATATTTGTTTATAAAATGTTACTTCACTAAACAATTGGTAATTATCTTCTTTATAAATATTTGACTAAATCTTTTTTCCTCAGCAGTGACCAAAAAGATTATAGAGTTAGGTAAGGTAATTTAGGAAAATGTCAAAATATATCAGAGCCTCTCCTTAAATATGTTTTGTTGGCTTATGAATGTAATACAAGTTTGATATAAAAAGTCAAACATTGCTGTAACATATAATTCAAAGAATGAAAGCTGTCCCTAACTCCTTCTCCCAGAGACAACCCCTATCTTAATTATTTGGTGTACAGGCCATATATTTCCATGCAAATATAGTACTAATTAATTTTTCTTACTAATCCTAATAAAAGTGGTTCATTCTGTATATATTTTCTTATAGCTTACCGTTGAAAATTTTAATGATGCAACCTAGTCTTTGTGACACCAGTAAATGGCCTGCCTTCACTATCCCATCCCCCAAATATTCATGTCAAATAGCTGGAACCTTTAATATTACTTTGTTTGGAAAGAGGTCCTTTGCAGATGTGATTAAAGATTCTGAGATGAGACAAAAGTCTTGGGTTATCTGAGTAGACCGTAGATACCATCATAGGTGGCCTTATAAGAAAGGGGCAGAGAGAGATTAGAGACAGATACGCAGAGGGCAAGACATAGCCCAGGAGAAGGTGAAGTGAAGATGGAGGCAGAGGTTGGAGTGGTACACCTATGAGCAAAGGACTGCCCGTGGCCAGCAGAAGCCAGGAGAGGGACATGGAACAGACTCTCTCCCAGAGCATCTGAAAGGAACACAGCCCTGCCAATATCTTGATTTGTGACTTCTAGCCACTGGAGATGTGAGAAAATAATTTTTTATTGTTGTAAGTCATAAGGTTGTGGTACTATTTTACAGCAGTTCTTGGAAACTAACACAGGCCTCTTTCCATGTTGGTATATATAGATGTCATCCATTCTTTTTAACTTCCCTATATTTTTCTGTTGTATGGATGTACCGTAATTTATTTAGTCTTTTATTTAAAGATACTTGGATGTTTTTAATGTTATGACCTTACAAACATTGCTTTAGGGAATATCCTTATATGTATGTATTATTGCGTGTGTTAGAATAAATGTGTGGAGATAGAATTGTCAGGTCAATAAGTAGGTACTTCTAAAATAATTAATAGTTTGAATGGGTGATATAAACACATAGGTACTCCCTGCCACCCAGCTGTTCATTTACCCTCCTCAGATGTACTCCCTTTTATTAACGCTTATATTTGTATATCCTTACATAAGTGTGTGCATATAAATATTATTTTTCTTTCTTTACACAAGTAATGAATAGTACACACCGTTTGGGCATTGCATTCCTTTTTTTTTTCCTACTTAACAGGTATCATGGAGAGAAGGTAAGAGTAATTGTATTTATTGCAGTTATTTACTGAGTGTGTCTTATGTGTTTTCTAAAAACTTTGTCTTAATTTATACTCCATTAACAATACATGACTTCAGTGTTTTCTAAAATTAGACTGGTCCCTCAATAACACTTTTTCTCTTTATTTTTTCTTTTCCTTCCCTTGACAGCTCTCTTTTAGTAGTGGTAGAAAAATACATATGGTCATAGGAATTTTTAGATCCTATAGAAATGAAAATACAAAAATTTGTTGAGAATATTTATTCTCATAGATTTTCAACTCAATATATATTGCGCTTCCAGGCTTTGCAGAACATTGACTTAAGAAGAGTAACTCCCACTCTTGATTTTCTTAATACATGAGATAATTTCCATGATATCTACTTAGTTTATGGTCCAGAGTTGTATTGAAATAGCTATAATAATATTTAGATGAAAGTGGCAGATGTCATGTTTATTCATATACAAAATTTAAAAATGATCTCAAGTAATAACTATTATAGTAATTTCATTTTCTAAACCAAAGTGCTATAGTTTCCTTGAAGTTTTTTTCCCCTCTAATTTTGCCATTCTAATATAACTCTTTAGTCTCCCCTTGTTCCCGTCTTCAGTTTACTCTTGAAGATACAAGAAGCATTTGGCATCTGTTCTATTGTTAAAGCCCTCAGGAAAAATTATAAAGCTTTCTTGCAAATTCATCAGTATTATTAAAAGCCAGTAGTTCACAACGTGGTTATCTCAGCCTTTCTTTCTATACCTTTTTTCCAAGTTCCGGGATGACATTGCCTTCGTAGGCAAGCCAGTATTGCAAAGTCTCATCTCTCCCACTTTAATTTATAGCGATGCATTGCATTTGGGTGACAGACAGTTGTTCGTGCTTGAATAACCCAGGATTTGAATTCTACAGTTTGTGGCATCCATGTAATGCTTAGCAGTAGGTACAGCTGTTAACTATTCGCTTATAAATAATCTTTTTCCCTTTTCAACCTGTCTCCCAGGTAGTGTATCTGTCACCATTAATAACTCTTTGGCGGCTCCCTGGTGATTTGACCCATCAGTTGTCTTTCACAGAGTTGTGGTGCTCTGGCCTGCTATTGAAGCTTATGTGGGTTCCTTTTGCTGTTCAGTCACCCCAGCAGCTGTATTGTTGTGAGTCCTTGGACTGCAGGGAAGTTGTACTTTGGGGCTTCACAGGCAAACAGCTGAACACTTCGTACAATTTGAGAAAGTTAGCATTGTGTTTGCGGCCATAGATGATAAGACCTCCCTCTTAGGTCCCACAGCAGGACAACAGGTCTTGGTGAGGGAATGGGAAACCAGCAGCAAGTACAACTTTCCTGTCCCTTGGCTGCTGCACCTGCAAATACCTGTTACGGTATTCTCCATCCTCTGATGTTTGCAAACCCAGGGATGCTGTACTTAATCCGGTTAGTGGACCCATCAGTGTGGCATTCTGTCCATAGCCAAAGCTTAAGAATGAGAGGCTAGAGCCATAATCTAGAGGATAGGAACTCCCCCACCCTCCAAGAAGTCCTTTGGCCGTTTTGTGGTTCCTCTATATAGACATGTATTTCTTGCCTCCACTGTCTCTGCCTAAAATGGACTTCTTCCAACAGTTCTCTAGGCTAATTTCTACTTACCTGTAGGTCTCAACTTAGCCACCACTTTTCCTAGGAAATTGCTGCTACTCTTCATATTCTGTATTAGCTGTACCACCTCAAATGCCCACATGGCAATTTTTATTTACGGTAATTGCCTGCTTGTTCTGTCACCTAGGTTATAAGTTCTTTAATGGGTGGTTCTTAGTGTTGTTTGCTATATCCACATTCTGAGTACATTGTAGAATCTCAATAAATTCATGCTAAAAGAATGTGAGTTTTTTTAACTCACTTTCCTTTGGCATGTCGTAGTCATATCAAAGAGGAGTTCAAGTAATAAATTGTGGGCATATACTATCTACCATACACGAGGCTGGTACCATGGGTACAGATAGGAAAACATTTTGATTGCTTATTGCCCTTTTAGTGAGTGATTAATGTCATATGTTTCTTTGTCTGAAAATATGTCTTGGCAGTACAGGTTATCTTCAGACGCAGCTCAGGAAATAGCAGAGAGTAAGGTATCACAAGGCAAAAACAGCATTAAAGAAGTAATCCCAGTATTTGTGAATACAGACTATGATTTTAAAATAAATCCTCCAAGGAGGTAAATCAGTTAGGTATTACATCGGTTAAGATTTCATTTGGAAATGGATTCACCCTTCAAATGATCTTTGCTATTCTCATCTCACTGAATGTAATGAAATAGAAAATGATCAAATTTATAATACCCAGAACAATGCCATAATATAGATGCATTTATGTAATTTGGGTATAGAAATGCGCACACACACACACACACACACACACACACACCCCATATATACATGTTATTTTTTATTTATGTACTTATTATAATTAAAAACAATAGCAATCTGAAAAGACCAAAAAGAGTGATAATCTTAAATTTTCAGGGAAGCTTAGAAACACACACAATAACCCAGAATGAAGAGGTCTTTTAATTTACTTTTATAAGGGCAAGGGCAATTCTACCTATAACAACTTACACTCTCTGGCAGATAGAGTAACAGAAAATATTAAGATAAATAAAAAGGTATTTAGTCTCAAGTTCAAGAATGATAGATCCAGATTTTGCTATAGAGAATGCATTTTTAAAGTAATAACATACTCTAAAGAGAAATAGATGCCGTTAGTTAAAAATAATAAATTACACAAGAGATCATGTAGTTGAAAGTAAGTCTTTGATATTGGGGTATAGTTCTGGAAATAGTCTATGCATATAAAGCACACATATGCTTCTGTTTGTTTAATAAAAATGGTGAGGGAGGATACAATGAGTATTTTATTCTGTACTTTTTATGTTTCATGTAATAATATATCTTGTAAACAATTTCCTATCAACACATAAAGAGCCACCTCATTCTTTTTTAACAGTGGCATTGTATGGGTGTATCATAATTTATATGCCTCTTCCCTCAACCATTGATAGACTAGGTGTTGAAACAAATTTTTGAACTTTGTCATTCTGTAGGTGGGATAAATAATAGTGCATTGTTTTAATTTGCATTTCTCTTAATGATGTAAAGTTTACTATCTTTTTTATGATTATCAGTCATTTCTGTTTTTCCAAAATGTCTTTTCAAGCTCTTTATACATTACTAATTTCATTGCAAATTCTTTTTCTTATTCATTTGTAACACTTTTTTATATCTTAAGGAAATGAGCCTATAGTCTTATTTATGCTGTAAATATCTATTCAGAGTAGATCTTAAGCTCTTTACTATGCTTTTCTTTGGTTTTTCATTTGGTTTTGCTTTGGAAGTTTTTTTGTTTTTGTTTTTGCGTTAGGTTTCACATGCTTTTATTATCCTTGGATTGGCTTCTGATTCTTAAATAGGACTTAAAAAGAACTTCCAGTTTTCAAGACAATTGAAACAGTTCCTGTTATCTCCTAGTATTTTTATGTTGTATTTGTATTCAGTGAGCTTCCATCTTATTGAATACAAATGTTCAGCCAGAATATTTAATTTCTTGAGATAGTGAAAGTATGTTACATGCAAGTTATCTATTTTATCATCCTCTGGATTGCTATTTTAATGACATTTGATTTTATTTAAAGCATGTAACACATTTTCTTTCAAATGGTTATTACATATACAAACAGCAGAGTCCTAATTATCAAATGTGTTAAAAATTAAACCTTGAATAATTTTTACATACAATAATGAATGTGTATTTGGAATAAGAAGTCAACCCCAAAACTGAAGTTATTACAGTCATGGAAATTCAGGCCTTTTTCTTTTGATATCTCCTTAGGGAATTTACCAGAGATGTGTGCATAGATATCTTTCCTGATTGCAGCCTGACTTCTCCTCTCCATCTAGAACGTTCTACAACTCCCTGAAACGAAGGGCCTAAGCAAATGAGGGACTTGAGGCTTAAGCCTCATTAGCTCTCTCATAAATCTGCTTCTGAGTGTCTGGCAGTCGATCATAGCTTATACTTCATTATGAATTCCTGACTCATTAGCACTGGTAGTGATCAGTTCCAAGATTGACAGCCTTAAAGGGGGTTATCATCAACTCTATTCCTACTGACTTCCTTGTCAGTTTTATTTAATATTATTGTCTTTATCATGATTCATTTGTCTTACTGTGCATGGTGTTCTTATCTCAGGTAAGAGGAAAGGAGGAGGTTGAAGAAGCAGCTTAATGCACAGTACAACTGCATATAATAGTGTTTGGGGGGGGTTGTTTTAGTTTTTAGGTGAAGCTAATAGCAGAGTTAAGATAGTATAGTTGTTGAGATGTCTTGAATTTTTTTCTAGTTTGCTAAAAAGTTTATATGTCTTTTGTCATATTTTGAAGAGGATTTTGCAAGATTCATCCACAGTTGTTTTCCTAAGCAACTTTACCTTTTAACCTGACCTGACTTTAGTCTTTAAAAAAAAAAAAGTCTTTCCATGTCACATGTGTGAATGGAATCACTCTCATTGTACTGTTTTGCGAAATGCAAATAGACACTGAGGAAAAGAAAAATCAGTACCCATTCTTTCTCTTACACCTCTGCTTTCATTTCTCTTATTTACTGTTCTCAGTGTCCTGATCAAGTGACTTGTTGGGCATCCAGCTTCTTTATGGGACATACTCACATACTTATTTCCCCTTCTGGCTTTAGGCTTGATAAGGTGATTTTATATTTTTCTGGGCACCTGGGGGGTTAAAAGCAAATTGGTGATTTTGAGTTTTGGCATTTTTCAGCCACTCCTCAGGAGAATATAAAGTGCCTGTGGAGTGGGTCCAACCAGTGGATATTTAAGAGAAAGGAAAAAAAAATATTTGCTGTAGAACATTCTTATGTGACTTGGTTGCCTTCTGTTGCATTAAATGGATCGAAAGAGGAATAATGTTGTGGTTTATAGTTTTTAACATTAAAACGTTTTTTTAAAAAATCCCAAACCCTAAAAAACATAAAATGACCTTCAGGTCTGTTGGCTCCCACTGTTTAGTTTATCAAGTCTCTATCACACCCTTTTCCTCCATGTAAAAAATCCAGAGGGAAGTGTGAAAAGCATCAGAAAGTCTCCTTTATGCCAGTTCAGGCTTTTAGTCGTTTGCCAGCACCTTCATCTCTTCATATGTTTCTAGCTAAGGTCTAACATGGAACAAAAACCCGACAGCAATGGAGACCAGATGCCGGTATTTCTTCTCTGTCACTTGGCTGCTGAGCAGATGGAATTTATATCAATCGGGCATGCTAGGAGGAAGAGGCCGTGGCAGCCAACATGTGGAACTGGGGCTGAGTGACATTTCTGCTAATGTTTTGTCCTTGTAGAACATTATGCTTCCTCTTTGCTTATGAGCTGTGGTTTTCCTGACTCAGATGAGGTTCCAGCTCCAGCTGGAATGGCTGTCGCTCTTCCCTTCTCCCCCGGCCCCCCTTTACAGGGAGTGCTGGGAGCTATGGAGGAGTAGTGGGGCCTGCACAATGGAGCTCTTTATTAAAATACCTGACATCTGCATGCAATGCAGCAAAATCATCTTAGCTCAAGCAGAGGAATGCGCCAGGCATTACTAGTCACTTTTTGTCTAGGGCTGTGTGCTTGTTTGATTTATATAATGAGTGAATGCCTCTGGCAAAAGGGAACGTTGAGCATATTATTGGAGGGGAGGGAACTTTATAATTTTTTCCAAGAAGCATTGTCACAGACAGGCCTAAAATATGAGTATTTAAAAGCAGTTGTAGCCATCACATGGATCTCTTGCTGTGGTTTAAAAATGTTTGCTCATTAGTCTCCCTCCCCCCACTTTAGATAAGATCAGAAAATTCAAAAATCCACTTAAACATGATGTGGACTATTAATGTTGTTGTCTACTATTGGTAAGAGGTCTCACTTTTAAGAAATCCCATGTTCTAATGAATCTCCCTAAGAAAGACATAAAATACACATTTTGAAAAACAAAGGTACACACATAAAAAAGAATAGTTGGTGAGTTTCTAATTCTAGAACCTCGGATGGCACAGCAGTTGAGCATCTGCCTTTGGCTCAGGTCATGATCCCAGGTCTGGGGATTGAGTCCTTCATCGGCTCCCTGAGGGAGCCTGCTTCTCCCTCTGCCTGTGTCTGTCTCTCTCTCTCTCTCTCTCTCTCTCTCTCTCTCTCTCTCTGTCTCTCATGAATAAATAAATAAAATCTTAAAAAAAATAATTCTAGAACCCTCCCTTGGACAAGTATATTACCCTTTCATATTATAAGAAATGTATACACATGCACAAATCATTATTTTTCTACTCTTACATTAGCCTATTTATGGAAAATGTGTAAGAAACCACCATGTTAATACATTATTTCAGAAAACACTGGAGTAGTCATGCAATTACTGCTTGTTCTGCAAAATCATCAGCTACTTCCCCATCCTTACAGAGTCACATCCCTTACTTCTTGGTGGAAATTTGATTTGAGGTTTTGATTTGGTTCTAAGAGATTCAGGGAAGGACACCAGACAAGTGAGTCGGAGAGAGATGGAGCCTCTACTACTTTGGCTCTTTTTTTTTTCAAACAGCAGCTTCTAGCCAATTTCTTCCAAATATTTGGCCATATATGTCATATCTTGAGTCTTCTAGAAATCTCTCAGGGAAGGCTGGCCACTTCTTTCCCTTTGAGAAACTTAAACCATATCCTTGTGTCACTTTATTTTTAATGATTCTCCTAATGATTTAATGGGTTGCTCCTTGTGTCTCACTGCTGTGTGCTGGTGGGCTCTACAACTGTATTGGGATTGAATAAATCCATGCAGATTGGGTAAAAATTGGGGCAAAATATTAATATTAGTATGTTTAGAGAAAGTCCCTGAAAATTCAGTCTTTCTTGAAGAAAATTCCTCAAAATTACTATGGAGCCTCTGTTTTTCTTTGCTATTTTTTTTAAGAAATACTTTATTTTTTTAAGGTTTTATTTATTTATTTGAGAGAGACAGAGAGAGCACAAGCAGAAGGAGAGGCAGAGGGAGAGGGAGAAGCAGACTCCTCACTGAGCAGGGAGCCTGACACCGGGCTAGATCCCAGGACTCTGAGATCATGACCTGAGCTGAAGACAAACGCTTAACCAACCACCCAGGCATCCCTCTTTGCACCATACTGAGCACAAGACTTCCTAGATATAAAGCTCTTTAAGTAGCCTGGTGTAAGGAACCCATAATTATATAGCATATGCCTATAGTATATGCATGAACAGTAGAATCTGGAATCACAAAATACAGCTATTCCTAAGTGTGCAAACTTTAGCTATCTGTACCCAGCAATGAAATCAGTCAAATTATTTAGATTAGGCAGATTGGTTGAAAGGAATCTCCCTTTGTCTATACTGTCTTATGTGCTTTCAGATAATGTTCTATGTCTTGCTTTCTGAACTCTTGTCTTCTAAACCATGATTGTCCAAACACAGGAACAAGACAGATCATGAGAAATGCCTTTACATTCAACTACATATGATACTCCAAAGAAATCGGAATCTCTCACTCTCACCTCATGCTGAAATTATACTAATTCTTTTCTTGTTCAGTTTTATACTTAATTAACCCTTTATGCTTTTTCAATCTTCAGCTGCTTTGTTGTTCAAGATTTTCTTTTCTTACTTCTCCTTCCTCACAATCATTCATATCATAGAGTACAGACTTAATGTGTTTCCTTTCTTGTAACCCTTATATCAGAAATGCTTCAAGCTGTAAGAACCCAAGTATCTTCCAGAAGTGATATTTTTGGGGTGGTGATGAATGGTCCAGAGTGATTTTTATACTCTTGGCTCAAGGTTCCACTAAGATTTCAGGCATGCGAAATGCTTCCTCTTGGGCCTCCTGGACCTCATATGTGTGAATAGATTTACCTGGAAGGAAAAGGAACTGACTTCATCCTGTAGAAGATTATAGTAGCCACAGTCTATTGGATGTCTGGTCCTTTAGACTTTCTCAAGAAGGATTCTTGAAGATAATTTATTCCTTCGATTTTGGTCTCAGGGGTTTGTAGCATCAGCCCCTCCCTATCTCATGCAAATGGTCATATAACCTCTTTTAAGTTGAGGGTTGTCTTCCTACCTGGAAGGACACTAGGCACAGTCTTTGGATTACATGTCAAAGTCTAATTCTGTCTCTTCCCAGATGTATAAATTTGAGTAAAATTAGTTAACATCAATGAACCTCTTTTCCTTTCTGTAAAATATAAATGATAATGTCTATCTTACAGGGTTGCAAAAAAAAAAAAAAGCAAAAAAAGGAAGCTAATAGTACTTGAGTGCCTGACACAAAGTAAGAACTCCACAAGTGGCCGCCACTGTCAGCATTGCTAAGAGCCATGGTAACCTGGATGAGCCTTCTGATCTGTTGTCTTTATGTTTGCTTGGTTAGCAGCAAGCACCTGTGTATCTAGAATGTGCCTCTTGAGTCTGGCTGCTTCCATTAAAGCTCACTAGGCCCCCAAAGCAAGAAACTCTCTGAGATGTAAGTTGCCCATTCCTGTCCAAAGAGACACTTCTCTTCTTTGAATCCCTACATCCTAAAAGAAAGTTATCTTCTAAGTCTGTTATCAAGGATAATTTGCAGCAAAAGCTCCATTCTGCTAGAAAAGGCAAGTTCCTGTGTTTTGAGATTTTACACTGGAATCTTCAGAGTCCTTGTCTCTTGCCTTTGATTGCTTCAACTGAGGCTTTGCCTCAGAATCACCCCCCTGATACCTATCCTTCCCCTGTTGGTTACATAATGCACTGGAATTTACTATGCAAATGAAGGTCATACCTCTGAGAGACTAAGAGACCCTAGTCACTACTCTCTGTTGCAATTTAATGACAGTAGAGAGACAGAGGGTAGCAAAGGGAGCATTCATCCCTATTTAAAAGAAATCGGGCAGAGCTCTTGCTTGTGTCTCTCTAAGATTATTAATCTAACAATTCTGGCAAGCAGGTCTTCTCTTCTTAACATAAGGACATGCCAGTAATGCAAACATAGTTTTTCTTATTTGACCCTATGAGATAGAGACATTTGTTTTCTGGTTTTGTCAAAATACATGACTTCATTACCTTTTTTTTTTTTTTTAAGATTTTATTTATTCATGAGACACACAGAGATAGAGGCACAGACACAGGCAAAGGGAGAAGCAGGCTCCATGCAGGGAAGCCCGACATGGGACTCGATACCAGGTCCCCAGGATCACACTCTGGGCTGAAGGCAGCCCTAAACCACTGAGCCACCCGGGCTGCCCGACTTCATTACCTTTTTATCCTAAGGCTCATGTAACAGATTTTAAGAGAATAAGATGAGTTACTATTCGTCTTAAAGTGGGGCATTGCCTTTACATAGAAGAGGTGACTTTTCTGTTTTTTATTGTAGTAGTTTTATAAAGAATCCCAAACTGCACAGAAGTCTACATAGTACACAATGAATATGTTATACTTTTCTATTCACTCCTCCTTCCTGAATTTCACTCTTGTGAAATAATTGGTGGGCCATAATAACCAGCTTGTTGGTGTTCCTTCCAGACTAGTCAGCTTTTTAAAAAGGATTTGGTGGAAATCCTGGCATGAGGTATTTGTGCCAAATGCTATTTTGAATTGGTCTACAAATCTCAGGCATGATTGAGAATTATGCAATTATTGATCATCTTAGAAAACTTTGTACTTACTGTGTGACTCCTCCATCCACTTTTGAGATCGAAATTTATATGATTACACTGAGCCTACACTTTACTTCATTTATATAAAAACCCCAGACTGACTTTTTTTGGAAACAAAGTAAGTGACTTTTTTTTGTTGTTGTTGGTCTCCTCTAAGCTTTGGAGGAAGGAAGTAAATTAATGAACTTTAAGCTACTACAAATAAAAATAAAGTCTGCTTTCCATCACAGGACATCAGATCAGGTGCATATATTTATTTAAGTCTTATGAAAGTTTTGGGGGGTTTTTTGGTGCCATTAAAACTAATTTGTCAGTATAAATTTTAGTATATAGGATTTTGTTTCCCTTCTTTCTTTCTGGCAGGGAGTACAATTGAAAACACATACTTGTGATTAGAATTGGACTAAAATTTCTGGCAGAGCTATACTTAATATATCACAAAACTTTAATATAATAAGGTAAATATTACAGTAAATGCCAGTATTTCAGTGTATATTAGCATATCCTTGCCTTTCATTGTGTTGAGATTGACTAACATTTAATTGGCTTGCCTACATTATAAAGGGAAAGAAATTACCTTATAGGGGTATGCAAACTCCTGAGGTTTCTCAGCTGTGAGTCCAGCCAAGTTGCCCTCCTCCAACCAGCTACTTCACTCCTTAATACACAGATCCTTATACACAACAGTAAATAACCCTCAGTAAATTTGAATCTTATCTCAATCTAAAGACACCACCATCATTATGGGGGAATGTTGTTAGTCTGCAAAACCTCAGTTTAGAACAACAGAGCAGGATCCAAACTTTTTGGCTTTGTCTGGATGTTGTTACGACATGTGTTGCTGCTGCATTCCTGGGTGCCATTTATAGAGTGATTTCTTAAACATTGGTTGTGTCACAGTGCAACTGACCAGTTTAAAGCAGTTTTGCTATTTTTCCTCAGAATCAGAGAAACCAAAAGCATCTCATTATCATTTACTTTATGTAGAATCAGAATTAACTGATTATTTCACTACATTTGAAATTTTGAGAGATGCTTTTCTCCTGACAAATTCAGTATTTTAAAACTGAGTGAAAACAATTTTTTATTTTTTCACTTTTTTATTAAGGGGTATTTATAGTCTTAAATATGAAATATTTCAAATTACTTTGTATTTTAGGATTAAAGAGGAAAAAGCACACTTACTGACTGATCTCATTTTTATGTGCTTCTTTGTATATTAAGACTGTGTATACTAACTGGCTGTTGGATAAAAATAAAGAGTCTTTGAGTTTTCACCTTGTATCCTGGGGTACATGGGGTGCCCATATATGTAATATGGGCATTGATGGTAAATAAGTAATGTGTAGGTAAAAAGACCTCATGAGTTATCTTCAGACTTGCATAATTGTTATTCCTTGTAAACTCTCTTCTTTAAAAGACAGGATTAGCGTGTTTCAATTTTTTTAAGTTCCCCATAATCATTGGGGCATCTAAGCATTTGATTTGCAGAAGCACCTCATAGTACAGGTACCCAGACAAGGACATTGCTCACACCAGCTCTGTCTTGGTAGGATTTAAAAAAAAAAAAAATACACAAAGAAAATGCATGTTAATGTGACTGAATATTCATTAGAACCCTGTGGCCTGGGGCTGGAAGCACAGTGAGGCTGTGTGTTTACCAGGCCACCCGAAAGGCAAGAGGGCATAAGGCACTTATAAACAGTGGCGCAGCACAAGCAGTGTTGTCTTTGAAAAGTTTTCATTTTCCCTTGAATCAGCTACAGTCTCTTACTTAAGGTCACTGCAGTTTGCAATCTTTGGCAGAAGGCTTCTTCCTTTTTTGGTAGTGGCAGTCTGACTTTTTTTTTACCCTTTTGGAAGTGTTTTCCTCTCAAACTGCCATTATCTTCCAAACCTGTTTCATGTTATCATTGTCAGATGCCTCTTCTCCGAGTTTCTTAGAACAAAATGTGATGATATATATATATATATATATATATATATATATATATATATATGAAATTTTTTAAAGCATGGAATTGAAAGTCATATGGTTATGATTTGAGAATGTCAAGCTTGATTTTTTTTTCATAGTCTAAAAAAAAAAGTACCTTTTTCTCTGGGCAGTGAACTCGCTGCAGAGACATCAAAGAGAATGTGTACTGGATCAAGGTGATTTTTTTTTTTTTGACCACATCATTGCCAGCTGTGGTGTTTATGATTAGAGGCAGGCGTTCCAGACACCTCCGAGTCCTCACTAAGCGTCAGATCTTTAACAGGATCCATCCCAACTGAGTGACACTAAACAGACAGCCAGAGGGGAGTTGGTGGGATAGAAAAGGAAAGGGGGTGGGGGCAAGGGAGGCTTTGGTGCCTGGTGCACTCACCAGCCAAGCTATAGAACAAACTCTGCTAATGCCAGGCTGCAGGCTACCCAGAGGCCCTGTAGCAGCCTTTCAGCACAGCTTTCATTAGCTGAGGGGATGACTAGAGCCCAGCAAACACAGTCATTGATCGTTTCTCATTGGGCGCAGGGATGTGCAGTGTTCAGGTCACAGCCCAGTTGGCTTTGAAGCAGCTCCATTCCACACCACTGACAGCCACAGACTGCTGGCTTCCAGGAACTAACACAATTCCCTCTCGGATCTCCATGCTCTGTTCCACACAGCTAACTACGTTGAATTCCCTCTGGATATTGCTTCCACTTGTAATATTAACACTTGTTTACTGGTCCTGTTGACATAAGAATTCTGCAAATAGCCAACAGTACTGATAGCAGTGCATGAAAGTGAGTTCTTTTTCCTGCCTCCTGTTCTTCTGGGTCAGTATAAACTCCCAGGCAGTTTTGCTAGTTTGAAAATCCAAAATGTGCTGCTGGAATAAATGCAGCAGATTTGGAGTTGAATATTTAGGAAATATTAACTGCAAGATGATAAAGGCTATTCTAGTGATTGCCATCAATAACAGTAAAGAAAGAGGTGGCTCAACTAATAATTACTTATTTTTCAATGTGAAAGGTGTTTTTTTAATTTCCAAAAGTGTCAAAAGATGCATCATTTGCTAACAGTCCTTGTGCCTATAGAAATTAGGACACTTAAGGAAAAAATGTTATTGCAACAGTTAAAAAGCAAAGCAACCAACCTTGCTTGCATACTGGTGGGAAGACAGCAAGATTCATCTGTTGATACAAAACATCCAAAAAATAGAGAGGAAAGGAAGTTTATGAATTTGATTTCAAAGAGAATGCCGATAATAGATTGCTAATGCAGAGCTGCTTTTAAGAAATGTTCCTTAATTTCCAGTATTTTATTTTTTCTTTTTTAAAGAATTATATAAGCAGCTGGGCTTGGATTAGAGTGTATAATTGGGACTCAACATCCTAGTGGGACTTCTGTAGTACAGGTTTCCACTCAAGAGCTGTGATATCCTACTATCATATTACAGAAAGAAGTGGCAGGAATTGTCCACATGTATAGATGATTCCTATTTACCTTGCTCATCATATCCTTGCTAATATTCTTGAAAGAGTATTAGTTTTGAATCTTCACAGAGACTAATTCATCATTTCATATGGCACAGGCACCAGTGTGAGTTGGAAAAATAGCCTAACACTTTGAATACCTTGGGTCTGATGATCCTTAAGAAATTTTCCTTCAGAAACTCCTAGGGCTTTGTTCTTAGTATTTTACCTATAGTTCTAATCACTGGCCGTCATTACTACTGCCCTTCTCTCTTCTGGGTGGCCTGGCCATCTTCGATATGCTATCCGTTTCAGTGACTAACTCTATACAACTAGTCCTGGTCCTGTTCTCTCTCTGTTTATCAAATTTGAGAAATCTCTTGACTACTAGGAGCCTTTTCTGAAGTCTTAGACCTTCCTCTTCATAAAAGTTATTTCCTTTAGTGAAACTGTAGAATTTTAAGGGGAAAACACTGATAACCCAATAATATCCTATACCATTTATTTGTACAAACACCTTATGTCTTCGTTCAATTTGTTTTTTAAAGGTTTATCTTCTATGAGGAAAGTTAATTGTGATACTTGCTAGGGCTACTCTTCCCTAGACAAATAAACTCATTAATTATTGTTTAGGATGAATTTTTTTCTTTGATTAAAAAATATGTTTTCATATAAAATTATTCATAATAGTTTTTTATAGAATCCCTTAAAACATCAAAGTTTTATAGTATACTTAAAACTATGCAGTTGTCATGTACCAGCATTGTAAATAAATGTATTAAGTAGAACAACAAAGTAGTTTTATTTGATGTGTCTTTGTCATCATGTAGCCAGTTAGTTCAATCAGTTGTTTATTTAATTACATTGTTGCCCAGGTTCTATTTTATTGTTTTATTGACCTTTAATAGTCTTCAGATCTGCTCTGTGTCAGCATTATCCCATTTTACAGGTTTTGCAACAGAGGCAGAAGAAGGATCTCATTAGTTTGATTGTGAGTTTTTGGCTTGAGGATTATTATTACTCAGGATGTTTTAGTGTCCTGAGTCACAACAACATTCTTAATTGGTAAGAATTTTATCACCCCATGTGGAAGTAGGATGGTTTAAAAAAGTGCTTAGTTCTATTTGAGAACATAAAAGGTATATCAACAATTTGATGATCAAATATCCTTTCAGGTATTTAATTTTCCCACCACTTCAAGGAAGGAAAAAATGTTTAAGTATTGTGGAGAATAATATTTATCAAATTTTTTGGGAAATTAGGGGTGCGTGTAGATAAGTAGGTAGGTGGTAGATAGTAGATTAATTGATTTAAATAAAAGTAGAATCCACATTAACCTTTTATTTTTGTGAATATTTGCATTGATATCATAAATAACATCAAACAATGAGATTTTTACAGGCAGCACTGTTGATGGAATTTAAAATGAATGGTTTAGCAGGTTGTTGGCTAGCATAGACACACAAGTACACATATACTCTTAAGTGATTTCCTTTGTGCTTTTTTTAGTGAAATAATGTTATTTTGTGTTATGTGGGAAGAAATATGTTTATTTGCTTTAGCAGCAGAAAGACTTGATTTTTCTGCTCCTGGAGTTAGATGAGAATAAACTTAGTGATGGCCATTAGCATTTCTGAGAAAGTGTTTACGTTAAATAAAAGCCAAAGTGCTATTAGCTCCTACTTTTGCCTTTCCTTTTCTGCCTTTGGTGGAACAAATGGGTGTTTCCTGACAGCCTCCCAGGTATAGGTCTGAAAAACCCTTTTAATGAGATCTTCAAACTTGGGGTTATCTGGAGGGAAATGTGGTACTTTTTGTTCATGTAAAATCCCAAATTGAGGACAAAGGAAAACTTACAAGCTCCGTGAAATTTGCAGTTCTGTCAGTTTATTACCAGATACCACCTCTGGCAGTAAATCACCTGAAGATTTCATCCATCACCCATTGATAAAACTTGGTAACATCTGTTGGCCAATTTATTTCCCTGGAATTTCCTCTCCATCTTCCTAGCCCATAATGTGCATAGTTTGAAGAGGAGGAAATGATTCAAAAATCTGGGAAGACTTAAACTATTGATTTCCAGCCGCCGAGGAAAAAGAAATAACCACGTTTTTGTATTTGAAGACCTGGTACAAACGTATACAATACATGTAGCTCTGTTGGTACACAGCAAATCTCTCTGACTTGTGGCATGAGACATCAAATTTAAGAGAAAGTGAAAAAAGAGTATACACAAACAAAGGTCAGATACATCTGGGGAAAGTTGTTTCGGTGTCTGGTAGCTGTGCTTCCTGCCTTCTTATTTCCTAATATTACCACACGGTGTTGTTGTATGCATCTCTCTGCTTTCCTTTCAAAACCAAATAGGAGCATTCCCTTTTCTTAGCTGTTGTGCACCTCCAGGAAAATCACTGGCTAGGTAGAAAGGAAACCAGATGAAGGCCTAGCAGGAGGCTCTCTACCCAATGAGAAAGTTGGACATTTTCTCTTCTGTAAAGATGATTGATGACCTGTGGATAAAAAGTGGTGGGCTCTGAGGCCAGCTTCTCTAAGGCAGCTTGAGTGGATGTGTGGCTAGTGCTTCCTTGATTAGCAGAGGTCTCCCTGACCTTGGCAGTGTGTTGTGACTCATAGCCTTGCAGGAATGAATTGTTCTTGAACAGTTCTTCCAACATCTGAGGTACAAACAGGTCTTTGTAGTCATTTGTTAGACACCAGAGGAAAATGGTCTAACCTCTTAAGGCCTAAAGACAGACCTGAATATTTAAAAATACTGCACATGTAAATTTATTCTTAATTCAGAACCCAAAATGTTGATTATAAGAAAAGGGCTGACTAAGCCTTATAAAAACTCAGGTCACCTCTTTCTTAATAATGTGTAAAAGACTTCTTCATATTCCTTCTTTAGTTGACAAGTGCTATTATAAATTTGAGCTTTGGGGTTCTTTTAAAATAGCCAGTAATACTGCTTTTCTTTGGCCAGATAACAAATTTCTTGCTTTCCTGAACAGAAGTTTGACCGATTTTAGACTCTCATGCTTTAGTATGGAACCTAGAAAGATCTACAGCAGCCCACAGAAACCTCTTTACCCAGGATAGTGTTTTTGACTTACTCACATTTTAAATTAAGAGTCTAATTCTATTCCTTTTATGATATCCTGATTTTCAGTAACTGATGGATATCCACCAAGGAATCTGTTGTTCCATTTTAGAAAATTTTGGAGGTAGTATGGATTCGTACCAGTGTTGTCAGTGGGGTTTATCAAGTAACGTATGTCTGTACAAGGCCCTTGCTACTAAAGATTAGAGGCATTCATATGTTTCCTATCCTCAAGGTCTACAGAGCAGCTGTCCTGAGTGAAATAGTTACAGTACGCTTGCCAGCACTTTCATACCAATAAGCAGATATTTACATGTTATAATTTGATGACTTAAGTGTAGAGGTGACTTGTAGCAAAAGATACCAGACCAAGTGGATTCCTCTGAAAGATAGCTTCCTAGGGGCAGTGTGACTTGTGCTGGTATTAAAGCTGCAAATAGGGAGTGATCATGAAGGTGAAGTGGGCCAGTCTGGGTAAGGACATTTAAGACCTGCAAAGCTTAAGGTGCTCCTGGCTGGGTGAGTTGGTACAACATGCAACTCTTGATCTCAGGGTCATAAGTTTGAGTCCCATGTTGGGCATAGAGATTACATACATACATACATAAATACATACATACATACATACATACATAAATTTATAATGTGCAAAGCTCATACAGATCAGAGATGTAGACCCCTTTTTTTAAAGATCTTATTTATTTGAGAAAGACAGAGATAGCGAGATAGCGAGAGAGAGCACAAATGGAGAGGAGAGGGAGAAGCAGGCTTCCTGTTGAGCAGGGAGCTTAACGTGGGGCTCAGGACCTTGAGATCATTACCTGAGCTGAATACAGACATTTAACTGACTGAGCCACCCAAGCACCCCAGAAGTAGAATCTTCAATGAGCAGAAGGCAGAGTATCCTAGATGGAAGAAAAGCTGATTGTTGAGAAATGATTTTGTGGGGGGGGGAGCTTATGTAATATGTAGTTTGTGTTTATGCCTTGGGGCAGCAAAGAACCAGTAAGAGGGTTTTTTTTGTTTTTTTTTTTGTTTTGTTTTGTTTTTTTAATTTATGATAGTCACAGAGAGAGAGAGAGAGAGAGAGAGAGAGGCAGAGACACAGGCAGAGGGAGAAGCAGGCTCCATGCACCGGGAGCCCGACGTGGGATTCGATCCTGGGTCTCCAGGATCGCGCCCTGGGCCAAAGGCAGGCGCTAAACCGCTGTGCCACCCAGGGATCCCCCAGTAAGAGTTTTGAGCTGTAAAATGATATGATAAAAATTTCACAGCCAGAGGATTATTTTGGTAATAGTGTGTTAAACAAATTAAGGTGTGAAGAAGTTGGAGGAATTCAATAATCTAGACCAATACATACATGGCAGAAATAAAATACAATGGATAAATGTTTAAAAGACTAACAGTGAGAGAATTTTCAAGAATTCTGTTGTTTTGTACTGTCAGTGGTGAGAGATATAAGAACTCTGTCTCTTTTTCTCTTTGTGTTATTCATTGCAAAATGTTGGTGATTTAGTTTACAGTTGCCCAAGTATGAGGCAGGACTCCTATGTACTAAAGCCTATATAAGAGTTGACTGATCTGTTGGAAAAATGTCTATAGTGGTCAAGTCCAAGATGTCTTTCACCAGAAATGATAAGGTTGTACTGAGTAGAAAGAGAAGTGAGTTTTCTGTTCAATTTTAGACCTGAATTTAAAAACAACTTAATGTGCTGAACTCTCGTCAAAGAACAGGCAGTCTTTGGTATAGTAATTAAACATTATATACTAGCTAGAAGACTTTTTTTTCTTAAAAGATTTTATTTCTTTATTTATGAGACACACAGAGAGAGAGAGAGAGACAGAAACACAGGCAGAGGGAGAAGCAGGCTCCATGCAGGGAGCCCGATGATGTGGGGACTCGATCTCAGGACTCCAGGATCACACCCTGGGCCGAAGGGAGGCACTCAACTGCTGAGCCACCCAGGCATCCCTAGCTAGAAGACTTTAAATTCTTCAGCAGCAGAGAAACCATTTCTGGCTTATGATGATACGTTCTATGCTTAGTACAATGCCTGATATGTAATCGATACTTGGTGACTAGAAACATCCATAGAACTTGCATTCCCTTTGATAGTGAAATGTTATAATAAGGAAGCATTGCTGTGCATTATTGTGGAAGTAGAACTCTGCTTGGGAAAGCTCTCATTAGTTAAGCCTCTCTGAGAAAAAAGATATCCTCAGTTGCCTATGGAGTTACACTAATGCTACATGATTAAGGTCCTTTTATTTACCCAATAAATGTTTATCATGGGCCTACCATAAGCAAGTTGTTGAATAGGAAGCAGACAAGAAGGAAAGCTTATAGATGAAATAGCTCCATAAGTAACTGCAATACTAGGTAGAAACACTCACTGCAATATGTGATGTCCAGATAGAAAATGCTATGGAAATTCTTAAAAGAGGAAAAGATTTTTCCCATCCCAAAAGGTCAGAAAGCTTTATAGAGGAGTTTATTTTTTTCTAATCTAGCCCAGCAAGGGTAGGTAGGATTTCAATTTGCCAGATGGCACAGGGACAGAAAATCATGCATGCATAGGAAACAGCAAGTAGTTAGTTTGGCTTGAACGAGGGATTAAGAATAGTCTTAGGAAAGAAGCTAGTCTGTCCAGGACTTTCCCTGATAAATGATGATTATCCTCCTGAAGGTCTTTTGAGGTCCTGTCCAGGGCCCAGTGGGTGGCCTCCAGTTATTCTCACATAAGTATTTCTGTGACGTTTCCAAAAATTTGTTATGTGTGTAAGAAGTTTGCAAAATTCAGTATGATTTTTTTAAAATTTACACTTGACCATTAAAAAGGTAAAAACTTTTCTGCAATTTTCATCCAAGTTTTAATGCGAAAAGTTTGTGATAGGTTTTAAAAGCTTTCATGGACCAATATCTATGCCAGTTTCTTCAAATGGCTTTTCAGAGTCCACTTCTTACTAAGTCTTTGGAATAAAAGTGAAAAGAGCTACCAGAAAGCTACAATTACACTATTTATTTGGGGAAGTGTTTCTGGTTGCAGCACTCCAGAATTTTTGAAAGAAATTGTAAATGGTTAATGAGACTTCATGTACCTGTGACTATCCTACAAACGTGCTAAAATGAGACAGTGGCCTCACAGCTTAAGAGACTGAGTTCTTCTGCTTCAAGTGTTAACATTATTATGAATGCTGAAATGAAATTCAGATTACTTCACTGAAGTTCTTGACGCTGTGTTTAAGAGGTAAGTGAATTCAGGGGCGGAAGTGTGGAAGATTTCTTTCTTTTTTTTTTTTTTGTCTATAATGTAACTGTTACTGATACGGGACTTAAAGCATTCGAATTCTCTTTTTAAAAGTTGTCTCGATGAACTTAAAACACTGTTTTCTTTCACTGTTTTCTTTCAGCTTTTAGTGTTTCAGGCTTAAAATCTTTTTTCTTTAAATCCTGGCTGCATATTCATCTCCCCTCCCCTCCCAGCAGTTTTCTCTAGATCTTGGTTGGCTCTGACTCCCAAGAGTTAAGACAGTGTAGCTTCTATAAATCAGGAGACAGCTTCATTATCAGAGTTATGTGTTTTCACCTTAATAGATAGTCAGTCCTGGTGTTGGTGCCAGGCCCTGCCTTATCATGTAACCATCAGCACTGCATACTGGAATGTTCTTTGTTTGGATTATTTACTCCTTCTATAAACAAAGATTAGAGTAAAAAAATGTCAGCAGTAAGGCTGAGCAGAGCTGAGCGTTACTAGAAGAAAGCAGTAGCATGATGTGGGACGTAATGTGCTACTCATAGTCAGGAGAGCAGTGTGTTCCTTTTCTAGTTATATCTGAGTTCTGTACTGAGGGTTTTACATGTTCTATCTCACTTAATCCTCCAATTAGCCTTCTCTAGAAGACCTAAAAGGTTCTTTTCTTCCCATTTTTCAGATTAGAAAAGCAAGAGTCAGAAACATTAAGAGTATTGCCCCAACATATGTTGTAAGTAACAGACAACTGGGTTTCATACCCAGACATTTGATTCTAGCATCATCTCTTTTACTGACTATACTATAAAGAAGTGTCAGAGATGGTTCTTTCTTTTTTACTTTTCTTCCTTTAATTGAAGTATGGTTGACACCCAGTGTAACATTAGTTCCATGATACATATAATCCTAAAGCAGTTATTTCTAGAACTTCTAAGAAGTTTGATTCTCAGTAAATTGCCCAAATGACTGCTTTTCTTCTAGAACACAATTACTTACCATTTGTCTTTACATGCATTTCCACATACAGTATAGGCAAAGAATCTTCATTTTGCAGATGAGGAAACTTTGACTTAGAGAAGTGAGTGATGTTACCAAGATGACCTCTGATAGATACAGAAGATGTGTTATTACTTGCATACTTTCCTCATGGATTTTAACTTGATGGTAGAATGTATTTATAAATCAGAGTATCTTTATTTCTTGACTGCAGTAAATTTGTTTTGATTCACTACAAGGCTATTTTTCTTACTGAACTATATTTTCAGGGTGAAACCCCTTGAACTTTATAACCATAAATATGTTTAATAGGCCTATTGGCATGTTAAAAATTGTATAGTGTTGGCACATGAAGAGGCCCACATAATTGCTAAATAATGGTACTTAAAATATTTATAAAGGTACTATTGATTTGTAGTTTATCCATATATATTTATAACATTCTGGTGACAAATAAAAACTTGAATAAATTATGTCATGTCTATAGATATCAGTGATAGTAAAAAGTTGCCACGTGTAATTAGAGATGCCTTATTTAAGACAACTCTGCCAGATTATCATTAATCAGATTTTTTTTTTTTTTTTTTTTTTTTTTTTTTTATGAGAGACTGCTTGACCCTACTTTCCTGTCTCTAGAATTTGTCATGTTACCATCTGGGATAGTTCCCAGATACCCATATTGTGCAATATTGAGTGATAGGCCATTGTCCTTCCCCTCTGCCCCTCCATGCTACTTTGTGCTCATATATTTTGTGTCTCTGATTTTAAAAGGTCCCTTAGAAAAACAAACAGGAGCAAAAGTATTTGGACAGATCTGCTAGAGCATGTATTAGAGGCACAGAGCCATTTATTCCTCCCCTTGAACATATTTGTGGTATAGTATTTGAAGGTAGGCCCTGGGAGAAGAGTATTTTACTTCCCTTTTTACCCTCATTCCTAACCATACCAGTTCTGCTTTTAAAAAAAGTATCTGTTGTAATGTTTGGGCTTAGAAATATAGGATATAAATCGTATATGTTACATTTTAAGTTTTTTTTTTTTTACATTACTTTTTTATTTTTCATTCATTTAGTCTCTATAGGAAACTGCACAATTCTACTTCTTCATACCAATATTATCTTGGGGCAAGAAATAATTTCTTTAACTGTCATGGTGGAAACTTCCACCTGTGCTTTTGGCAAGTTTTATTGGTAAGGTGAAATAAGTCTAGAGTGAAGTAGAATATGTTGTGATAGCTCTTTCTTTGGTTTGTTTTATCAGACCACATGAAACTACCTTCTGATATTTATGTATTTGTTTTACTCTCTATGAGATTAACCCCATCCCATCATCAACTAAGAACCTAAAGTACCAATTTATAGTCTTTCCTTTCTGGATCTTACTGCTAATAGAAATCCTATTAAGTGGAGTTACATTGTGTTTTTATGGAAAGTATGACTTTTATGCAATTCTGACTAAGATTTTTGTCCAATTTTCCTGCTTTTTTCTGTAACTTCTTCATACCTGTGGAGGACCTTGTTTCTAAATATTAGCAGACACAAAGTAAATCCCAGAATGATACTCTTCAAGTGAATTCTTCAGTGCAGTGAAGAATAAGAGCAGAAACGAGTGGAAAAATTAGTTTGAGCCAGTATTCCCAAGGGTGTTCCACAAAGCATTTTTTCTATTGGATGTTAAGTATTGGTAGAAGGTCAGATGAGTTTGAGAAAACCTGGGTCAAAAAGCATTAACCCAAATATTCGGTAAAAATTTCTCAGAACCTTTCAATATAAGGATAAGCATTGTGTATCTCCTCCTCTCCCCCTCTCCTCCTAAAAAAGAACCATATAATATATTATATTTCCCAAATTTACCTGCCAGGAAGATCTTTTTACTATGATTAGCAATTTATAAAATATATGTTAGGAAATGTAAAGTCAAACAATGCCCTTGCAAATAAGAAATGCATTTTAAATATGCGAGAAAGTGACCAGGTGTCTTAATATTCCTCAGATTTACTCACTTTTTCTGTGTTCTTAAGCAATTCAGCTGCAGTTTTCTATGGTTATCTTCAATAGTCCACAAGAGTTCTGACCACCCTCCAGAGGTCAGAGCAACACAGACCTGAGTCTCTTGACCTTGCTTTGAGAGTTAAAGTTATATTCAGCACAGAGAAAGGGTAATAAACTTACTTAGCCTTTACTCCGCTCCTAATGGGATGGGACCAAGATTTCCTTCAACCCAGTTGTAGAGAGGGAGTTTATAGGGCCCCTATTCTTGCTTCTTAGATTTTGTGTGTGCCCCAGGACAAGGGAACTCCAGAGAAATACTGTCTGTTTATATGGACATTGAGACTTAGTTTTAAAAGCAGGTATTGGGCACTATGAAAGTAAATTTTTACTTAATCAAGCCATTTAACTTCCCTGAATCTAAGGTTTTATTCACCTTTTCTCACCATCTGTATCCCGGACCATCTATCCATCTATTTCATTGAATGGTTGTGAGGGTGAAATGTGTGAAAAGTGTTGACAGTTGGAAACTTTAAGAGCATTACATAAAAAAGCATGATATCATATCAGTCAAAAGATGTGTTGAGGAATGGTTTTCATCACTGACTCATGAAGTAAGTTATTTCCCTTGTTCCACAAGATGTTTGGTGAAAAGAATAAGCCTTACCCATTTATGTGAATAATAAAGACTCCCTTAAGCTAAATGTTTAGAAAGCTAACTAAATATCTCTCTCTCTCTCTCTCTCTCTGTCTCTCTCTCACACACACACACACACAGGAAAGAGCATATTGTAGAATGATAAAGCAAACATCATTATAGAGAAATTACACCATTCTAAGTGTGTATTAGCTCATTTTATCCCTAAAACAACTGTATGTAGTAAGTATGATTGCTAACTTTATTCCACAGATGAGGAAACTGAGATCATTTGAGTAACTTGCCCAAGGTCAGACAGCTAGTAAGTGACAGAGCTGGGATTTGAATTGAGATGGGTTTAGCTCTGGAGTCCATGCTGTTAATCACTGTCTTCTACCACCTTGGTGATTTATGCTGGGAGAGATACTACCTTGCACATTCTGATGGTCAGTTAACTGATGCTAGATACTAGACAACCCATTAACTGCCTGTCTCATTCCTGTGAAAGTATTTTGTTAGGTATAAAGCACCAAATAGATATTAAGTATTAGTGTGATCTTAAAAGTGATAGGCATCTAGATATGCTCTTTTAAGTACCGTATTTAAAATGATTAAATGAGGATAACTATTTTTCTCTCATCTGTGCTCTTGCCCTACGCAACCCACAAAACTAAATCCTTTGGCCATGCTTTGCAAGCTTATGCAAAAGATGGTTTGACTAAATGCAGACCTCCATTTGTGACTGGATGGGCAAGGACACAATCACTCTAATTGTTCAGTCACACATAAAGTACATATTTTGAGTGTAAGATTATTTTTATTCTAAGTGCTATTTGAATTATCTCAGTTGGGTTTGAACCCTGGAAAATCACAGAAAAACAAATGCTATTCTTGCCATCTGTGAGCTTTCATTTGATTATAGAGACAAGTTATATACATTTGGAAATTTAAAAGGGTAGCTTGTTAAACAAGAATGCTGGAGGTGGCAAAAAGTCAGGTGTATTGATTGCTCATTAAATGCCCCAGATGTGAGAACAAACAAGGTTACTGAGGATAGGAAGAAGCAGAAAGAACTACATGAGAGTTGAGTTTTGGTAGATGAGTGGGATTCTGAATGACCAAGAATAGTCTTGGGGGAGGGGCAGGGGAAGCAGGAAAAAGGTGAAAAGGCAGGTACAAAGTCAGCATGAACACAGAGATGCATTCCAGCCAGCAGGCTAATTTGGAGGGCTTGTGGAGAGGAGGAATAGAGAAGCTTAGGGCAGCCAGCTGCAGAGCTCAAGCGCTGTGAGTTTGTGAATGCCCAGCTACAAAATGTGGTCTTATGCTTTAGGTAGTCTGGTCACCCTGAAGTTTTAAAGCAGAGGAATGACATTCAGAAAGCTGAATGAATTCTGGGGACAGATTAGCAGTTGGTTTTGGTATGATCGGATATGATAAAGAAAGGATTAGAGATTAAAGATATGGTAGGCAAAACAACCAATTAGAAGGCTGTTCAAGGTTTCATGGAAGAGCTGCATTTGATGGTAGAGCAAATGGAAGGAGCCGGATGTGTTTAAGATATATCAGAGAAACAATTAATTGATGGGGTTTAGTGTGATGTGGTTAAAATATTGGGTCATTGTATGGTAATATAATTAATAATTTGTTAATTAGTAATAAATTAGTAAAAATAATCCCTTAACATAGGCTCTGCAATAAGACTACCAGAATTGAACACTAGCATTCACACGACCTCAGTAATATAACCTGTTTGAGCCTTAGCTCTCTCTTCTATATAATAAGGATAGTAATACTTGGAGGGCGCCTGAGTAACCCAATTGGTTGAGTGACTCTTATTTCAGCTCAGCTCATGATCTCAGGGAAGTGAGATGGAGCCCACATCTAGGCTCTCCACTCAGTGGGGAGACTGCTTGGGATTCTCTCTCCCCCTCTTTCCCTTCTCCTACATGTTTGTGTGTGTGTGTGTGTGTGTGTGTGTGTGTGTGTGTGTGTCTGTCAAATAAATCTTTAAAAAAATGATACCTTGAAAAATTTATGTAAGAATTAAATAAGATAGCATGTAAACAGCTTGGCATAATGCCCAACAAATACTCAAGAGTGCAGTAAAGTTTAACTATAATTATTGATGTGCCAATTTTAAAATTTGAATTTGCTTACATTGTGGATTTTTTTTAAAGAAATGAACATGCCTATGTTCCTCTTATGGCAGGTAGAATAATATTCATTCATTCATTCATTCAGGTAGAGTAATTTGATTAATAATATCTCAAATGTGTCCAGCATTTGTAGGTTCTGTGTTGTGTTGTATTCACATTATTTTCCCATTTGCTGTCCAGTAGCCCAGGGCAGAGGATTTGACTTCTCTGATGGAGGAGCTCACTTACTCTGAGGAGTAAATGGGAGAGAACACCAGGGTTGGGATTCCATGTTGGATCTGGAACTAGAATCCAGGTCTGTCAGTAAAAACACTGTTTCCCAGTGCCAGGCATCATAGTTCAAGATAGGAGACAGAGCAGAAGAATCCTTAAACACTCTTTACCTGTCCATAGGTATGATTGGCTAAACCCTCAACACCAGTCTGAGTGCACAGGTTTGCATAAAGATTTCTCAGCAGTTTCTAGGATTCTAAAGGGGTTGGTAGGATTTTTTGATTGTTGAGGCAACCCCCTGTGCCCAGCTTCAGAAAGGATATGGATCTCTTGTTTCTGACAAGCAGAAGAAAAAAATGCACCTGGCTCTATTGTTGCCATAAATACTTAGGTGATGAAAATTCTCTTAAATATTTAAAGAAACTGCTGAGCATAGCTTAATCATCTTATTGAGAACCTTAGATTTAAAACTTTTTAATGTCTGTTCTTAGGAATGAAGCAAGTTAAACTGCCTTAAAAATAAAGTGCCTCACAGTTGTATCGTAAAATCTCAACTGTCATTAAGGTAATTGTGCTTAAGTACAATTTAGGGCCCTCTTGAATGTTTGTTGTAGACACAATAATGATGCTATTTTTAATAGTCCAATGCTAGTTCTAAAGAAATAAACCTATATTCTTTGTGCATGTGTCCTAAACAGAATTATTTAAGGAGAAAATGTAGTCTCTGAATACGTTACTAAGCAAAAAAGGGACAAATTATGGGCTGTGGCATCATTATGTTTCAAAAGAAAAGAAAAGAAAACAAATGGACTCTTCTGTAGTAGAGACTTGTATAGTCCAGAGTAGTGTAATCTTCCCAGAATCTCGGATACTTTTTAACTTGCTAATCTGACTCCCATCAGTCTTTTTGGGGCCGTGATTAAATGCAGATTTTCTAACCTATGTTGAGCCTTCATGAAAATTGGGAAAAGTGCCATTTTTGGATAGATGCATCCAAAAATCAGAGCACATGGTTTGGTCCCAGTGAACTAGGCCTGAGCTAAATTCAGCTCCACCTGCCACTTTGGCAGGACACGTTCATGTAATACACACATTGAACCCTCCATCCCCTAGATTTACTAGATCCAAATCTCTAGGCAGGACACACTCACTGTTAACAGGTGCCCTGGGAACCTCATTATGTCAGATATTCATATCACCGAATCAGTGATATTCATATCACTGTGGTGGTGCTTTTGAGTATATGGTCTATTTAAGACTACAGTGGTCTGTTAGCCTTCGAGCCTCAAATCCTCAGGGCGAACGATATGATTTCTAGTGGAGGAGTGGGCTCACTCTATGGAACAGGAAAGCAATTTCACTTGAATTTAAATCTTGAATTTAAACAATATTTGGGAGTATTTTGCTGCTGATTTCTTTCCTCTTGCTGCTCTCTGTCGTGTGAGACTAGGAAAGCAAGGTAGGTTAAACTAATCATCCTTTTTTAGTACCTGTTAATAGTTTAGATAAGAGTTGATGTTCCATCACCACCTTATTCAGGCCCTAATCATTTTCCCCCTTTGGGGATCTCTGTAAGCAGCCTTTTAACTGGCTTCTAGCTCTAATCTGTTTTCTTCTCCAATTCATAAAGGTCACACTTGCTAATAATGCTTCATTGACTTTCTCCTAGTTGAAGAAAAGTCCAAACTCCTCAACATGGCTTGCCAAATCTTGATCAAAACTCAGAGAGAGATAGCTGGCTGGCTCATTTGGAAGGGCATGGTACTCTTGATCTCAGGGTTATGAGTTTGAGGCCCATATTAGGTATAAAGATTACTAAAATGAATGAATGAATGAACGAACGAACGAACGAACTTTAAAAAAAAAAAAAAAACTAAAAAAAAAAAAAAAAAAAACTCAGAATGGTCCCCTTGTATCAAAAGCCAAGCTCTGCAAGACTTACCTGGCCTTTATGATCTGCCTCCCCTGCTTTACTTTCTGACCACATCTCCTAGTTCCCTCTCCCTCGCATATTTGACTTCAGTCACACTGGTTCCCTCTCCCTAAAATACTTTCCCCCCAGATACCAAATCTCAACTCTGAGGTCCCCTCAACAAGTCTTTCCTTGCCTATAATATCTGAAATTCCAGCCTTCCCCCACCCCAAATATTTCAGATCCTCCTTCCTACTTTGTTTTTTTTCTCCTCAAAAATTACTGTCTAATATAGTTCATATTTTATTTAGCTGGCCTGTTATTTTCTCTTCCACCAGGATTTAAGCTGCACAATGGTAAGGGTCTATGTGTTTTGTTCACTATGGTCTGCAGTGCCTAGAACAGCATCAAGCTTATAGCATGTGGTCCGTAAATGTTGGATGATCAGAAGACTAAGTGAATTTGACCCCTGCCTGCCTCTCCATCCTCATGTCTCATCAGACTTCTTAATTTCCTATGTATTCACATCTTTCCAATCTGCCAGCTCTTGCTCTAAACACACTATACTTTCCTACATCCTCAGTCCCTTTCTTCTTGCTGCTACCTCTACTTACAGGGCTCATCCTTACCTGCTCATCCCTTCAAGCTTAGCTCAGAAGGTACCTCTGCTAGAAAGCTTTCCTGGGCCCTTCTCTGGCAGGCAGAGTACCCTAGAGTACCCTCTCCCAGAACGGTACAAACTGCATTTTCTGGTGTCTACCTTTTTCCCTAGCTTTTCCATTAAACCACACAATCTCCTTGAAGGTCTTATTTGGCAGTGTACTCTCAGTACCTGACACACTATAGACATGTCTTAAATGTTTATTAACTAAAGAAAGGAGGGAAGGAAGCTACAATAGATCTGGAGGATTACCTGAGCATTTCATTGATCTTTATAGTCTACCTAGAATGTTGCTATATTTATTATAGGTGCTCAGTAAAGCTCTGAATGAACTCCCCTTTACTTTTCCGAATGCCTTACTAGAAATTTCAAATGTTTCTGTTTCAATACTGAATTTTGAAGAACTCTTCTGAATTTATAGCTTTGAGCTTCAGGTTATTGACCAAATCCAGATGTCATCAGGACAGAGAAAGCCTCTTTTTGATACTAAAAATCTGCCATGATACTCTGGCTGGCAAATAGATATTTCAAGGTCCTCAGTTTGTGTCTTTTTCTGAGAAACACAAATCAGTGGCTTTGCATACCTCTATCAGTGTTGTTGGTAGTAAGAGCTTTCTCTGTATGCATACTTTGTTCAAAATAGGACTTATATAGAAACTAAGTGGATTAATCACTCAATTATAGTTTCCTCTATTAAACATCTGAATAAAGATGAAATAACATAAAAGCTGGGGAATTGAAGTCTGTTTAATACTCTGTAGTGTAGATGATCAACCAAATACTTTCATAAAAGCAAATGTGAATGTTACTTATACTAATGATGAAGAATGTTATCTCAGTAACACCTGTAAAAAACTTACCTATGTGTTAAGTTGTATTAAGACACACCATTTTAGGTAGCAATAAAAATTTTAGCAGCCATTTGCTGTGACTGATTTGTAATGATATTTATTAGCCATTATTATTGAGTCAACTTTGTGTATAACTATAAGGGGGAGAGATTGGACAGGACTTTGCCATCCCCAAAGGCTGTAGCTTTTGCTAGAATTGGGATGCATGACATATATTCCTAAAAGATCAGAAGTATATCATGTGATTTCTCAATGGACCATAACATCACAGCAGGAATGCCTTTACAACCTGCCAGGTAAATACATACAAAAGTAATTCTCAGCCTGTGCTTTTGTTTCTTTGAGGAAACCATATGTAGGAGCAAATCCCTCTTATCTTTTATAGCCGGAACCAATAGTTAGCTAATTAATCAGTTGAAGTGGTGAAACTTGACCAAAACAAACAAACCACATGTTTTAAGTATCTTAAATATATAAATATGCATTCATTCTCCAAATTTTTGAGGTAATGGATGGCTGTGCTCATTGGAGTTCTAAACTGAATTTTTACATAAATGACACATGAAGTATTACTAAGATTTTCTCCTTTCGTTGCTTTAAAATGAACATACAACATGGACATGAATGAGTAGCCATGAGTGGGGGAACTTTTGCTCTTTTTCAGTTACCTGCTGAGATGAGGGTTTTTTTTAAGTGACCCCATCCTTGTCAAGGCTTCTCAAGACATTCAACTTAGTTTCTGTAAAATGAACTTTATTTTACAACCGTATTTCATTCTTTTTTAAAATAATACTTCATTAAATTATGAAACTGTATTGATAGATGAAATTTAGAATCAGGTCTAAGAACAAACAACTGACCTTGAATCACTAGAAACAGGGTGGGTGACATACTAGTGTAGTTGTGTTTATTTAGCATGCTGTGGATATCAGTATACTCGCAGAGGGAATGATGATTTTTGATAAATTTGCTAGCACATGTAGTCATAATTTTTCTGTGTTCCTGTTCCAGTATAACTTAAAAAGAGGTGAGGTTTCAACGGCAGTGAAAATAGTTGTAAGACACCAGTAGTATACCCTTCACACTTATGCACATGTGTGTGCATACTTAAACATACATACTACAAGTGAACAAGGTTAAATATATATCTTTACTACCTCTCTTTTATTTTAATATGGCACAAGTGAAGTTCACTGTCTTCTTTCTTAATTAAGCCTTCTGATTTCCTAGTCTCCCTTCAAATTACCATCATTTCCCCTGCTTGCAAGGTATTCCATGTAAGTAGAAAAAAATTGATTCTTATCTTTGTTCCTCTTCTGTCCAGTTACTAGATCTTGTCATTTCTGCAAAAGGCATCTTCCTTTCTATTTGAATAGCCACCCCCTTTGATGAGACCCCCACTACCTGCTGAGTATATTACTGAAATGGACTTGATTTACCACTTAGCTGTGTATATTCTTTTTTTTTTTTTTTAATTTTTTAAATCTTTATTTATTTATAATAGTCACAGAGAGAGAGAGAGGCAGAGACACAGGCAGAGGGAGAAGCAGGCTCCATGCACCAGGAGCCCGACGTGGGACTCGATCCCGGGTCTCCAGGATCGCGCCCTGGGCCAAAGGCAGGCGCCAAACCGCTGCGCCACCCAGGGATCCCAGCTGTGTATATTCTTGAAGCTGTGGCCATATCCTTCTTCCATAAATCCCATTTTCATCAGTTTACTTTCTACTCAAAATTCTCAGTGGCTTTTCGCTAACTGCAACATAAAATAAAAAATATTTGTCTTAGCTGTCTGTGCCATTCTTAACATGGTCCCATTCTCATTTAAAATGTCAGCTTCTGCTCTTTTATGCCCGATGGGAAATGACTGCAACCAAATGACTGCCCATTCCTCTGTCCTCCACACTTCTGCTCCATCTCTTGCCTCTGCTCCCTTTGAGCCATCTGGCCTGTAGGATCTTAGTTCTTTTCTTCAGCTTATTCAAATTCTAAAAGATCTCTGTCAACTCATTCTTACAAGTAATTCAACAGACTGAGCACCAGCAGGTTAGAGACTGCCAGTTCCGACACTAAACTGGGGGTTCCGCATTTCATTGAAAGGTATCTTTTTTTTTTTTTTTTTTTATTGGTGTTCAATTTACTAACATACAGAATAACACCCAGTGCCCGTCACCCATTCACTCCCACCCCCCGCCCTCCTCCCCTTCTACCACCCCTAGTTCGTTTCCCAGATTTAGCAGTCTTTACGTTCTGTCTCCCTTTCTGATATTTCCCACACATTTCTTCTCCCTTCCCTTATTTTCCCTTTCACTATTATTTATATTCCCCAAATGAATGAGAACATATAATGTTTGTCCTTCTCCAACTGACTTACTTCACTCAGCATAATACCCTCCAGTTCCATCCACGTTGAAGCAAATGGTGGGTATTTGTCATTTCTAATAGCCGAGTAATATTCCATTGTATACATAAACCACATCTTCTTTATCCATTCATCTTTCGTTGGACACCGAGGCTCCTTCCACAGTTTGGCTATCGTGGCCATTGCTGCTAGAAACATCGGGGTGCAGGTGTCCCGGCGTTTCATTGCATTTGTATCTTTGGGGTAAATCCCCAACAGTGCAATTGCTGGGTCGTAGGGCAGGTCTATTTTTAACTGTTTGAGGAACCTCCACACAGTTTTCCAGAGTGGCTGCACCAGTTCACATTTCCACCAACAGTGCAAGAGGGTTCCCTTTTCTCCGCATCCTCTCCAACATTTGTTGTTTCCTGCCTTGTTAATTTTCCCCATTCTCACTGGTGTGAGGTGGTATCTCATTGTAGTTTTGATTTGTATTTCCCTGATGGCAAGTGATGCGGAGCATTTTCTCATATGCATGTTGGCCATGTCTATGTCTTCCTCTGTGAGATTTCTGTTCATGTCTTTTGCCCATTTCATGATTGGATTGTTTGTTTCTTTGGTGTTGAGTTTAATAAGTTCTTTATAGATCTTGGAAACTAGCCCTTTATCTGATATGTCATTTGCAAATATCTTCTCCCATTCTGTAGGTTGTCTTTGAGTTTTGTTGACTGTATCCTTTGCTGTGCAAAAGCTTCTTATCTTGATGAAGTCCCAATAGTTCATTTTTGCTTTTGTTTCTTTTGCCTTCGTGGATGTATCTTGCAAGAAGTTACTATGGCCGAGTTCAAAAAGGTATCTAGTTGTGTTTAACTCAACTAGAGATTAAGTACCTCTCTAAAATTTTCTTTGTATCCTCTCTTCAGAGAGCCCAGAGCACTTTCTGTCTAGCACACCTGTACTGACCACCTGATTTGGGAGAATAAGAATGACTAGACCATGGTCTTTGCCCTAGAGGTGCTCACAGTGTAACAACAACAACAACAACAAAAAATGTCCTTACGCATACATACAAACATGTAATATAAAAATTTTCTAACAATGTGTGAATTATATTTTAGATGGGGACTTAGGGTATTGGAGTTAGATATTAAATTGAACATTTAAATATGGATGTCATTGAAAGAATAGATATGCTCACTTATTTTCTTACAGAACATCTTTTTCAAGGGAGAGGTAAAGTGTTGTTACTCAAGTGGGCATTAAGAAACTTAATGTCTTGATCCAGTTCACGTAATTCATCAGTGGCAGACACTCAGCTCTCTCACTCCACCACCGTTTCGAGCACTAGGTTCTGTCTCTCCGAGTTCTGTTAACATTCCTTGGAGTCACCTGAACATATGGAAGGATCTGAGTTCTTAGAGGGTAAGAAACTTTCCAGCCCCCCTTCTGTAACACTCAAATCACTCAAGAATGTTTCCTTTTGAAAGCACTTCAAACCTGCCATGGAGTTAGCCTTTGGGGAGGAGAAAGGCGGGTAACATAAAATATCAGCCAAGAGCCTTTGAAGATGGGTGATGTGTTTTTCTCCTTAGGATGCTAAATCACACATCACCACACATGTGCACAGAAAATGAAAAATGTCAGAAACACATTTATGTAAACCGTGGATCATATTTGCATATACAACATTTCAGCTCAGCCCTCCTACCCTTAGACCAGCAATGATTGATGCTTTATATTTAGTCTTTTAAAAGATTTCTCTAGTCCTAGGATTTTGCTGTATGTTAAAACTTACTATCTCAATGCAAGGCGAGTTAGAATTATTAAACTCTAGACGTATGTTGTCTAATACAGTAGTCACTAATGTGTCTATTAAACTTAAATAAAATTTCAAAAAGATTTCTTTAGTTGCATACCCACATTTCCAGTACCCATACAAACGGAGGTGTGTGGTAAAGGTAAAATACTTAACAGATTTTAAAGATGAAGTATAAAAACCAATTGTAAAATATTAAGAATTTTTATATGTTGAACAGACAATGTTCTGGACATGTTTAGGTAATATATATTACTAAAATTGAAGCTAATTTTACCTCTTTTTTACATTTTTATTGTTACTTGAAAACTTAAGATTACCCCACATGGGTCATATATTTCTATATGACAGTGCTGGCTTAGACAACTCATGTTATTTTAAAATTCTGTTTTAGTATAAAGGTTTATACTGAATGGGCTTGCTAAATATTTTGAAAAGTAGAGTAATTAGTACTAACACATGTTTTAGATGATTTTGTGACTCCTAAAATTTTTTGCTTATAATTTTGACTAGATCTACCAATGAGTATTTTCCTTTTTCTTACTAAAAATGAAAGCTTTTAATCCCTGTTCAGGCCATTATCTTTTAACATTGTTTTTGGTTTCAAACTAGTTTGACTTTAATCGTTGTTCCTCGATTGGCTGGTAAGTAAGGCTAACTGAATAATAGAGATTAGGATTCCAGTATTTCATAAATACTTCCACTACAGCATTTAAAAAAATGGGAACTTACAGTCAATACAGTATCTAAGACAGAACACTTAATCTTAAGTATTTGCAGGCTAAGCCCTGAATCAGATACTTTAGTGAATGAAAATATCTCCACATAGAACTCATCCATTTGCCAATCAGAAAATTTTTTTCCTACTGAATCATTTGACTCAGTAGCTTTCACATAGAAATTCCTGTGATTATCTCCACAAAGTTGCTTAAATCAGTTATGTGAGTCCAAACAAGGTTCAGTGTAATTTTTCAGTTAAAGTGTAGGCATGTTAGTGCATTAACCCTATTTGCCTACTTACCCTGCTGTTACTTAATTACTTAAAAAGAATCATCTTGAACAGAGAACAGGATTCCTAACTTTTATGCACTGTTAGTGTTTTATTTTTTATGTTATTTGGAACATCAAGATATAGGTTAGGGAAAGAAAAAGAAACTTTTGTGAATGTGATAGAAAATTAGAAACCTTTCAAAGAAAAAGCCATTTGTATGGTTTGGGGCTAACCTTACTGAAATTGTTTGAAATGACACACACAGAAATACAAGTTAAGGGAAAGTGGTGCTTTTGTGTAACAAGTGGGATGTGTAGTTTGGTACTACAAGAGACAACACCAAAGACAGAGCCACAAATTGTAGTATTGGAGGTTTTGCTGAATTGAATCACACTGATGTCCAAATATTTTCCAGTATTAAATTCTCTCTGTTAAATGTGACTCTTATCCTGTTTCTCCATCTACGGTAAATTATCCATGGAAACAAAGTGGTTTCTTCGTGGTTTGCTCATGTGTCCATGTTGGTTCCTAACCGATCCTGTATTCAGAAAGACCAAATAGACGCACAAGGAGGAGGAAGAATGTTTCGTACAGCTGTTTTCCCTACTAAAGAGGACCCAGAGAAATGTGTATTTTTCAAAGCCACCTTCACTCCCAAGTATTCGGCTTCTGGGCTCATATAGCAGTAGAACTGTTCCTGGAGACTTAAGAGTGACAAGAAATTATTTCTGAAAACAGCTCGTCACTTTTTCCCCATAGGAGTTGGCTGGGGTTCAGTGCTCTCTTTGGTCTTATTTGAATGGTATTTTATCAGTCAGACAAAATAATATTCAACTATTAATATCGTTCTGCTAAAACAGTTTAGAATAAAGATTTAATGTTCTCTTTTCGGTGAAGGGCTTCTTTCTGCCCACCGTGCAGGACTGTAATAATAGAGAAACAAATGAGGCAGTTCAAAGTTATGGCTCTCCATGGCTTTTAGGTCTCTCATACATTTTTATAAAACATATATCAGAACTTCTGAATTGTTAAATTGGGTTATTTTTTAATGCAATTGTATTCAAATACGGATCTCAGAGTAACCTGTTAGGTTTCAGTGTTGAGAACAGACTCTGTTCTGGCTAACAGAATTACTGCTGTTATTATGTCCTCTGGTCTGTAGCCAGGAGAGGACAGTTGACCTCAGCACTATGCTTCCCGCTGATCTTCAAGTAAACCAGGCTACCTCCAGCCCAGCTCTGGGCTCACCTGCTTGCCTTAGGGCAAATAGGTAACGGTTCACCCATCTCTCTTCTCATTTGTAAAAGGAGAGTCTGGAAGGTGTCACTTTTGGATTTCCCAGTGGATTTAAAAAATAAGGATGAGATGAAAGATGTCATGTGAATCTCTCAGATTTCTACTGTTTAATAATTTGCACTCCCCCTAGAAACCAAAAGGTGAACTTTAAAGAGCAGAAAATAAATTTCAGCTCAAATAGTTGAGTGTGATGTATCATTAAATGTTTCTGGGAATGTACTTTTGCCAAAAAAATGATAGAGTTTGATTATGTAAACATTGCTTAAAATAACTATGTAGATACTCTTTCACATAACACTGTCCAACTGTAGTATTGGTAGGGTAATAATATGGGTATATATTGATTTTAGTGTGGGGGAATTAAGATAAAGTGCAGAATGGGCTTCAGCAGGGATTATTCCTTCCCATGCTAGAAATTAACCCCAGCCTCAAATGAGGGAGGAACATGGAGTCCTGCAAAACCAGAGATTGTATTATTATTATTAACTTCAAGAATATGATTGTTCAACTATGATTGCTGTCCCAACACTTAAAAAAGACCAATTTAACAATCAGGTCTTCATTTTTGCACAAGTCTCTTCCTCTCAAGCTGAAATAGGAGTGGAAAATGCCAGGTTCATCCAAAGTAGATGGATCGCCAGGACAGGTTGTTTTGACTTGGTGAAGTTCTTTGCATTAAAACAAACATCCCTAAAACGCATTAGCCTCCCAGCACAAGAGTGGGAATGCAC